>NC_079211.1:44821700-44944200 GCF_029633865.1 Lampris incognitus | reverse complement strand
AGAGTTTAATGTGTACCAAAAACAAATTCTGCTGGTCTTGGTCGTGTGGCTAATCTAATCTAATCTAATCTAATCTAATCTAATCTAATCTAATCTAATCTAATCTAATCTAATCTAATCTAATCTAATCTAATCTAATCTAATCTAATCTAATGATTGGCAACCTTGTAAGAACAAGACATCTTCTGTGGTTATTCACTGTCGGCTCCTGCAACTCCCACTGTTGAAATATTGGTCATTTGAGTCCCTTTCACACCAAAATTCAGGGATTTTCCTGGATTTCTTGATTCTTGCCTGGAATTTGCTTCACCCAGCAAATCCATGCATTTTTGGCCCCATTCAGACCTGCTATTAAAATGTGTCCTGAGTGATCAGGTTGCAAATGGAAAGCTCCAAATGCAGGTCTGAACTCACACAATGCGTCCTCAAGACGTCTTGAGAGTCAATCTGTCAGGACGCATTCGGAGGTCTGGGACGCGTATGTCCTCATATGTAGAGTAGTCCAAAAGCAAATACGTCCCAGTCCACATTGAGGGACCGCCTAGCTGTCAGTGTGGGACAAGAGTCAATTCTGTGAGCAGCACGTGACAAATATAGGAAAAATAAATAGTGGCCATTCGAGACAAATTTTAATGCTAGGTGTGAACAGCAATCTGCCTTACCTAGATTTAGAAATCCTTGGGTATATCAGGATACAAAATACCAGGTCTTAAGAGGCCTTTACTAACAACAAGCCCCATTCAGTCCTAACATCACCTCCATAATGCCACTTTATTGTTTATATTATAATTGATAGGACGGCGCTTCAACTAGATTGTTCAAATATTTTGCTATTTTCATATATTGCTAATATTTCCATAACAGTTATTTCTTTTCTGTTGTTATTTACATTAGCTACACACCGCAGTTACAAGTGTGACAGAATATGCAGGAATAATTTGCAGTTAGAATACAAAGCCATTGTCTTTATCTTTGCTGACAGAACGCATTTGCATTGCTTGTGTAACATAATGTGTCAAACACAACATGCCAAATATGTGAGTTACAGGATTCTTTGAAACCCATTGGCAGTGGCACAATGAGCATGTTTACATGCAAGTTAAAAATTATCATTCTTTATTTATTTATTTTAATTTCCCCTCCTTTTCTCCCTAATTGTATCCGGCCATTACCCCACTCTTCTGAGCCGCCCCGGTCGCTATCCCAGACTCTCTGCCGATCCGGGGAGGGCTGTAGACTACCACATGTCTCCTCCAATACACGTGGGGTCGCCAGCAGCTTCCTTTCACCTGACAGTGAGGCCTTTTGCCAGGGGGACATAGCATGTTAGGCGATCACGCTATTCCCCCCAGTTCCCCCACCCCCCTGAATAGGTGCTCTGACCGATTAGAGGAGGTGCTAGTGCAGTGACCAGGACACATACTCACATCCTGTTCCCACCCGCAAACATGGCCAATTGTGTCTGTAGGGTAAACCGGCCAAGCCGGAGGTAACACGGGGATTCGAACCGGGGATCCTCATGTTGGTAGGCAACGGACTAGACTGCTATGCCACCCAGATGCCCCAAAAATTCAATTTTAATCAGATTAAGGCAATATTAGATTATTGCAGGTGCCATGTAAAAACTTTAATTAAACCATCTTAATCAAATTAAGGTCTACATCGACACTAGCATAATGTGATTAACAAAGCTAGATATTTTTGTCAATCATTTGATTTTCTCTGCTTTGTATGCTGTCAGCCCATGATAAGTGGTCTGAGCTGCACTCACCGTTTAACTGAGGAGAAGATCCAGTCTATGGAAAACAATGTTTTGGAGTTGACTCGCTACAAGAGAAGGTGGAATCTGCGCCTATGCGGTCTGCCTGAAGAAGAGGAAGAGGAGGTGAGAATGAAGGTGATCAACATATGTCAAAACATAGCTCTTGGCCATATAGAGACATTTCTGGAAGTGATTGATTCAGTTCACAGGCTTGGCAGAAAACACTGAACCAAAGCACAAGTCCGCAGTGTCACCCTTCAGTTCTCTGAGAGACATTTCATGACATCGTCTGGATGGAAGATCTCCAAACACTGAATACCTGAAGCAAAGAAATTACCTCTCCAAGGAAGATTTTATTCTGGAGGATCATGAGAAACGGAACCGAGTGTGACCAGTAATACAGAAAGCCCGTCTGGGGAAGAAGATTGCTTACTTTGTCGGAAGGGCAGGGAGGGCCTTTGAGTATAACAGGGACATACACTGACCGATCTTATGCCTGCATTCAGATTCAGCTAGAAGAAGTTCTGCTCTTTGCACATAGCCAGCATCATATTACAGTGACAGTTTTCTGTTTAATACTTTCTTTTATAAAGTTATTTCAGTTAATGTTTGAGGGTGGAGAGGCATTACTAGACGAAGGGCATTTTTTTATGCAAAACACTTTGATGCAGACTTTTGTGCGATACAGGAAACTCATTGGGTTGATGAAGACTATAATTTCTGGAAATTGCAATAGAGGTAGGACTCGAGGGTGTTGCATGGAAATCAGTGCTCAGCAGGAGCTAACTAATTCTTAAATGAATAGAATATGTTTTATTGATAGACACAGTGCTCTTGTGAGGGCAGTTGAAGTAAGAATCAACCATTTCAAGTGAATAACTCAATAGTTGACTTAAGAGTTTAACAAAAGTGGATTTATGAACTTTACCAAGTGACGCAAACCATGTTGCTCTTCGGCCCTTTCAGACGCAATGCTATTTGAGCTGCGCTCCCTGCTTGGTTCAGCGCACATCTAACTAGATGTTTGGGAGCAAAACAGGCAGTTTTCAAAACTTCTAGCAGGATAAGATCATCATTTTGTCTCGAAATAAGTGTAAACTTGTGTTGTATATGTAAGATGGTGAAGGTGACACATGATTTATGCTGTAATGTTTTATTTTTGAGATCTCTCATTTCTGGTTCAATTTACGAGGTAATCTGGGAGTAGCCACTGGGGGGCGCTCAGTTTGTTGATATGCCTGGTTGAATAGCTGTTTGGGCTGCCGTCGTTGGTCGTGGTGGCCATTTTAGGTCACAAAGTTTTTGATATGTTGAAGGTAAGATGTTGAAACGGGGTGCTCTGCTAAATCCATCTGCAACCCTATGTTTAAATGGTCATCCATGCAGTTTTACATGTAAATATGTGTGCCAGAGATATCGTTTTATGTTTTAGGCTGTTATTTTGTGAAAATGGTTCTGTTTTATGGCGTTAGATGCCCATGTGGCTAGCCAACTGAGAGCGAACCCGTAAATGCTAGCTAGATGCTCGTTCTGTGTGGCACCAGGCCTACTGTTAATTTCAAAATAAGTTGAAATTAGAGACAAGGTTTTTGATATGTTAAAGGTGACGAAAGACAGCCAAGAGAAACTAAATTCTGCACTGCTAGGACCAAAGAACGCCAACTCCTGTCCCGTTTTCTCCTGACTCCGACCACACCAATCAAAAAACACAACGCAGAGGGGGGCCAAGCAGGAGGCAAAAATACAGGGCTAGGGAGCCGCCCTGCAGAACCAAGGGCTACACATAATTCAGAGGATTACACAATATTGTGTTTTTCCCGTAGTGTCTGCACTGTGACGGATACTCATGCAGCCAATAGAAATGAGGCAGCCAGCCAGGCATGGAAGGCAAAATGGAGGAAAAGGTAATACTGTGTGTAAGAATTTGAATTGTACAACACAAGTCTATGCTCATATTAAGACAAAACCATGAACTTGTCCTGCTAGCGGTTTGAAAAATGCCAAGCAAACCTGGCAGTAGTCTGCAGAATGGGGCGGGATGCATTGTTGAACGTTTAATCCCACCCACTATTTGATTTGATTGGTTCAAATCGCGATGAGCGCCGTGCTCTTTCTGACAGCTACAGCGCCACACTACTTCCAATTAACAGATGATTTGAAAAAGAAAAAAAAGTTCACTTTACTGAATGAGATTCAAAGATCCGAGTCAGTAAAAAGATCAAATCTTTCTATCACT
Source organism: Lampris incognitus (assembly GCF_029633865.1). Classification (NCBI taxonomy): domain Eukaryota; kingdom Metazoa; phylum Chordata; class Actinopteri; order Lampriformes; family Lampridae; genus Lampris; species Lampris incognitus. The sequence goes on along the minus strand of NC_079211.1, from coordinate 44,940,202 downwards.
AATAACTGGAGACAATTTCCTTAAACTCTCAAAAATAATGTGATCATCTAATGAGTCTTGTAAACTAGGATTATTAAGAGATCATATGGATTAAACATATATAGGTAACTTAATCAAACTATCACCTTCGTCAGATTATTGACTGCATATAAGCATGGTCGGTTTGGGGAAAATACTATGCCAATGATGGCTGTGCCACATACAGAACTGATTTTATAGGATTTTATTGGGGCACAGAACCTTTCACACCAAAGGTGATCTCAGTTATAACCCAGAGTTTCACTTTCATTTGAAAAGGGTAATTGATTGAATGACGTGATATTTACTTTGTAGGATTAAAAAAACAACAAAAAAAAACGAACAAACAAACAAAAAACAAAAAAAACAAACAAACAACAACAACAACAGCAAAAAGTAAAGAGCATGGGATCATTGGCCTCGGAGTAAATATTTCAGAATCTGCCAAAAAAAAAAAGTGATGGCTGAAAACCAACACCCCTTGACATAAGGCCCGAATACAACACAAATACAATCTCTATTGCCTCAACCCCCCCCCCCCCAAAATACTAATCACACAGACAGACACTTAGCCTGAGATGTGCCCTTTTTATTCACTTATTTTCAGTGACTTTTTTTGTCTACACATGATTATAATTATGATGAAATATTGTACACATGATTATAATTATGGTGAAAATATTGTACACATGATTGTAATTATTGTACAAATGATTATAATTATGATGAAAATATTGTACACATGATTATAATTATGATAAACATATTGTACAAAAACATTCTGAAAGATGTGTGGCGTTTGTATACTCCTGTGATGGAGATCTCAGGACCACACAAGCTCTCCACCACAATGTCACAATCCATTGAGAAGTGGTGATGATGATGATGATGATGATGATGATGGAGTGGTCACCTGTCCAGGGTGTTGCCCTGCCTTCTATATAATGCCTGTTGGGATAGAATCCACCCCACGGTTAGGTGGAATTGGATTAAATGAGTATTGACTATATATGGCTGGCTAGATGGATGTGATGGATGAAGTGGTGGAAAACAAACACACAACGCTCTGCAATGTGAGTGAGGGCACCTAGACCCATACAACTGGTGCGCTCATGAGTTGAATGTGCTCATCATGACTAGTTTACTCTTTGTTTCATAAGATTGTTACATTCTGATAAGCGATGTGGTGACCGTGTAATGTTTTGCTTTCCTTAACAAAGTCTCAGGACAAAACCGCTCCATTAAGGCACTTTGTACAAGCTGACATTTGTATGGGACATGACAAGGCACTTTCTCTTCTACCCTTCATCTCTCTCAGGCACACACATACACACACGCAGAGCGATATAGTCTGGTGGGACTTGCACTGGGAAAACGTTTGCTCTGATGCTGAATATGTCGCCATATCAGGAGCAATACTAAGTTCAGCAGGTAAGCGTTTCGCCAAGGAAAACTGGAGGTCTGCAGTGTTGGGTGGCTAAAAACAATGGGACAATTTTATTGTCATATTATTCTGTTTAGTTTTCTATTGTTGGCACTTGTGGTAACACCCAGGTTATTGTATTTATAAGCAAAAAAAGAAAAGAAAAAGTCCAGCAAACAAGTAATGGCTACTGAGAATGCTATTGGGAACGCTGAGGAAAAGTGAAGTATTCCGGTGCTGGTTCTTTAATGATCCAAACCCATTACTTATTCTTGGTCATTCTGTCACCGCTTTGTTTTAATGTGTGTTATTGCTGATGAAGACAACTTAATGGCATAACATACCATAAAGCATCCAATGCAGTGAAAGGAAGTGCAGACTTAAAAAAAAAATCTGTTACTAGCACTTGCCCTTAATAGTCAAGTCAAGTCAATTATATTTGTACAGCCCAACATCACAAATTACTAATTTGCCTCAGGGGGTTTTACAGTCACACAACATCCTGTCCTTACACCCCCATATCGGATAAAGAACGCCTGCAATTAACTGTGAATTTGATAAAAAATTAATTAGGAGATTATAAAACATTGTGAATATACATATGCTTGCTAATATGAACAGTAAACAGCCAGGGATTAAATAGTTAGGCTAAGGATGACTTACTGCAACATATCGTGTATAGCGTTCATATGCATAATTTCTTACATCCTTATGAAGCATCAGCAGGAGGGTTAGGATGCAGCTTTCATTTTCTCAGCTACGAGGAATGATTACGACCAACAGGGATGGTCATGTTATGTATTTAATTCCACACTATCTGTAGATAGTCCAAATTAAATTTGCTCGTCGTTTTCATTTAAGCTGTGTGATTCATATGACTTGTAATGCTTCCCTGTTAGGGAGCAGGCAGGCATCTAGCTGTCAGATTAGACCCAGTAATATATGTGTTGCTAACCTTTATTTACCTGTGCCCTTGTGAATAAATAAACAAACAAACAAACAAATAGACAGATAAATAAATAAATAGATAAATAGATAGGTAGATAGATAGATAAAGGGGTATTTTTTTGTTTTTCAATTGTGACTGGTCAGCAACAATCTAGGCTGAGAAATGAAATATCACTATATATGAGACAAAAGTGAGAATCAAGCTTCTGCATGGACTGCCTGAGCCCCATCACTTTGCTAAATTAGTTGTGGTTAAGCGCAAAAAATAAATAAATAAGAGTGCACATGAGCTATATTTGGGGTTGGTTCCAGGCTGGTAGAAACACCCTCTCTTAGGAATCCCCTCACCCGCTCCTCTGTTCCAGGAACAGCCACTCTGGAAAAGAGCCAAACAACACTCTCTCTGTGGAATTGCAGCCCACGTTCTGTGACGCACCTCCTTTCAGCAGCGATTCCCAGAGCATTACATCACCATCACATCTAATGAGACGTGTCACCTGCCCTCCGATACGTCCCTGAATCCACAGAGGACAGGTAACTGCTCTTTTCTGGCCGCATACCATTTTTAAATCACCCTTTTTTTCATGCTAGGGGTGTTCATGATCCGAGGCCATCAGTATGGATTTTTTTTATGTGTGCTCAATAAAACATGTGTTGGAACGCAAATGTATCTCAGTGGACCTGGACAGGCACAGAGGAGAGACGATCATGTTCAGACAATATTTTTCTCTTTTGTATACCTTGTATTCTTTTCATTTTTGTCCTCCGAGGACAGAAACAACTTTTCAGGAGCAAGGCGATACCGAGGCTTTCTGAAGCTACTGAACATTATTGAGGAGCACACATTCATGCAGATATGTCTGAATGCAATGGCCAACAATAGCTAACTGGTTACTAACAACCAGTTTTATGAACTGTTTAGTCATTGAGGGGGCGGCACGGTGGAGCAGTAGTTAGCGCAGTCGCCTCACGGAAAGAAGGTCCTGGGTTCGAGCCCCAGGGTAGTCCAATCTTGAAGGTCATCCTCTGTGTGGAGTTTGCAAGTTCTCCCTGTGACTGCGTAGGTTTCCTCTGGGTGTTCCGGTTTCCTACGACAGTCCAAAGTCATGTAGGAGGTGAATTGGCCATACTAAATTATCCCTAGGTGTGAATGTGTGTTTTGCCCCTGCGATGGCCTGGTGGCCTTTCCAGGGTGTCTCCCTGCCTGCTACCCAATGACTGCTGGGATGGGCTCCAGCCTCCCCACGACCCTGTGGAGGATAAGCGGTTTGGATGATGGATGGAAAGTCACTGAGGAGAATTTAATTGGCCTTTGGCCTTACCACAAGGATATATCCAAGTGACAACCGGTTGCGGCCAGCCAACAGTGGGTGCATGACCGCCACCCTAGCAGCCAGAAAGCTCAAGCACATTGCAATTTTTTTTCTCAGTGCCCCTAAATAAATAAATAAATAAATATAAATTAATAGTACGTTTAATGTTTAGATATAGATGTGCTCAAATTGGTTTGTACTCTTACAGCTCACTGAAATAATGCCTCATTCCTCCTGAAAAGTGATGAGATTAAAAGCTATTTTGTCATGTATACTTGGATGCCTTTGGCATGTTATACAATAAAGAAAAAAAGCTGTGAAAAGATATTAATTATTGCTTATTCTAAAATATATTTCAAAATGGCCTGGACACATTTGTTGACATCTCTTAGAACTGGGCTGCACGGTGGTCCAGTGGTTAGCACTGTTGACTCACAGCAAGAAGGTCTTGGGTTCAAACCCCAGGCCATCCTCAGTCCTTGCTGTGTGGAGTTTCCATGTTGTATCCGTGTCTGCATGGGTTTCCTCCAGGTGCTCCTGTTTCCTCCCACCTTCAAAAAGTCATGCATGTTAGAGTTAATACTCCTGTCTGTGCCCCAGACCAAAGCAATGGAAGGAAGAACTGGAGTTGGTCCCCTGGTGCTGCAGCTGCCCACTGCTCCTATACAATAGGATGGGTTAAATGCAGAGAACACATTTCATTGTACTACACATTTTCATAAAGTACAATGACAAAAAAGTGGCTTACAAATGAAGTGGCTTTTGAAAGATAATAAATAACTGGATAATAGTGATTTGTCAAACCAATGTGTCTTTAATTAGTATCACACATGTGTCCAACCTTGTAATCAGTCATTCAGCCTATTTAAATGGAGAAAAGTAGTCACTGTGCTGTTTGGTCTCATTGGGTGCACCACACTGAACATGGACCAGAGAAAGTAAAGGAGAGAGTTGTCTGAGGAGATCAGAAAGAAAATAATAGACAAGCGTGGTGAAGGTAAAGGCTACAAGACCTTCTCCAAGCAGCTTGATGTTCCTGTGAGAATAATTGAAAATATCATTGCCAGGCAGCAAAGTCTAAAAGAACCAAAGTCAAGCAGTCATCTCTGTCTGCAGTCAGTGGTAGGTCATTAGTGACCTTAGCTAGAGCTGTCTCAGAACTATGAAGTGCTCTAAAACCAGACTGGAAACTGTTAAAAACAGTATTAGTGTTAATAAAATAAATCAGTTCAGAGGAAATTACTCTCCCCAGAACTTTAGATAAAAAAAAAGACAATTTGGAGATTGGTCCTTGGTTACTTAGGGACAGGGATGTACGCTAGGTTTATTCAGCAATGGGTGAACAATGGCATGCTTACAACTGTCTGGAAATGAAGCAGAGACTAGAGAATTATTAAGAATTTGCAGAATAATGGAGCGGATAGTTGAAAATACCTCCTTGATGTTTAAGATGCAGGAGGAGGAGGTCATATTGGAGACTCTACTCTCTAACACTGAAACTGTAATTGGTTGAAACTGGGTAAAAGAGGCCGAATTAACACGGGGAATGGAATGAATGCAAGAGCCTGGCTGGATTTGGGACCTGATATTATCCACCTTATTTACAAAATGAGTGAGAAATGTTTTGGACAACTCTACATCAGGTTCAAAAAGAGAAGTGGATGTACCATTAATAACAAAATCAATTACTCTAAATAAAACTTTAGGATTGTGGTTATTTCTTGATATTAGTTCAGAGAAGTATGCTGAATCCACATCCTTAATTGCCTTCTGGTAAATTAACATTTGGTGTTTAAGGATGCAAGCCCCTTCTTGTGTGCAGTGGTGATGGCCAAGTTGACGGATGAGATCAGGCAGGAGTCTCTGCAGACGATGATGTTCGCAGATGATATTTGTGATTTCTAGTGAGAGTAGGGTGCCGGTTGAGGAAAGCCTGGAGAGGTGTAGGTATGGACTGGAGAGAAGAGGAATAAAAGTCAGTAGGAGCAAGATGGAATACCTGTGTGTGAGTGAGAGGGAGGACAGCGGAATGGTGTGGATGCAAGGAGTGGAGGTGACAAAGGCATATGAGTTTAAATACTTGGGGTCAACTGTCCAAAGTAACAGGGAGTGCGGAAGAGAGGTGAAGGAGAGAGTGCAGGCAGGGTAGAGTGGGTGGAGAAGACGACCAGGGTGATTTGTGACAGGAGGGTACCAGCAAGAGTCAAAGGGAGGGTTCACAAGATGGTTGTGAGACCAGCTATGTTATATGTTTTGGAGACAGTGGCACTGATGAAAAGACAGGAGGTGGAGCTGGAGGTGGCAGAGTTGAAGATGCTAAGATTTTCATTGGCAATGATGACGCAGGACAGGATTATGAATGAGTATATTAGAGGAAGGGGCGTAACTACCATATATGCAGGGTATGCAGCTGCATAGGGCTCTGCACGTCCGGATTGGCCAAGGCAGGCAGCACTGGGCCCCGCCCACGGAGGTGAAGGCATTGAGACACATCACGCCAACAAGCAAAAAGAAAGATGAGGCGGACGAGGCTCTTTCATTGAAACGTGCAATGGAACAGTTCAGCTTCACCTGCCTTGTTGTCCTCCTAAGCAAGAGTTTGGAAAGCACAAACACCGTGTCCAAACTTCTCCAAGCCCAACACGCGGACCTCGCCTCAGGCTGTTAGGCTACTAGGCAGCACCATCGCAGACCCGCTGGCCTTCCGAGACCGGTTTGAGGAGGCCAAACAGACTCTCGCAGAGAAATTGGGGGGGTGAGCAAAACATTCGAGGATGCTCGACGGAGGACAGTGAAAGGGCGTTTTGATGGCTTTTTGGCAAGACCAAAGTTTAGCAGACGCAGAGTCCTATTTTCGCGTGGCTGTGTTCAGTTCCTCTCTCGACACTGTGGTCTCTCAGCTGACACGGCGATTCACAGGTTTGAGAACAACAGTTGGATGTTCAGAGTTGTACAGCCTAAAACACTGTGCTCTGCCACAGATGATGAGCAAGCAAGTACGTTGTGTGATATTTACATAATGACGTCACTTCAGCATTTCCAATGCAGCTGCTGACATTCCGTGCTTGTTTAAGAGAAATATTGTAGCGAAATCGGGGGCGCAACCACAGGAGCTGCCGCGGCCGGGACGCGAACCCGAGACATCGCTAACCGCTCGACTAAAGGGGTCAGGTCCGTCAGCCAGTGGCCAACGTGTCTACTTCGCCATGCACGTTACAATATCTCTAGCGTCCAAACAATCCAACAACTAGCCGACATGTTGATCGTGAACCACAGCTGCATCGCTGCAGGCTTTGGGGAAGTCTGTACAGTTTTACTGCTTTTCTTAACCCGTCCAGTGACTGTTGCAACTGCAGAACGATCATTTTCAAAACGGAAGCGCATCAAGTCGTGTCTGAGGAGCGCAACGGGACAGGCCCGTTTGTCTGGACTCGCCACGCTCTCAACTGAGAATGCTCGTGCCCGCCCCCTGGATCTTAATGGTTTAATTGACTTCGCACAGCGAAAAGCCAGGAGAGTGTGCCTATGACGTAAGTAGAACTTATTTATTATTTATTTGAATTGTCAGTGTGCGGTGCTTATATACTGTTGGTGCGCCGTCACCATAATGTTCATGTAGGCCTATGTGTTGGTGCGCCGTCACCATAATGTTTATGTAGACCTATGTGTTGGTGCGCCGTCACCATTATGTTTATGTAGGCCTGTGTTGGTTTGCTGTCACCATCATGTTTATGTAGGCCTATGTGTTGGTGCGCCGTCACCATAATGTTTATGTAGGCCTATGTGTTGTTGCGCTGTCACCATAATGTTTATGTAGGCCTGTGTTGGTTTGCTGTCACCATGATGTTTATCTAGGCCTATGTGTTGGTGCGCTGTCACCATTATGTTTATGTAGGCCTATGTGTTGGTGCGCTGTCACCATAATGTTTTCATCTGTGTTTAGAGGTGCGCGTCATGGTGATCCGACCTCTTACTATAGGGCTCGCTTTGACCATCTTGCATTCGTTACGCCCCTGAGAGGCAGAGCCGGCCCAAGGCATAAGCGCTTGAAATGTCAAACGGCAGGTTGATATATATGTGTTTTTGCATTTGCATTGTATGTATGAAAATAATTTATTTCTTTGTTACTGTTCTGCACTTTTGCACAGTTCAAAAGCAATGGAAATAGTTAACTTGTTCAGCAAATGCATTGTCTGCTGGTTTATTTTAAGACTTTCCAGCACAGTAGTAAGTCATGACAATGGTATGGTAACGATCAAGCATGGACATTATATTGTCATTGGTGGGAGGCACAGAATAGAGATACTAGTACACAAGTACCAATGACGTTCGCGACGTGGAAGACGTAGCGTGACGTCACTGGACAGCCGCCATTACTGTTGGACTGGAGCTAAAATCAAAATATTGCGAATTTTGCGTGTTTTCACACTGTTTTCATTGATTGTCGGTCATAATGAGTTGCGAAAATGCTGTTGTCGTACATAAAGGGGCTACTTACTGCCATGGCATCCACTGCAGTAGTAACAGCAAAGACAGGGACGGGTAGAATCGTCCGATTCCATCGGTGAATTGTGCATCTTTTTATTGCGTCACAGTACAACATATTCTCTCGATGTTAATGTTACTGACTGTGTATTGATGTTTTGAGTTGAATGGTGAATTTTAATGGTTTTTCCTGCAAGGTGCAATCTCAAAGGGTCAATTTACCTGAAAAAGGGATTTTTAGAGTGTAGACTTACCTGATCCACCTGAAATTAAAAAGAGTTAACTCAGAGGATAAAATAACTGATACAAAATAGGTCTAGCTTGATAAAATAGACTATTATCCTTGGAGAAATATAGATTGGTCTCGTCTTAATTGGAAAATATGAAATAGATAATTGACTAAACTAATTAGAAACCTGAACCAAAAACAACCTTATTGCAATTAAAAAGGGATTCAAACCAGGGGTTTCAGTATATCTAAATGCATGAATGTGTGACACAAAGCTGTGAATAGTTTTCATGTTTCAAGTGAATTTACATTATTTTGTCATGAAATTGACAGCTTTTTCCATTTTGTAGCCCCAGTCTCTGGTCTGCTATTTTGTTGCTCAACCATTCCTTAAGAGCCTAGATCTGGTCCAGTGTGAGATAGTGACACAAGTGTTGCATTTTTTTTTATTGCATCACAGTACAAAATATTCTCTCGATTTGAGTGATATTTCTACAGTTTGTCCATAATAATATTTTTAAACAATGGGCTAACAAGAAATGGTAAGGTCCTGTTGAGATCGCTTTTATGCTGATGTTACGAGACAAACGGTGCCTATTTCATCACTAATAATGCATGATATTTATTACGCTTTATTGTCGATTAGGCCGGATTAACTCTCCGAAGCTTTGCATTTGTGATACATGAACACAGACTTGAATCAATTGATTGATAGAGACAATCTCCACGTGGTGCCATTGAATTACTGACAGCGCGCGATCACCGGCTACTCAAGGTAAACAACAATGGCAGACACGCTTACGTCTTTACATCTTTTGTGACATAGAACAACTCATTGGTACTTCTGTAGGATCTATATTCTGTGGTGGGAGGTGGGTTTAGCGTGTGGGGGTGGGGGGGGGGATCAAATTCTGCTTGGGGCCCCGCAAAGCCTTGGGCTGGCTCTGCTGAGAGGGACAACTCATGTTTGACGATTTGGAGACAAAACAAGAGAGGCAAGATTGAGACCATTTGGACATATGTGGAGGAGAGATGCTGGGTATATTGGGAGAAGGATGCTAACATAGAACTGCCAGGGAAGAGGAAAAGAGGAAGGCCAAAGAGGAGGTTTATGGATGTGATGAGGGAGGACATGCAGGTGGCTGGTGTGACAGAGGAAATTGCAGAGGACAGGAAGAGATGGAAACAGATGATCCGATGTGGCAACCCCTAATAGAAGCAGCTGAAAGTAGTAGTAGTAGTAGTCGGCGGGGGGGGTCAACTTTTTCTCTAGAATATAAAGGGAACCCAGTACAGCGCAGGCATGTGCTTCAGTGAACTCAAGTCTTGCAATCATTGCAGTATCTTGCTTGTTTAATGTAATGTCTGCAGTCTGTAAATGATGATAAATCAAATCCATGCACACCAGCTGATGGGGCACATACCACAGGAAAAAAAAAAGCTTTTGTAGTCAGGGGTCACCAACAAAGTATTCTAGAGCAAAATTGCCCACAAGTCAGATCCACACACATACAATAACTGCAGACCATCGCTTCCACTCAAATACAGACCCACACAATGCTGTATCAAAACCAAAGACACCATCATTATCAACATGCCAAAGAGGTAGGCAGATTGCTGGTTGTCCATCGTGCCCGATGATGACCATCTTCTTCTATTTGCGGGTCCTTTGAAGACTCAGATAGCAGAAGATACCTGCGCAGAGATGGTTTTTAAAGTGGCATGGGGGGTGCACTTCTCCCAAAGCCACATGACTTGATTGTAGAGGAGATGGTTCCGATGGCAAGGGGGATCCCTAGACGACCGGCACCTCCACACAACTGCAGGGGGCTGCCGGAAATCCAGTTTTTCGGAAACCGCCTCGAAGCGTGCCGCCACAGCTTGCTTTTCTGTTGGGGTAAGCTCCCTTAGCCTTATGTCTTCCCAGACTCACCCACAAGGCAGCGGGGCAGTGGTTGATAGGTGCCAGGGCATGTCCACCAGGGTGGGCCTGCACACCATATCTCTGGGGCCCACTGCTGCTCCGAGATCCCCTGCCAAGTTAGCCTGGGGCCGCAAGACCCCAGTTACCACGTGTGGCCACGGGGAGGCCTGGCAGGAGTCTTGGTGAAGGAGAGGCTATGTACTGGCAAGGGAAGGCTTACACGCTAGGATGCTTCCCTATTCGCCACAAAGGCTAGCCAGCGGCAGCAAGCTAAGGGCAGGAAGGACACAAGCGGGTTGGAAGAACACATGCACCTTCCCTCCAGCTACACACTGCTGCACTAGACGCATCACAACACCCTGTGTGTATGTACACACACACACAGGCACACACACACACACTCTCTCTCTCTCTCTCTCTCTCTCTCACACACACCCACACACACAAGCACGCACACACGCGCACACACAAGCACACACTCAAGCATACACACACACTCTCTCTCTCTCTTAGACACACAGACATGCACACATGCACGCACACACTCACACACATGCAAACACACACAATGCACCCATACACACACACACTCTCTCCCACTCTCTCTCACACACACACACATGCACACACTCTCTCTCACACACACTCTCTCTCTCAAATACACACACACACACACACACACACACACACACACAGGAGACCAGCTAGTGGCCAGACTGAAACGTCACAGTGAACAGTGAATGTTTCACACATTTTACACACAGAGAACTTTTCTGGTCCCATATTTTTCACAATCGTCGTCCTCTGTAGTGTGTGAGCCTGCACAAAGTTATTTGCATTCTAAACAACTTCTCATACCCAATCTGGAGTAAGTGTGACTGGTGTCGTTGCATATGTGTGTGTGTGTGTGTGTGTGTGTGTGTGTGTGTGTGTGTGTGTGTCTCCTAGCTTAGCCTGCTGTAGCTTTGTATAGATGTGTGTGTGCGTGTGTGTGTGCGTGTGTGTGTGTGTGTGTGTGTGTGTGCCCCCTTGTTTTTCTATCCCAATGGGGACTAAATTAAGGACACCGGCCACCCCGCTCATGTTCTGTTCTCTCTCTTTCCACCTAAATCAGCGTTACCGGAGCATCACATCACACATCAGCTGTCTCAGGAGTAGCTTCTTTCCACAGGCAGTCAGGCTGCTGAACAGCTGACACACCCATATGCACCTTACATTGTTGTGTTATCATGTACTGTATATTGCGTATAGGATGTATGAGTTAATTGTGTACACAGTCTGTGTTGGTCTGTAGTGTTGCTTCTTTTTTTTAGGGGGGGGGGTGGTGTGCCCTTGTGTACTTTGTCCTTGTGTCCCTTGTGTTAAGGCAGAGAGACAGAGCACAAAAATGTCATTGTATTCTGAATACACTTGACAATAAGGTTGAACTCGAAATGCCCCCATTAGGATTGAAAAACCAGAAACCACCTAACTTGTGGGGACTTTGTTATGGGTCCCCATGAAGAAAGGGGGTCTAGTTTAGGGTTACGCTTGGGCATGTAGGTCTGATGGTTAAGTTTAGGGTTAAGGCCTAGGGGAATGAATGAAGTCAATTAGATATCCCCACCAGTATAGTGTGTGTGTGTGTGTGTGTGTGTGTGTGTGTGTGTGTGTGTGTGTGTCTTCTCCTGGCTCACCACTTGGTCTTGGTGGAGAAGCTTGTATGTACTAATGATCCCAAGAGCTATGCCATCCAGAGCTTGGCTCCTGGTAGGGTCACCCAAGGTGAAAGGGTCAAGGGGGAGGGTCCAGACGAAGCGCGATCCAACAAAGACCTCAATGGCGGAATTGGCGGAAGACAATGTCAGTGAGGGCGAATGAAGGCTGCAACAGAGGATGGTGCCCAATCATTTTGGTTCTCCCTGCCATTGGACTCTGGCCACCCCCTGCCAAGGACCATGTGGTGGCTGCAGGAGAATCAGCCACTCCACATAAAAGGCTGTCACACGCAGGCGTCCTCCAACAAGGATACCCACAAGGGGCTAGAAGGAGGACAGTCATACTTAGCCCTGAGTGACTGTCGTGAGTGTGTGTGTGTGTGTGTGTGTGTGTGTGTGTGTGTGTGTGTGTGTGTGTGTGTGTGTGTGTGTGTGTTAAATACTTTGTAAAATACTTAAACTAAGGGCTCAGTTTCTGGGTCATAGCACAGTCAGATGCACATGTGCTAGTTCACAATGCAAGTCAAGTGGAGCAAGCCAACCAGTGGTCAGCCAGGTTTCCATGACCAGTAGGAAATCAAGTCCATGGGTGGTTAAAAAGTCATTGAGAATAGAAGCCTTATTGGATAAGGATCTCGGGTTGAACAGAGCCACTTTGAATGGGATAGTGGTATAATCCAACAACGGCTCCCATGCCAGAAGGCAGAGATTCTGGAGGACTACACCACCATGAAGCAACATGGTCGGCCAGGTCCAACGTCGTCATGCTCAAAAAGGTGGGCCAGTGCCGAGTGAGAGTAGGCAGTATTTCCCAGGTTAACTAAGATGCCTGCACGTTCACTCTTGTTTCTTACGGTGGTAGCCGCAGGGCCGAGCACATATACCTTCCAGTAGTTTTGAAAATAGAGAGCGGTGAGTGCTTCGTTGTCCGTGATCCCGAGCTTTTAAGTCCATGACAGAGGATCAAATATTAAGTAGTGTTTGGTGATCGTAGAGAATGGTGGCTTGCACAACATCCATACACAGAGACACAAACAACAGTGGCAACAGGTGACAACAAGCAGCCATACACACTGGTGCAGCCATTTTTCCCGTGTGATATAGCCGAATGGGTTACAGTGTCAACCATCCATAATCACTTCTCAATGCTCTTTCCTTTGAATTTGACTAACTGTTCAGTTTATGTATGGTTCATTTCTATAAAATAGGGGCACTGCTTGTCTTGCATCAACTTATTTTTTCCACAGTGCTTGATAATTATCACGGAGGATTGTTACAAATGTATCATTTGCAAAAGAATGGATATTCTCATACAATTACTGATTTGTTACCCAAAGTAAGCAGCCAATGGCCAGGGTTGCACCAATAACACCAGTCTCTGTCCCAATGAAAATTGTCTAGATGCTCCATATGATCAGTCTCTTCTCATCTCATCTCATCATCAGATGCTTCTCCGGGATCTGGTCATGGTGGCAGCAAGCTAAGTAGGGCACTCCAGACGTCTCTCTCCCCAGCAATGTCCTCAAGCTCCTCCTGGGCACTCGCAAGGCGTTCCCAGGCGAGATAGGACATGTAGTCCCTCCAGTGAGTTCTGTGTCTACCTCGGGGTCTCTACCCAGTTTGAGGTGCCTGGAAAACCTCCAAAGGAAGGTGCCCAGGAGGCATCCTAATCAGATGCTCAGATCACCTCAGCTGGCTCCTTTCGACGCGAAGAAGCAGCGGCTCTGCTCCAAGCTCCCTCCAGATGTCCAAGCTCCTCGCCCTAAGGGTGAGCCCAGACACCCTATAGAGGAAACTCATTTCAGCTGCTTGTATCCACGATCTCACCCTTTCGGTCACTACCCAAAACTAATTACCATAAGTAAGGGTTCAAAAAAAGATTGACTAGTCAATTGAGAGCCTTGCCTTCTGGCTCAGCTCCCTTTTCAACACAACGGTCCTGGACAACATCTGCATTACTAATGATGCGGCACCAATCCGGCTGTCAATCTCCCGCCCCATCCTACCCTCACTCGTGAACAAGACCCTGAGATACTTGAACTCCTTCACTTAAGGCAAAATCTCATCCCCAACCTGGAGGGAGTAATCCACCATTTTCCGGTAGAGAATCATGGCATCAGACTTGGATGTGCTGACTCTCTCATCCCGGCCATTTCACACTCAGTTGCAAACCACCCCAGTGTGTTCTGGAGGTCGCGTTTTGATGAAGGCAACATAACCACATCATCGGCAAAGAGCATATATGCAATTATGTGGTTTCCAAAATGGACACACTCCTCACCTTGGCTGCACCTTGAGATCATGTCCATGAATATCACAAACAGAATCGGAGACAAGGGGCAACCTTGGTGGAGTCTGACACCCACCGAAAACGTGTTTGACTTTGTGCCAAGAATGCGGGAACAGCTCTGACTTTGGTTATACAAGGACCACATAACTTGTAGCAACTACCCCGGTACCCCATATTCCCCCCCGACAGTACCCCCCACAGAGTGACCCGGGTACACAACCTTCTCCAAGTCCACAAAAACACATGCAGAGTGGCTGGTCAAACTCCCATGCCCCCCTCAGCACTTCCGCAAGGGTAAAGAGTTGGTCTGTTGTTCAGTGGTCAGGACGAAATCCACATTGTTCCTCCTGGATCTGAGGTTTGACAGCTGGTCAGAGCCTCTTTTACAGCACCCTAGAGTAGACTTTCCTAGGGAGGCTGAGTAATGTCATTCCCCGATAATTGGAGCACACCCTCCGGTCATTATATGGTTATTTTTACACTGATTTTTAACGTTTGTGTTTCTGATAATTTATGTTCCATTTAAATACAACCACAATAAATGTTCTGAAGTATGGCCACCTTTGTAATTACCACTTTGATGTCTTTAATGGAGGAAAATATCGGGGCAAATATTTCTAGGCTCTAAAAGCTCATCTGCTTACTTTGAGAAAAAATGGGAGCAAAGGATTTCAAGAGACAGCATGATACAATCCCACCAAAATGTCACTGGGGTGTGTTGGCAGGAGAGCAAAAGGCAATCATAACACAGTTTTATACACATCATTGTTCTGTATATTTTTGTCTAAGAGTAAATAAGGAGGCTATTTCAAGAGTATATTTTGATAAAGAGTAACTGTCTGAGCGTGCACAATACTTGGAATATGTTTGTGTTTTAGTTCATTTATATCTGGGTGTTTCCTTATACACGTACAGTGTAAGCCCGTGTCCTCTTGTGTGTTTATGTGTTTGCTTGCTTTTGTATATATGTGAGTCAGTGTGTACATATATTTGTCAGCTGATGTTGTGGATGTCCATAAGCAGTTCTAAGTATGTGTGAAGATGCTTAAGTTGTGGCCATCTGAACGATGAGAGAAAATGGTTGAGGTTATAGGAACCATGAATAGGACTGCATTTTTTTTCTATCTCTTCCGCCTTCTATGTGATTGGTGTGATGCGAGTCTCCCCTGTGTATATGTATAATCTGTCCTTCTGTCAGGTCTACATGGTGATGGTGGTCACGTTGCTCAGGTCCTCAGCTGTTCTGGTGGCATCTAGACACAGCTTGGCATCCTCCTCATCACATTCTACATATATATTATTCAAACCCCAATTCCAACGAAGTTGGGATGTTGTGTAAAACGTGAATAAAAACAGAATACAATGATTTGCACATCCTTTTCGACCTATATTCAATTGAATACACTACAAAGACAAGATATTTAATGTTCAAACTGATAAACTTTGTTTTTTGCAAATATTCACTCATTTTGAATTTGATGCCTGCAACACATTCCAAAAAAGCTGGGACAGGGGCAACAAAAGACTGGGAAAGTGGAGGAATGCTCAAAAAACACCTGTTTGGAACATTCCACAGGTGAACAGGTTAATTGGAAACAGGTGAGTGCCATGATTGGGTATAAAAGCAGCATCCCCGAAAGGCTCAGTCGTTCACAAGCAAGGATGGAGCGAGGTTCACCACTTTGGGAACAACTGCGTGAGCAAATAGTCCCAACAGTTTAAGAACAACATTTCTCAACATACAGTTGCAAGGAATTTAGGGATTTTATCATCTACAGTCCATAATATCATCAAAAGATTCAGAGAATCCAGAGAAATCTCTGCACGTAAGCGGCA
Source organism: Lampris incognitus (assembly GCF_029633865.1). Classification (NCBI taxonomy): domain Eukaryota; kingdom Metazoa; phylum Chordata; class Actinopteri; order Lampriformes; family Lampridae; genus Lampris; species Lampris incognitus. Next base: position 44,924,039 of record NC_079211.1, on the reverse strand, counting down.
AGGCTGAAAACCAACATTGAATGCCTGTGACCTTCGATCCCTCAGGCGGCACTGCGTTAAAAACCGACATCATTCTGTAAAGGATATTACCACGTGGACTCAGGAACACTTCGGAAAACCATCGTCAGTTAGCACAGTTCGTCGCTACATCTACAAGTGCAAGTTAAAACTCTACCATGCAAAGCGAAAGCCATATATCAACATCACCCAGAAACGCCGCCAGCTTCTCTGGGCCCAAACTCATCTGATATTGACCGAAGGCAAAGTGGAAAAGTGTGCTGTGGTCTGACGAGTCCACATTTCAAATTGTTTTTGGAAATCATGGACGTCGTGTCCTCCGGGCTAAAGAGGAAAAGGACCATCCAGATTGTTATCAGCGCAAAGTTCAAAAGCCAGCATCTGTGATGGTATGGAGGTGTGTTAGTGCCCATGGCATCATGGGTAACTTGCACATCTGTGAAGGTACCATTAATGATGAAAGGTACATACAGGTTTCGGAGTAACATATGCTGCCATCCTTTTCCAGGGACGTCCCTGCTTATTTCAGGAAGACAATGCCAAGCCACATTCTGTACATGTTACAACAGCGTGGCTTCGTAGTGAAAGAGTACGCGTACTAGACTGGCCTGCCTGCAGTCCAGACCTGTCTCCCATTGAAAATATGTGGTGCATTATGAAGCGCAAAATATGACAATGGCGATGCCGGACTGTTGAGCAACTGAAGTTGTACATCAAGCAAGAATGGGAAAGAATTCCACCTACAAAGCTTCAACAATTACTGTCCTCAGTTCCCAAATGCTTATTGAGTGTTGTTAAAAGGAAAGGTGATGTAACAGAGTAGTAAACGGCCCTGTCCCAGCTTTTTTGGAACGTGTTGCAGGCATCAAATTCAAAATGAGTGAATATTTGCCAAAAAACAATAAAGTCTATGAGTTTGAACATTAAACATCTTGTCTTTGTAGTGTATTCAATTGGATATAGGTTGAAAAGGATTTGCAAATCATTGTATTCTGTTTTTATTTACGTTTTACACAACGTCCCAACTTCATTGGAATTGGGGTCTGTAATTCCATTATAATTCTGTTGTCCTCTTTCAGTGTTGCATTCTGTAAATTGTGTAAACTCAACATTCATTGCATGTTGTCCATCTTGGGAGCGAGATCCCTCATCTGTTGCTCTCCCTGAGGTTTCTTCTTCTTTTTTTCTCCCTGTTAACCCCCCCCCCCCGAGGAGTTGTTCCTCTTCCGATGTGAGGGTCTAAGGAAAGGATGTTGTGTTGCTGTAAAGCCCACTGAGGCAAATTTGTAAGTTGTGAAATGAGCTATAAAAATAAAATTGTCTTGACTGATGGGTACAAATGTTGCAAGTAAAAGTGCAAAGATGAAATCAAGGAAGCAATATTGCATAAAGTTTATTTCACTGCAGCTGACATCCTGAAGATAAAGGATGTATTCACTTTTGAGTTTATGACACAAAAGTAAACAATCAGCCCTTGTAAACATTGAGTCATTATGAAATAATGATGACGGATTTTTAACTCTGGTCTTACTTTGCTTTACAAGCCTCTGTTGTGGTTGCATGTTACATAATTTTGCAATTAATTTAAGTAAACAGTGGTTGCTTATCCGTTTTAGAGTCGAGTTCCTCTCATATAAAAAGTTAACTGATTGTTTTCTTGTACTCGTTCGTGTAAACCGAGGGGGTTTCACCATGCGAGATGGCGTGCTATTCGCCACAGTGACTTTAAGAATTGGGGCCACTAACGAGTTCTTCTTTTCATAAAAGTTAAACGAACTGCTACACTCCAAGGGATCTGTGTCCCTTTGTTTACCTATTTATGTCAGAGGCTTTTGCACATTTGCGAATGTGTATAACTTTTTGTGTGTGCATGTATACATTTGTGTGTGTGTGTGTGTGTGTGTGTGTGTGTGTGTGTGTGTGTGTGTGTGTGAGAGAGAGAGAGAGAGAGAGAGAGAGAGAGAGAGAGAGAGAGAGCGAGAGCGAGAGCGAGAGAGAAAACAAACTAAAAGTGTCTGTTTGCTGAACGACATGTTAGTTTATGACCATAGATGTTTGACTCTGCAAACACATAAGATACAGTGTGATAAAAGAAGAAATCTCTATTTATTCAACCCTCACGTAACCAGGAAGGCCCCTTGAGGTCAACGATGTATTTTTCACGGGAGACCTGGGCAAGTTAACACAACATGGCACAACCAACCAATGAATGAAAAAATGAATGAATAAATAAATAAATAGGAAAATAAACAAATAAAAATGTTATGACATGCAGATTAAGGAAAAAAAGATAATAAAGGAGACCAAAGTATGGTGTAATATATACAGTTGTGCTTGTAAGTTTGTGAACCCTTTAGAATTTGTTTATATTTCTGCATAACTATGATCTAAAACATCATCAGATTTTCACACAAGTCCTAAAAGTAGATAAAGAGAACCCAATTAAACAAATGAGACAAAAAATATTATACTTGGTCATTTATTTATCGAGGAAAATGATCCAATATTACATATCTGTGAGTCGCATAAGTATGTGAACCTTTGCTTTCAGTATCTGGTGTGATACACCCCCCCCCCACCCTTGTGCAGGAATAACTACAACTAAACATATCTGGTAACTGTTGATCAGTCCTGCACATCGGCTTGGATGATTTTTTTGCCCATTCCTCTGTACAGAACAGCTTCACCTCTCCGATGTTGGTGGGTTTCCTCACATGAACTGCTCGTTTCAGATCCTTCCACAACATTTCGATTGGTTAAGGTCAGGAGTTTGACTTGGCCATTCCAAAACATCAACTTTATTCTTCTTTAATCATCTTTGGTAGAACGACTTGTGTGTATTCATTCATCCCTGTGCTAAAGATATCTCTCAATTCTCAGAGGACGCGATTCTTCATCCACGATACTATGACTTGTGTCATTGCATACAAGTCCTATCACAAAACGGACAAGACGGCTAAAAGGTTGTTGGCAGTGCATGAAAATTAAGACTTGCATCATTAGCTCTTGCCTGCCAACACAGGGCTTGCCAGTTTGAATCCCCGTCCGTGTTACCTCGGACTTGGTTAAGTGTCACTACAGACACAACTGGCCGTGTCTGCGGGTGGGAAGCTGGATGTGGGTATGTGTCCTGGTCACTGCACAAGCACCTCCTCTGGTCGGTCAGGACGCCTGTTCGGGGGGAGGGGGTGATCCTCCCACGCACTATGTCCCCCTGTTGAAACTCCTCACTGTCAGGTGAAAAGAAGCGGCTGGCGACTCCACATGTATCGGTGGACGCATGACATGGTAGTTTGCAGCCCACCCCAGATCGGCAGAGGGGGTGGAGCAGTGACCGGGGCGGTTCGGAAGAGTGGGGTAATTGGCTGGATACAATTGGTAGAAAATGGGGGGGGGGGGCATCGTTGGAAAGCTTCTATTTTAGAGATGACTATGTGGCCTGTACTGAAATACAAACCTAAGTACTCTTTTATCTTTATTTATTTTATTTTATTTTTTGCCCAAGTGCACTTCCAGGGACTATAAAGATATCATTATTTTATATGTATTATAACATATTATTGTTATTATATAACATATTATCCTCGGATCCTTATATTTTGTAAAAGACGTAAAACAGCATTTTAAAAAAGCTGCATTTCAATGACAAATAGATCTGCTGTCCAAACTCCATAACTATTCCACTTTACAAAGTTGTAAGAACCACATCAGTTACAACTGAACATTTATCAAACACATAAAAAAAATCAAAAACAAATTCCTAAAAAAATGTTTGGTGGAGTTAAAAAAAGCAGACTGCTCTCCTTCAGACACATCCATACAAGGGGACTGCAAATGGCAGAAGTAGAAGGTACTGGCAGAAGTAGCAGGGCTGAAGATGTATTTTCATTTTTATTTTGAACTCAACCAAGGAGGTGCGAGGCATAATCATTGCCTGGTCAGAGCTGCTGTCTTTTCAACAGGGGTCGTCATATTTATCTACTCCACCTCGAGACCGCTGTTGCAAACTCAGCAACTTTTGCCACTAGGTTTGGCAACTTTTCTGACCCCCTGGGCAACTTTACTTCTTAAAGCAATTACCAAACAAATTTTGGGTGACAAGGGAAAATGTTAAGTGAATTACGGTGCCTTCTGCCAATGTGTGTAGTACGTTTGCCCTACTGTCCAATTCAAACAAACTTGATCACAGTGCTGCCAATGCAGCTGCCTGTCAGTGGACTCAGTCTGTCAGTATTTCAGGATCTCAGTTACAGCGTACAAACATGAGTGATTCATAATAAACCCTCAAAATAAAAATCAAAGGGTGTCTTGGTGGCATGACGGTTTATTCTGTTGCCTACCAACATGGGGATCTCCGGTTGGAATCCCCGTGTTACCTCAGGCTTGGTCAGGCATCCCTACAGACACAACTGGCCGTATCTGAGGGTGGGAAGCCGGATGTGGGTATGTGTCCTGGTCACTGCACTAGCACCTCCTTTGGTCGGTCGGGACACATGTTCAAGATCAAGAATAGAGCATATCTGAGGCATCAGTTAAAAACGAAACATGCAATTTTGACACGCAGGCACAATTGCATTTCAGTGGATAACTTTACCTTTGTCCTTATAGTGTGAATGTAATGCAAAGATTGTCAGTATAACCAATGCTTGTAGCCTAGCTGCATATATAATACTAGCAGGTTCGTATACCAACTAGACCAGATGTAATGCAAATAGTTCACTCCCCGTCACGTATGTAAATTAAGTATCTTCACTGCTGTGTAGGCTGAAATATTCTTGCTTTCTTCATTTCAGTACTCTTTTCTTTTATGTTGAAATAATAAATACATTGATTGATTAATTAATTAAATTTTACAAAAATCAGAAATATACAGGCTCTTACATGCTACAGGATAGTCAAGATACAATATAAAAATTCCTGTCATGGCTGTGCAGAAGAATAAAAAACATCTTAATACTGCAATTATGTTCTGATACTTCTTTCAGCTTGCTCCTTGATTTTCAAGGGTCACCACAGCAGCTACTGTTTCCATTGATACCTTGTGAGGGAACAGCACAAATGGCAGCCGTTGTTAACTCGCGCCACGACCGATCTGGTATCGTCTTGTCAATCCGCATACTGATTTGGCAAAATTTTATGTCGGATGTCCTTCCTGACACAACCACTAACCCTATGGATGGGGGGCACAGGTAAAGCACTGGATGCCATCCCAGTATTCATGGACTTGCACCCATGCCTGTCGCCTGAATTATATTCTGATACTAACATGTCGAAAAAGTTAATGTTGTTTGTCCTCCTATCCCTGACATTCTCCTATTCCCTGATCTGGCAACAGTATCACAGTAAAATGTGATTGATGAATTTCAAGTGCTAACATCCCAAACTCAAGGGGCCAATCCATTACATTAATTTCTAGAAAATGACAAAAATCACTACATCTAATGAATCCTAGATGGGTACCAAATTATCCAAAAAATCTCCTTTGCACATCACTCCTTCTCCTTCATATACTGAGTAAATATACTGAGTAATATACTGAGTAAAATTTGAAGTATGCAGCTGTAAAAGAAGTATATTTTCTTGCTTGGTGTGTCCCCTGAGTAAATTTGAAGTATGCAGCTATAAAAGAAGTATATTTTCTTGCTTGGTGTGTCCCCTAAGTATTCTTATACTTAGGGGGCACACCACGAGACCAACGCAGCACCTTAGCATTGCCAGGTGTGTGTTTGTGTCCTAAATATTGATATTGTTTTCTTTCTTTCTTAACTGCAACACTATTAGGTAATGCACCCTTGCCCTCCATTTCAACACCAGGCACTGCATTCCAGACATGAAGACATCTGAGGGCAAAACATTTCCGAATTAATGTGTTAACCAACAGAGCAAGGGAAAAAACAAGATGACTTGAACTCTGGAAACCCCTGTAATAATCAGGTGGTCAGGGTCACACAGTGATTTAGTGTTTTAGCCAGATATGTGAACAACAGTGTAGGAAATATATCCTCACAGCAGCGTCCTCTGTGGTTAATTAAAACATCTTCAAAGCTAGCTGGAGAGAAGCTCCTGAGTGAGGCTGAAGAGGGAACCAGGGAACAGACTCCTTAGCTTAGTCTTAGCTTAGCAACAAAGCCCTTGACCAAGACAAATCGTAAATAATCAACGTCGGCTAAAAGGAGAGGGTTGTGGCTTGCTTTGTTACAGGGTCTCTCAAGTTTGAACTCTATCTTAGATCAACAAATGATAATCATTACTGCACTGGAAGACATATACAGTGCATCCGGAAAGTATTCACACCCCTTCACTTTCCCCACATTTTTTTATGTTACAGCCTTATTCCAAAATGGATTAAATTCTTTTTTTTTCTCATCAATCTACATACAATACCCCATAATGACAAAGCGAAAAAGATTTTGTAGAAATTTATTAAAAATAAAAAACGGAAATATTACATGTACATAAGTATTCACACCCTTTACTCAGTACTTGGTTGAGGCACCCATGGCAGCGATTACAGCCTCAAGTCTTCTTGGGTATGAAGCTACAAGCTTGGCACACCTATATTTGGGGTATTTCTCCCATTCTTCTCTGCAGATCCTCTCGAGCTCTGTAAGATTAGATGGGGAGCGTCGCTGCACAGCTATTTTCAGGTCTTTCCAGATATGTTCAATGGGGTTCAAGTCTGGGCTCTGGCTGGGCCACTCAAGGACATTCACAGACTTGTCCCGAAGCCACTCCTTCATTGTCTTGGCTGTGTGCTTAGGGTCGTTGTCGTGTTGAAAGGTAAACCTTCGCCCCAGTCTGAGGTCCTGAGTGCTCTGGAGCAGGTTTTCATCAAGGATCTCTCTGTACTTTGCTCCATTTATCTTTTCCTCGATCCTGACTAGTCTCCCAGTTCCTGCCGCCTAAAAACACCCCCACAGCATGATGCTGCCACCACCGTGCTTCACTGTAGGGATGGTATTAGCAAGGTGATGAGAGGTGCCTGGTTTCCTCCAGACGTGACGTTTGGCATTCAGGCCAAAGAGTTCAATCTTGGTTTCATCAGACCAGAGAATCTTGTTTCTCATGGTCTGAGAGTCCTTTAGGTGCTTTCTGGCAAACTCCAAGCGGGCTGTCATGTACCTTTTACTGAGCAGAGGCTTCCGTCTGGCCATTCTACCATAAAGGCCTGATTGGTGGAGTGCTGCAGAGATGGTTGTCCTTATGGAAGGTTCTCCCATCTCCACAGAGGAACGCTGGAGCTCTGTCAGAGGGACCATCGGGTTCTTGGTCACCTCCCTGACCAAGACCCTTCTCCCCCGATTGCATAGTTTGGCTGGGCGGCCAGCTCTAGGAAGAGTCTTGGTGGATCCAAACTTATTGCATTTACGAATGATGGAGACCACTGTGCTCTTCGGGACCTTCAAAGCTGTAGAAGTTTTTTTTTGTACCTTTCCCCAGATCTTTGCCTCGATACAATCCTGTCTCGGAGGTCCACAGACAACTCCTTTGACTGAATGGCTTGGTTTTTGCTCTGACATGCACTGTCAACAGTGGGACCTTATATAGACAGGTGTGTCCCTTTCCAAATCACGTCCATTCAATTACATTTACTACGGGTGGACTCCAATCAAGATGTAGAAACATCTCAAGGATGATCAGTGGAAACAGGATGAACCTGAGCTCAGTTTTGAGTGTCATAGCATAGTGTCATTTGCTCTGACATGCACTGTCAACAGTGGGACCTTATATAGACAGGTGTGTCCCTTTCCAAATCACGTCCATTCAATTAAATTTACTACGGGTGGACTCCAATCAAGATGTAGAAACATCTCAAGGATGATCAGTGGAAACAGGATGAACCTGAGCTCAGTTTTGAGTGTCATAGCAAAGGGTGTGAATACTTATGTACATGCCATATTTCAGTTTTTTATTTTTAGTAAATTTGCAAAAAATTCTACAAAACCTTTTTCACTTTATCATTATGGGGTATTGTGTGTAGAAAAAAAAGGAATTTAATCCATTTTGGAATAAGGCTGTAACATAACAAAATGTGGGGAAAGTGAAGGGGTGTGAATACCTTCCGGATGCACTGTATAATAAAAATGTCCAGCCTGGCCCCAGTCAATTGTAACATATTGTGGATGGCTGTGGCACGTCTCAAGATTAAGCATCACAGCTCAAACTGAACAGTCAGACATAGAAAACGGTATTGAAAATGAATAGACAGACAGACAGACAGACAGACAGATAGACAGATAGACAGATAGATAGATAGATAGATAGATAGATAGATAGATAGATAGACAGACAGATAGATAGATTTACCTACCGTTATGAGAAGACAGATGATACAAAAAGATCAGCTTTGTAAATTGTGCTACAATTAACTCTTAAAGCATTGCTATTTTAAAATGCAATACATTGATTGATATTGATGAATAATGCTAGCAATACAAATAGCTATTTGCAATTTGCATTCAGGCACAGCCCTAGCTGAGTGGAAACATACGTTTTACATCGCAGCTTCTTTCAATGAGTTTGTGATTATGAAATATAACAAATCTGCCACCCAAATGGACAGGAACTGCATATAATGGCTTTAACATTATGGGCACCACGTCTTTTGAAGGTTCTAATCTAGTTCATCTGTCATTTGATAATTTCAGGGGGTTCAAGAGAGTGACACGTCTCCCTTGCTTTCCACTTAGCTTTATTCTCAGCGCTTAAATTCTTTAAGGGATGTCCCTCTTCATTTTAATAGCTTTCTACAAATGATAAATCCTTTTTTTACAGACAGAAAATTGTATAAAAAAATAAATTAGATCTCTCTATTACTATGAAAACCAGATAATATAAAAAGAGCAGTCAAATGCTACAGGATTTTAGGCCACTTCCATAAGTATTCAGTATCCTTCAGATTTTATTTTAATCAACTGTTAATTACCATCAAAATGAAGATGGTCTCTGGTCTTTTTCTCTTTTCTACCTTCCTCTGTACTCTTTTGCCCTATCTTTTCTATTTGTGTTCTCTTTTAGGAGTTAGGGCATGGAGAGATCCGGATACATACCAATATTTGATATCTCCTCTACCTCAGCCCTCCTCTCTTTCAGACGAGAGATACATATCTGTTTGTGGCCTTTTCTAATCTGACAGAGAGTAATTGCAGCTTGATCTCGTTTTGCTCCTTATATTATAATTGGCAGATTTATTATCTTCTGAGTTTCCGTCTTTCAATCTCGCGTCAGAGATCTGATGAAACGCTCATGAGTCCGGGCGACTTCAATTGTGTTTTGGTGGCTGTGTCCACAAACCATACTGATGGAATTAGTATACCGAATTCAAAAGATTATTCTGGTTTACTTCATTCAGTCTGCACTGAAGCCTAAACGCAGGCGCACAATAATGTCAGTTGTTTTGTGAGCTATATATAGACATAGCTCACTGTCACATTGCATTATCTGTAACATTTCATTGACAATCATGTCCTATTAAATGGGGCCCCTGCACATCTCTTTCGCTCTACAATCGGTTCTCTCATTCTTTCTCTCCGTCTACTGCTCCATACCCCCTGCTCTCCAACTGCCCTTCTTTCTCTGCACTTGTTTCCTCCCGCTCTCCACTCAACTGGCAAGGGAAAGGGAGAAAATGCAGAACGAGTCTCCCCCAAATTACTAATAGGGCACGTCTCTCCCTTTCTTTTGCCCCTGCATTTCTACATGGGGCCTTATGTAACTCACTTCCCCTCCTCTCTCTAAACATTAACTGGCAAATATCTCCCCTCTCAGTTTCTTGTAAGCGGTCTCAGCCCATCTTCTCCATTTACCTTTCTCCCTTTCCAGTGTCTTTGCTTTTTATTGGTCTTCTACCAATAGGCCAGCTGGCAGCAATTAAACAAGATTAAAATAGTACACTCCCTCTGATAACAGGCCTGCAAACTGGTTAGGGGCGAAAAAGGCGAGAAGGATGTGCGAGCAGAGGAGCAGAGGAAAAACAGACCTGCAAGGGGGCGTTCGGGGGTATGCTCCCCCCAGAGATTTTTCTTAAATATATATACACTCACTGGCCACTTTATTAGGTACACCTTGCTAGTACCGGGTTGGACCCCCTTTTGCCTTCAGAACTGCCTTAATCCTTCGTGGCATAGATTCAACAAGGTACTGGAAACATTCCTCAGAGAGTTTGGTCCATATTGACATGATAGCATCACACAGTTGCTGCAGACTTGTCGGCTGCACATCCATGATGCGAATCTCCCGGTCCACCACATTTGGGTGCTCTATTGGATTGAGATCTGGTGACTGTGGAGACCATTTGAGTACAGTGAACTCATTGTCATGTTCAAGAAACCAGTCTGAGATGATTCGAGCTTTATGACATGGCGCGTTATCCTGCTGGAAGTAGCCATCAGAAGATGGGAACACTGTGATCATAAAGGGATGGACATGGTCAGCAACAATACTCAGGTAGGCTGTGGCATTGACACAATGCTCAATTGGTACTAAGGGGCCCAAAGTGTGCCAAGAAAATATCCCCCACACCATTACACCACCACCACCAGCCTGAACCGTTGATACAAGGCAGGATGGATCCATGCTTTCATGTTGTTGACGCCAAATTCTGACCCTACCATCCGAATGTCGCAGCAGAAATCGAGACTCATCAGACCAGGCAACGTTTTTCCAATCTTCTATTGTCCAATTTTGGTGAGCCTGTGTGAATTGTAGCCTCCGTTTCCTGTTCTTAGCTGACAGCAGTGGCACCCGGTGTGGTCTTCTGCTGCTGTAGCCCATCTGCCTCAAGGTTTGACGTGTTGTGCATTCAGAGATGCTCTTCTGCATACCTCGGTTGTAATGAGTGGTTATTTGAGTTACTGTTGCCTTTCTATCAGCTCGAACCAGTCTGGCCAATCTCCTCTGACCTCTGGCATCAACAAGGCATTTTCGCCCACAGAACTGCCGCTCACTGGATATTTTCTCTTTTTCGGACCATTCTCTGTAAACCCTAGAGATGGTTGTGTGTGAAAATCCCAGTAGATCAGCAGTTTCTGAAATACTCAGACCAGCCCGTCTGGCACCAACAACCATGCCACGTTCAAAGTCACTTAAATCACCTTTCTTCCCCATTCTGATGCTCGGTTTGAACTGCAGCAGATCGTCTTGACCATGTCTACATGCCTAAATGCATTGAGTTGCTGCCATGTGATTGGCTGATTAGAAAGTTCCATTAATGAGCAGTTGGACAGGTGTGCCTAATAAAGTGGCCGGTGAGTGTGTATTAAAAAAAAAAGCTACCACATGTTCATTTCCAATGTTTTAGGGCCACTCTGGTGCTGGTCACAGGTTAACAGAATTACAAGTTTGAGCAAAATAAAATACAAAGTATTAATTTATTAAGTGCAAATGTACCTTTACATATGAAATAATCACATTTACAAAGAAAATTAACAAAGGATAGCCCCACCAGGTACACAACTAATTACCAATATTTTAAAAATTATTACTCTTCATATCCACTCTGTGCCAGAAACCATGTTAAAATGTGAAAATAAAAATTACAATACGGATATGAAAGAGTATCCTATGCTTTAGAACTGGTGGGGGGGGGGCTGGGCTGGAGGGGGTCTGCCCTTATTTTTTTCTTCTTGGCCTGGACCAGTGTCTCAAGGGCCCGCTTTCACTGTTTTGCCATATGACTCAGCCTTGCCCTCTTCTCTTCTTCAACCGTCTGCTTATTGCTCTCCTGAGCACTGCCAGATGGTTGGCAGCCATACTTGTTCTGCTACCGCCACTTTTATAGCAGACTCTGCTGCCATTGGTGTTTGTCAGTGGTTCCTACTGACCGGATGTTCTCACAGAGTGTGCGGTCCACCTCCCCGTAGCTGACATCCCTAGCAATGTATGCTAGCTTGCTAAAAATCTATGCTAACTTGCTAAAAATTCTTGTTTCTTCCAATTTGATCTCTTACATCAAGATTTCCTACTAGCAGGTACTTTTTGGTTTTCAGGTGATGCCTCCTCAGTATATTTGTGGCTGGCACATGCCACTGTGGCAACTTCGTTTTGGCTTTTTCCATACAGTGGGTCACAGACCGATGGTCTGGGCTCGCACTGTGCTGTGGCAAGTGAAATGATTGGCTACTGGCTTTTGGTGACAGTCAATACACGCACATTCAAACGTGCATCCACAGCACCAGATGTACATGGTCCATTGTCTTTCAGTGAAAGTTGCGTTCATTACGCAGGCTCTCAACCCCCCCAATTATCCCTCAGTGGATCTGCACGAATCACATATTCTGGATTCAAAACGGCGAATTTTGCCATAAGGTGACAAGTTTGCATGCTTGCTGATAAGATGCTAATTAGCTAGATATATTTGGTACTTCCAATTTCCTGAGCAATAAATAGGCCGTTGCATCATACTGTTAATTGGTCCTGGTTTCTTGCACCTTTGAACATTTTTACATCTCTTTCCTCCCTCTTGCTTGCTCTCATTTTCTCAGCTGCAAACTGCAAAGTCTTTCTCTGTTTCATCATTCTCTCTTTCTCCCAGTCTGTTTTTTTTTTTATCTTTTTTTTTTAATCTCCCAAATGTGCGGGGACAGAGTGAGTTTGAGTCAGGGAACAGATTTCAGAGTGATGCATGCAGAAAAAAAGATCAAAGTCATGACCATAAATATATAAAGAATGATCTGCATGAAGATGGAAATCCTTTGAGGATACTAGAGGGAGAAAGGGAAGAAGAGAGGGGCAGAGAGCAACACACACACAAACAAGCACTGAGAGACAAACAACATTAGAAATACAAGGTTACTAAGTAGAGCCCAATATATTTCAGATGTACTTTCCTGCTCAGTAAAAAGGTTACTCAGCTGATTTACCGGCTGTTCATTAACCACTGATAGTTTACGGGGCTGTACGTGCCAGCTTTCAACAATGTTTTGTTGATGTTGTTGCTGTTTGATGCTATTGCACATTATTTGGCAAGTGCGCCATTTTCTTTTAGAAAAATGAAACAATGAAAACATGAGTTTTACTTTCAACCTTTATTATTATACTCTAACTAATCAAGGAGCAATAACTTGTCATCCTCAGTCGTTTCTGCTATGCTGAAACACAAACACTGTTGTAAAGTAAATGACTACAAAATTAAAAATGAAATCAACTGAGCCAATAGGGAAAAAGATGACGAGACAAGATGACTGCTTAGGGAACGAAACAGTTAAAGACAGAGGGAATACCATACTTATACATTTTTTAAAATCTATTTTCAGTATCCTAGGCTTTTTTATACAAACCCCAATTCCAATGAAGTTGGAACATTGAGTAAAATGTAAATAAAAACAGAATACAATAACTTGGAAATCCTTTTCGACCTATATTCAATTGAATACACTACAAAGACAAGATATTTTATGTTCAAACTCATAAACTTTATTGTTTTTTGGCAAATATTCACTCATTTTGAATTTGATGCCTGCAACACGTTCCAAAAAAGCTGGGACAGGGGCATGTTTACCACTGTTACATCACATTTCCTTTTAACAACACTCAATAAGCATTTGGGAACTGAGGACACTAATTGTTGAAGCTTTGTAGCTGGAATTCTTTCCCATTCTTGCTTCATGTACGACTTCAGTTGCTCAACAGTCCGGGGTCTCCATTGTCGTATTTTGCGCTTCATAATGCGCCACACATTTTCAATGGGAGACAGGTCTGGACTGTAGGCTGGCCAGTCTAGTACCCGCACTCTTTTACTACGAAGCCACGCTGTCGTAAACATGTGCAGAATGTGGCTTGGCATTGTCTTGCTGAAATAAGCAGGGACGTCCCTGAAAAAGACATCACTTGGATGGCAGCATATGTTGCTCTAAAACCTGTATGTACCTTTCAGCATTAATGGTGCCTTCACAGATGTGCAAGTTACCCATGCCATGGGCACCAACACACCCCCATACCATCACAGATGCTGGCTTTTGAACTTTGCGCTGATAACAATCTGGATGGTCCTTTTCCTCTTCAGCCCGGAGGACACGACGTCCATGATTTCCAAAAAAAATGTGAAATGTGGACTCGTCAGACCACAGCACACTTTTCCACTTTGCGTCAGTCCATCTCAGATGAGCACGGGCCCAGAGAAGCTGGTGGCATTTCTGGGTGTTGTTGATATATTGCTTTCACTTTGCATGGTAGAGTTTTAACTTGCACTTGTAGATATAGCGATAAACTGTGTTAACTGACGCTGGTTTTCCAAAGTGTTCCTGAGTCCACGTGGTAATATCCTTTACAGAATGATGTCAGTTTGTATTGCAGTGCCACCTGAGGGATCGAAGGTCATGGGCATTCAATGTTGGTTTTCGGCCTTGCCGCTTACGTGCAGAGATTTCTCTGGATTCTCTGAATCTTTTGATGATATTATGGACTGTAGATGATGAAATCCCTAAATTCCTTGCAATTGTATGTTGAGAAATGTTCTTAAACTGTTGGACTACTTGCTCACGCAGTTGTTCCCAAAGTGGTGAACCTCGCCCCATCCTTGCTTGTGAACAACTGAGCCTTTCGGGGATGCTCCTTTTATACCCAATCATGACACTCACCTGTTTCCAATTAACCTGTCTGGGTCATGGATTCGTTCTTTTGTTGGCAGCTCGTAGGGATCAACATTATTGAGGGCATTCAATTTTGTCAAATAACATCATTTGGCATTGGGACATAATTTGTCCTGTATGTCACCTTTTCTTTGTATCTTTCTTTAAACATCTTAGTGAGGTAAGGGTAGGGTAAAGGCAAATGTAACGCTAATATATGGCTAAGTCAATGGCTTAAGTGCTAGCTAATTCATAAACAATGCCTCTGATCCATGGAAGATGGCGCCCGGTGTCGCATTGCCCTTCGAAACGGCCCAAGTCCAAAAGACCGATTAGAGTAAGTGTCTATGGGTGAAGTTACAGTTTAGCTAACTAACATTAGCTAGATAAAGATAACGTCTACCTTACGTAACATTAGCTAACTAATGTTACATGCTTATAGGGCACCCTTTCATTTCCAATGTTGGCTAAATAGCCAGCTATCCTGAGCCTATGACTTGGCATTTGATTACTAATACAAGGTGTCATAAATTATCTTTTGTTAGCTAACAACGGTGCTAAGTCATGAGCAGTGAGACAACGGTGGAACAGTTGTTGTAGAGATATGTTCTGACATCAATATAGAGTTTATTATTTCATTTTAATGGTACTTTATGTGGCTGTAGTGGTTTAGTTATAATTTTGCCTTTTTGATATCAGCTTTTATAAAAGGCAATCCCTTTGTTTTCACTCAGGATAACAGGAATTTTACCTGGTTGGGTTATTGAACAATATTAAAATCCATGTGCTGAGGACTGAGTAATTATATCAGTTCAAATGTATAACTTACTTAATTGAACTCATTAGATTTCATTCACACGGTCAACATGAGCAAGAGAAGATGAGATATTGGACACTTTTTAGTGCTAAAAAAGAGCAAGTTGAAACTTGTACGAACTGGGACTTAGAGATAATTCAGCCAGTATTTTCTGATGTCACACAGGCTTAATACTGAGCAGGATAATATGGCTGATGGTGAATTTTCCATTTATGCGCTGTTGTATTAAGGAAGCAGGATGAGGTCAGGAGGACAGTGAGCAGGCAGGACTGAGTGGCAAAGAGATGAGTTACAAAGGAGACTACACTTAATGTAAGCCATCATACCAGATATTTAGGCAAATAGCACTTCCAGAAACTGATGGGATGCACAACAATCATACCCTACCATGCTGGACTAATATGCTAGGTCTTTTAAAAGTATTGGCCACTGATAGTAAAGAATAATGATTATAATGTTGTATGAGATGATGTGGAATGTTGATTTTTTCTTTTCTATTAGACTGTTTTTATGATAAGAAAACAGTTGGAAAAAAAATCTAAATTTTAGAAATGTTCCTTTAATGTTAGTCAGGCACAGGCTAGCTAGATGTTGCATGGTTGCAACATATCTGCCTACCTATTGTGTGTGTGTGTACATACACACAGGGTGTTGTGATGCGTCTAGTGCAGCAGTGTGTAGTTGGAGGGAAGGTGCATGTGTTCTTCCAACCCGCTTGTGTCCTTCCTGCCCTTAGCTTGCTGCCGCTGGCTAGCCTTTGTGGCGAATAGGGAAGCATCCTAGCATGTAACCCTTCCCTTGCCAGTACATAGCCTCTCCTTCACCAAGACTCCTGCCAGGCCTCCCCGTGGCCACACGTGGTAACTGGGGTCTTGCGGCCCCAGGCTAACTTGGCAGGGGATCTCGGAGCAGCAGTGGGCCCCAGAGATATGGTGTGCAGGCCCACCCTGGTGGACATGCCCTGGCACCTATCAACCACTGCCCCGCTGCCTTGTGGGTGAGTCTGGGAAGACATAAGGCTAAGGGAGCTTACCCCAACAGAAAAGCAAGCTGTGGCGGCACGCTTCGAGGCGGTTCCCGAAAAACTGGATTTCCGGCAGCCCCCTGCAGTTGTGTGGAGGTGCCGGTCGTCTAGGGATCCCCCTTGCCATCGGAACCATCTCCTCTACAATCAAGTCATGTGGCGTTGGGAGAAGCGCACCCCCCATGCCACTTTAAAAACCATCTCTGCGCAGGTATCTTCTGCTATTTGAGTCCCCGACCTCACAAAGTCTGGCGGCGATGGAGTATCCAATGACGGGAGCAGGTCTGAATGAGCTGGGAGCTCTTAGTTGGAACTCTGCACGCCAGCGGCACAGGGAAACGGTCGTTAGCAGCTGGGATTGAGTGGCAGCTGTTTCCGGCAGACCCCTGTGCGTCTGAGCAGCCCTATTTAGGGACTGCACTGCTCACCCCTTTCAGGGAACGGCCTAGAAAAGGTGGCCCAAAAATTGCCCACTCAACACTGCGCCTGGGCAGGAAACTGCACCTGCCGGGCCATTCCACTATGCGGTCGAAAAACAAACATTATACCACTAAGATTTGCAGCATGGAACATAAGAACACTCCTGGACGTCAGCCATGGTACGGACAGACCTCAACGCAGAACAGCACTTATTGCTAGCGAGCTGAGGCGCTATTGTGTGGATGTGGCGGCACTCAGTGAGACCAGGCTCCTTGAAGAGGGCTCGCTCAGTGAAGTAGGAGAGGGCTATACCTTCTTTTGGAAAGGATACCCCCTAGGAGGTCAACACATCCATGGAGTTGGTTTTGCAATTAAGAACAGTCTCTTACCCAAACTCAAAGAAACACCAGTGGGCATTAATGAGCGGCTTATGACTCTCCGTATACCCCTTGCAAAATGTCGATACATCACCTTGATAAGTGCCTATGCTCCAACTTTACCATCTCATGTTGAAGAGAAAGATCGCTTCTACCAGGCACTCGATGATGTACTCATCAACATCCCAAGGAGCGACAAAGTCATTTTGCTTGGTGATTTTAATGCCCGAGTTGGGAAGAATATGCAAAATTGGAATGGAGTGATTGGCGCCCACGGCATTGGAAGAGTCAACCCCAATGGCATAAGACTTCTTAGTCTGTGCTCGGAACATGACCTCACCATCACAAACACCATTTTCCAACAAAAGAATAAATACAAGGCATCCTGGATGCATCCCAGATCCAAACACTGGCACCTGCTTGATTATGCTATCGTGAGGCGGGTTGATCTTAAAGACGTGCTCCTTACAAGAGCTATGCGAGGAGCAGACTGCTGGACAGACCACCGTATGATCCTGACAAAAGTCAGAGTACATGTCCGACCCTTGAGACGCCAATCTGGGCCAAAAAAGAAACCACTCCACTGTGCCAGACTATCCAACAGCGACACCCGAAACACCTTCCGTCGTTCTCTAGCCGACAACTTAGTTGACATTGAACAGCTGATCAACTCAGAGTCTGGGATGGATGAAAAGTGGACCTCTCTGAGCACCACCCTCTTTGACAATGCAGCCCAATCCATTGGCTTCAAAACCAAGAAACACCAGGACTGGTTTGATGACAATGCCGGAACGATCTCCACCCTCCTGGACAACATGCATAAGGCACACAGAGCTGCCCTCAGCAACCCACTATCCCAACCTCTCAAGAAAAAATGGCAAGACCTCCGCTCTGAGGCCCAACCAACTCTGCGGAAACTGCAAAATGAGTGGTGGATTTTGAAAGCCAACGAAATCCAGGCTCATGCAGACAGGAACGACATGCATGGTTTCTATGATGCAGTTAAGGCCATCTATGGCCCCAGAAACTGCTCCCTGACACCCGTTAGGTCTGCTGATGGAACAACTCTCATCAAGGATCAGGCCCTGTTAGTGGAGCGGTGGGCCGAGCATTTTAACACCCTGCTCAACCAGCCCACCCCAGTGGACTCAACTGTACTGGCAGAACTCCCTCAACAGCCTACCTTGCAAGACCTAGACCTCCCACCATCTTTTAAAGAAATCCTACATGCAGTCAAGACCCTAAAAAACAACAAAACCCCTGGACCTGATAATATTCCAGCTGAAATCCTCAAGGAAGGAGGCTACCTCTGTACGAGGACACTGTATCTCTATATCCTTGAGGTGTGGCGTCGCGAGTGTGTCCCCCAACAGTGAAAAGATGCCAACATTGTGGCCATTTATAAAAACAAAGGCGACAAATCCATCTGCTCCAACAGTAGGGGTATTTCACTGCTGGCCATTGCAGGAAAGGTTCTAGCCAAGATCATGCTCCGCAGACTAATACTCGCAATAGCCGAACAGGTCATACCAGAGTCACAATGCAGCTTCCGAAAGGATAGAGGGACCATTGACATGATCTTTGTGACACGCCAGCTCCAGGAGAAATGCAGAGAACAGCACAAGGATTTCTACATAGCATTCATAGACCTCTCAAAGGCATTTGATACAGTTAACCGGGCCCTGCTGTGGCAAGTCCTGAAGAAATTTGGATGTCCACCCAAGTTTCTTACCATTCTTGGACAGTTTCACTCAGGAATGATGGCCCGAATGGTAGTGGGGAACCGCAGTTCTGAGCCCTTTGGTGTACAGACTGGAGTCAGACAAGGCTGTGTGCTAGCCCCAGTCCTGTTCAATATCTTCTTAGTCTCTGTTACAACACTGCTACGAAGGAGGCTGGAGAAGCAGGCTGGAGTCACCATTGACTTCAGGCTTGATGGTAACCTATTTAACATCAGGAGGTTTCAGGCAACCACCAAGTTGACCTCTGAGACCATTATTGAGCTACAGTATGCCGACGATTGTGCCCTGGTAGCTCACACACCAGAAGCTCTACAAAACACTCTGTCGGCAGTTGTAACTGCATATAGGAGAATGGGACTGGTTATTAACACCCAAAAGACAGAGGTAATCTGTCAGTTGACTGCCGGCCTCCCAAACCACCCAACAACCTTCACAGCAGAAGGGCAACAACTGGCCACTGTTCCTGCCTTCAAATATCTGGGAAGTATGCTATCCGACACCTGCAAAATAGACGATGAGATTCAGCACCGCCTCAAACAAGCCTCAACATCTTTTGGCCGTCTAAGGAGAAGGGTTTTCCAAAACAGCAACCTCAATCGCCACACTAAAGTGCTTGTTTACAAAGCAGTGTGCATCCCCACACTACTCTATGGATGTGAGGCATGGACCATCTACAGCCACCATCTCAGAAGCCTGGAGGCCTTCCATGTAAAATGTCTCCAGAGGATCCTTGGCATTACTTGGGAGGACAGAGTGCCACACACAGAGGTGTTGGAGCGGGCAGGCAGCTGCAGCGTGGAGTCTACCCTAAAACACCATCAACTCAGGTGGCTTGGGCATGTTATTCGCATGCCCAGCGAACAACTCCCACGAAAAGTCCTTTACGACCAACTACGCCTTGGTCAACGCACTGGTGGTGGGCAGAAGAAGCGGTTCAAAGACCAAATGAAGACCACACTAAAAAGATGTCAGATCAACCCCTCTTCTTTGGAGGAACTTGCTTTCTGCCGCACAACCTGGCGCTCTCACATCTCAGAGGGAGTGAAGTACATGGAAAACCAGCGCACACAACACCGTGTAGCAAAGCGTGTAAAGATGCATGCTCGCAAAGCTACCACTACCCCCTCCAGCACCACTTTCACATGCCCGGTCTGCAACCGCAACTGTGCATCCAGTATCGGACTATTCAGCCACCAAAGGACCCACAAATAGAAGAAGATGGTCATCATCGGGCACGATGGACAACCAGCAAGCAAGCAAGTGTGTGTGCCTGCCTGTATGAATGTGCATGTGTGGGTCTGTGTGCTTGTGTTGCTCAGAGAAGCAGGAGGATGAGTTCTGTTTCAGAAAAGAAAAGAAAAGAACTAATTAGCTCACCCCTTGGACCAAGGAGGGAAAGAATTAGTTAAATCAGGTGTTGAAGTGCATGGTTGCAACAAATACTTGCAGACACCACAGCCCTCGAGGCCTGGAGTTGGGCACCCCTGATGTAAATTATGTTATTGTCTTCACAGTCACCAGATCTCAACCCAGTTGAAAACCGATAGGAGATTTTGGACTTAGGTGTTAGACAGCGCTCTCCCCCATCATCATCAGAGCACCAAATCAGGGAATATATTTTGGAAGAATGGTGTCCATCCCTCCAGTAGAGTTCAGAGACTTGTAGGATCTATGACAAGGAGCAGAAGCTGTCCTGAAGGCTCGTGGTGGCCCAACACCTTACTAACACACTTTATGATGTTTTTTTTTTCTTCCTTTTAATATGTCACATGCCTCTGTATTGGCATTCAGGGGCCTTCACTTTCATGGTTACATCCCTATTCATCAAATAGAACACAATGTGTAGTTGATGCCAATACTGTTTCTTAGTTTTCTAAAGTTTGGTGTTCCTCAGGGAGTGGTCCTTGGTCCATTGTTCAAATTGTGCCTATTGGTGTTATTATTAGTAGATGTGGAGTTCATTTTTACTGTTACAATGACGACACACCAGTAGTTGTAAAGCAGTAAAGGTATTTGCAGCTGTAACAACCACTCCAAACTATTAAATGTAGACTTCAGTAAACCTTAGGGAAAACAAAACAAAACCATGTTGCTTTATTTTTGACCTAGTTGTAATTTTATTATTATTTTTAGTATGTATTCAATTTATTTTTTTCCCTGTACCTTACTGTACATATACTTTTACCCCTGCTTTTTCTTTTTTGTTTACTGTGAAATGCTGCTCTTGCCCCAGAAGGAAGTGATGAAAAGGAATAGTATTTGAGGGTAGAAATTTAACTTGTAAACAAAAACACCAATGTTGGCATGGATTGTGCAAATTGTGCAATGATCCCCATATTCACTCAGTCATAAAGAAAATAAATTGCAGCCTGAAAATAGTATATCATTCTAATAACTGTTTCACTCTACAGGTCAGGAAAACCATTATTTCACAGTTGATATTAAAAACACTAGATTATGCAGATATTGTCTATCAGAACACATCAGAAACAAGACTTCACCCTCTCAGTGTAGTTTATAATAGTCCCTGTAGATTTGTTTTGAGGTGTCCTTACAGAACCGTTTTTTTGTATGAGTAAACATCAAAATCTAGAAGACAATTTCATTAGTTGTAATTTATTTTTAAATGCATTTTCTTTAATTATCCCTCTTACTAAAACCAATTTCTAATTCCATATAGGTTATCATATAGTCTAAAGCATACCGAACATCCTTTTTTCTTTGTTCCTAGTATTTCTCAATAAATTGGGTGCCGTGTTTAAATTTAAAGCTCCATCTGGAACAACCTGCCCAGTTCAATTAGATCTGTTACGTCTTTCATGACTTTAAGGCATCTCTTTTTACCTATCTTCAAACAAATTGATTTTGCTTCTAATTATACTTGAGAGATATAATTCATCACAAATGTGTAGGTGCGTATTAATGTATTCATAGAGCTTTGCATGGGTATGTGTAAAATGTTGGCATTTAAGGGGAACCAGTGGACTTGGGAAGCGGCTAGGCCTGGGAGAGCGTTTGTCTGTGTATGTGCAAGTGTATTTGTGTTGTCTACTTTATATATTGTATTTTATATTTATTTGTGTTAAGCAACCCCTTGAAAAGGAGATGGTCCATCTGAAGGGCTTTATCCTTCTGATAAAATGTTATCAATATTATTTGAGAGTAGAAATTTAACTTGCAAATGAAAACACTGATTGTGGTGTGGCTTGGGCACACATAAAATAGCTTTATACTGCAAAAGTAGCATTATGACATCAAATTCGTAGCAAAAGCGGCTAGCAAGCAACATATATAGTTAAAAAATAATAGCTACTAAATGTTTGGAAATGAAACTGCCAGAGCATCTGCACGCTATTTAAGTTCAAATTTAACAACTTTTAAGACCTCTTTAACACCTCTAAATGGAAAAAAGATACAATTTCCACGGCATAATAAGATTGACTAGCCAAACAGAACACACTTTTTCTTTTAAGCTTTATTGAATACAAAGGCAATTTTCTGTGAACATTAACTGACAACAGCCTTTTTGTTGATTAATGAAAATAAAACAATGGAGGACCATAGACTGTATAAAATGATGGATTTAGACAATGTAGTGTCACCCACTGGTTTTTTGGACAACCATTTTGAAGCCTCGAGTTTCAAGTACACTATTTGGAAAAAAAGTATTGGCACACCTGGCCATTACACCTACAGGAGCTGTTATGACATCCCATTTTAAATCCATGGGCATTAATATGGAGTTGGTCCCCCCTTTGCAGCTATAACAGCTTCCACTCTTCTGGGAAGGCTTTCCACAAGATTTTAGAGTGTGTTTGTGGGAATTTTTGTGCATTCATCCAGAAGACCATTTGTGGGGTCAGGCACTGATGTTGGATGAGAGGACCTGGCTCGCAATCTCCGTTCTAGTTCATCCCAAAGGTGATTGATGGGGTTGAGGTCAGGGCTCTGTGCGGGCCAGTCAAGTTCTTCCACACCAAACTCACCCAACCATGACTTAATGGACCTTGCTTTGTGCACTGGGGCACAGTCATGCTGGAACAGAAAAGGGCCCTCCCGAAACTGTTCCCACAAAGTTGGAAGCATAGAACTGTCCAAAATGTATTGGTATACTGAAGCATTAAGAGTTCCCTTCACTGGAACTAAGGGACCTAGCCCAACCCCTGAAAAAAAAACCCCACACCATTATCCCTCCTCCACCAAACTGTACAGTTGGCACAATGCAGTCAGGCAGGTAACATTCTTCCTGGCATCCGCCAAACCCAGACTCATCCATCAGACTGCCAGACAGAATCATGATTCATCACTCCACAAAACACGTTTCCACTGCTCCAGAGTCCAGCGACAGTGTGCTTTACACCACTCCATCTGACGCTTGGCATTGTGCTTGGTGATGTAAGGCTTGCATGGGTATCAGCCATGGAACCCCATTCCATGAAGCTCCCTGCGCACAGTTTTTGTGCTGATGTGAATGCCAGAGGAAGTTTGGAACTCTGCAGTTATTGAGTCAACAGAGAGTTGGTGACTTTTACGCATTATGCGCCTCAGCACTCGTTGACCCCACTGTGTGACTTTACGTGGTTTGCCACTTCGTGACTGAATTGTTGCAGTTGTTCCTAAACGCTTCTACATTTCAATAATACCACTTGCAGTTGACTGTGGAATATATAGCAAGGAAGAAATGTCATGCAATCACTTATTGCAAAGGTGGCATCCTATGACAGTACCACACTTGAATTCACGTAACTCTTCAGAATGACCCATTCTTTCACAAATGTTTGTAAATGCAGACTGCATGGCTAGCTGCTTGATTTTATAAACCTGTGGCAATGGGTCTGAATGAAACACCCGAACTCAATGATTAGGAGATGTGTCACCATACTTTTGTACATATAGTGTATGTCAAGCTGGCATATCTTCAGTTCTCTAGCAATGATCACAGTTCTCATCTCTAGTCTGTCACTGGTTGCACTAGCCATCAGTGTGTACACATTCCAGGCTCCAAAATTCATGTTTCTATGTTTCTGACAGCATGTGGTGATCCCTCTGGACATGATAATCCAGTCAGGAGGTTTGAGACAGGTTATTTTTATGGCACCTTTTCCAGCCCCTTCCCCCGGTGGGGTGAACAGAGTGGATCTTCAAGAGGGCTGCTCAGTCATGGGTGCAACTACCAAGGGGCTCTTTCTACCTTGTTCCAAGAGCCCAGGAACTGAATCTAGCATCCACCACCTGATGTGCTAGGTCATGACAAGGGGCTTCCAGATCTCATGACCCCTGGCCCTGTTGCCACTTGCCTGTCACCATAGGACTTAATCCAGGATGTTAGGATGGATTCCCTTTATGGAGGACATCTGTGTATGATGTTGTTTAATGTGGGGAGACTTATGCACAGCCACCACACAGTCCTTGACAGATCTGGGTCAGAATCCAGTGGCATGGAGTCCAAGACGACTGGGGGCCCATTTCTGCTGCAGCTTTCATCCACCTTCTCAGCCATTGTGATGCTTCCCTAAAGTCAGCCATCATCCTCCACCTGTTCCACCGTTGAAGTCTTGGTTGGCTTGCTCTTTGTCAGGGACCTCCCCGTTGACCTTACCGCCATGGGTGACACTGCCAGGAGCACAGCTCCAGATGGCATTGCTGTCGGGATCTCAGGACCACGTAAGCTTCTCCACCACGACAAGGTGACAATCCACACAGACGACCCACACACATATACACATATACACAGATGTTTATATACTGTGAAATGTGTTGTGTACAACACTACCTTTGAGATGCAAACTTTCAGGGGAAAAAATAATGAAACATCTAGATTAATCAACTTTAGCAACCTTAGCAACTGACCAACTAATCAACCGATGACTAACTGTTGAAAGGTAGGTTTCTTTGCTATATTCCCATGGTTAAACATATGGAGACCTTAGGTTCTCAAATTATCAATGTACTCTTTCTGCCCTAGTACACTGAGAGAATTAGCATTCAAACCAGGGCAGACAAACGAAGACAAAGAAGTACCACATGAAAGCATGAAAGACACACACTTGTGTTGCTCACAGCTAAAAGGTCTCATATACACATGTATATGTACATGCAGCCAAATGTATTGGTGCACATAGTCAGGGAGGCCATTATGCCATTTCACAATCCAATTACGCCAAAGTCTCTTTTATACACACACAGCCACTACTGTGACCTTCATAATTTCATTGCCAATTAAAAGATGAAAAAAAGAGAAACAGAAAAATTAGAGAGGGATGCACATCAGTTAAAGGAGCCAAGAGAATGCAATGAGAGGAAAATAAAATATCAGCACAAAAAGAGAATAACAATAGTTTTATACTCTGTATGTCTACAACTGACACTTTATGCCACATTTTAGAGTTAATGGCTGCAGAATCTCTGTAACTTCATGAAATGCACGCTTTTGGGCATTTGCCTCAGTAAATACACAACAGATACACATATGCTACAAGTCACACACACATACCCACATGTACTAACGCAAACACATATGCACAATATTGCCACTTAAATTCCAGGCAGTCACAAAGGTAAGAGTTGAAAGATGTGATGAAACAATATGAAATGTTCTCACATCCAATCAGCTCTTAGGATGACCACCTCCAGCAATACTGCATATTAAAAAGATGGAGACATCTCTATAAAGTCTGTTTGAGTAAGATAGAACTAGACACCATAGAGAGGATGAGCGCAAAGACAATCTTGAGCAAAGGGAGGGGGGGCACAGAAGGGGAGCGACCAATAAAATTTAAGAATACGATGAAGAAAACGACGGTTATAAGGGAGAAGAGAAACAGTGAAAGAGGTTGTTTGAAAGCAGAAGGTTATGGAGGAGAAGAAAGATAAGAGATAGTAATGGCTATAGTTAGGTAAAAGAAAAGGAAAGAGGGAGGTGGGAGCTAGATTTTGAGATTTGGGTTGAATATGAAACAAAAGTTTATTCTTTGTTAAATGTTCCATAAAAATCAGAGACGGGAAATGAACTTAGAGGTCGCTAATTTTTTGACAGGGAAAATGGCTCACGGAAGTCATGATTTGTTCCCCAATGAGACCACAATAATACAGAAAGACGTGGCTCGGTAACAGAGGGGAGGCAAATATAGGGAACTGGGTAATGATAAGGTCGGGAGATAAAAGCTATAAAGGTACATCTTGTTAGATTGCCTGTCTCCGCCACACACACACACACACACACACACACACACACACACACACACACACACACACACAGAGGAAAATAGGGATTCTAAATCAAAACGAAATCGGGGCCTGTGTCCAATCTCGCAAATTAGGTCTTCAACCCCCCCCCCCCCAAACAACACTGCACACAATGCTTACACTCGCATAAAGGAAATTAAAATCGGCATGCATAACATACAATAAAACAGCCATAGTGCTATGAGAAAAACAATACTCTATTTCACAATTAATGACGCGTGTTTACGCTGTAAATGTACAGCGAGCGAAGATGAGGTGGATCATAGCAGATAGCCACTGCCGTGGTCACTAATCACCTCAATGAATGTTGTGCAGCAGTAGTCCATGTCCGTAACTGCAAGTTGTTGAAACATTGCCCCAAATAGGCAGCAGTGCACATCGTACTAGAACACAACACGCTTTCTTTATTTTGTTTTTTGGGGCATTGGCTCTTTGTGCTACAGCTTAAAGCCCGCAAGTGTGTAAATCATTATGGTCTGTGTGTGCCTACCTTAAATCAACTCAAATCAAATCAATTTTATTTGTGTAGCCCAATATCACAAATTACAAATTTGCCTCAGTGGGCCTAACAGCAACACAACATCCTGTCCTTAGACCCTCTCTTCGACCCTCTCAACATCCTGTCCTTAGACCCTCTACCTTATGCAAATGTTATTGTACATTGTTGCAACTCTATGTATATAAGATAAGACAAGATAAGATAAGATAAGATACTTCATTTTCATTGTGTACACGCAACAAAATTTTGTTTGGTGACACTCAGACCAGCAACACTACACAAGGTAAATGATTAAAAAAAAAAAACAACATTTATTATAAATAAGTGAGGTAGTAAAAATAATTGAAGTAGCAAAAATGATAATGAGATGAGAAAAGATAGCAGCGGCTTTTAAAGTTCAAAATAGTGCATGACATTATTGCACATATTTGCCCATATTGCAGGGGCTTTAGTACCAGTTAGTTCTCAGCAGATATAGGCAGGTGTGTATGTGTGTGTGTGGGAAGGGGGGGTGAAGGTTACTGCCTCCATCCCCTCACGTGTAGACAGCTAATTCTGCAGCTAGACTATGTATCTATGTGGGAACTGGCTGATCCTCTGTCACTTCTTTCATTGCAGGATATGTGTTGAGCTGGGATGGGCTCTTGGCTTATGTGAGGAGCTATTTTGCAACCAAGAAAGCACATTTTGACCTGAATATGGCAAGGCTAGGCAAATTTATTTTTATAGCACATTTCAGCATCAAGGCAATTCAAAGTGCTTTATATAAAACATAAAATACACTAAGAGAAGCAACATAAGGCAATAAAACATTTAAAACAAATAAAAAGAGTGAAAGGTACAGTGCATTGTAAGATGAAAATCAAAAGCTTCACGTTTTATTTAATAAAAGGCAACGACAGAGAGGAAAGCCTTCAGCCTAGATTTAAAAAAGACTGAGAGTTGCAGCAGACCTGCAGTTTTCCGGGAGTTCGTTCCAGATATGTGGTGCATAAAAACTGAAAGCTCTGCCTCTCCATGTTTAGTTTTGACTCGGGGGACAGAAAGCAGACCTGTCCCAGAGGAGCTGAGCAGTCTGGATGGTTCATAGTCTAGCAATAGATCAAAAATGTATTTTGACCCTAAACCATTCAGTGCTTTATAAACCAAAAGCAGAGTTTTAAAATAAATTATTTGACGGACAGGGCGCCAGTGTAGTGACCTCGGGACTGGAGTGATGTAATCAACTCTTTTGGTCTTAGTAAGGACTTGAGCAGCAGCATTTTGAATCAACTGCAGCTGTTTGATCTTTTTTTTAGAAAGACGTGCAAAGACACCGTTACAACAGTCGAGCCGACTGATGATAAATGCATGGACAAGTTTTTCCAAATCCTGCTGAGACATAAATCCTTTAATTCTTGATATATTCTACAGGTGATAGCAGGCTGACTTTATAATTGTCTTAATATGGCTATCTAAATTCAGGTCTGAGTCCATGACTACACCAACATTTCTGGCTTGGGTTCATGGTTTTTAAACATTAGCAATTGCAACTGAGTGCTGACTTTTTAGCATTCTTCCTTGGCTCCAAAGACAATTCAGTTTTGTCTTTGTTTAATTGAAGAAAATTCAGAGACATCCAGTCATTGATTTGTTCAACTTAGTGCTTGTATGAGATCATAGTCCCCTGGTTATATGGTTATGTAAATATACGTGTTGTCTGCATAATTATGGTAACATATCTTGTTGTTTTCCATAATCTGGACTAGTGGGAGCATATAGATGCTAAGCAGAAGTGGCCCCAGAATGGAGCCTCAGGGAACTCCACAGGTCATTTTTGTACACTCAGATTTGTAATTACCTATAGAAACAAAGTAGTCCCTATCCTTTTAAGAGGGATTCAAACCAGTTTAGTGCTGTGTCAGAAAGTCCCACCCAGTTTTTCAATTGGTCTAGTAATATGTTGTAGTCAACTGTGTCAAATGCAGCACTGAGATCCAATAATACCAGGACTGAGATTATGCGACTGTCTGTGTTTAAGCGGATGTCATTAAAGACCTTAAGAAGAGCAGTCTCAATGTTGTGGTGTGGTCAAAATCCTGACTGAAAGACTTTGAAACTGTTGTTTAGTGCCAAGATGTTATGGAGTTGCTGGAAAACAGCTTTTTCAATGAGAGACAACACTGAACCAAGCAGAAACTGAATAGATGATGTTTGATGAATAGATCCTTCATATCTTTGGAAAATTTTTATGTGGTTGAAGGCTAGATCCAGGTAAAAGTCTTACAATTCAAATTAAAAATGAGAGCTACGGGGTGGAGAGAACAAGACTAAAGACATGAGGCCTAAATAGAAAAAAGTCAAACGTGAGAGAAATCAGAGTACTTAAAAAAAGACAAAGGGGAAAGGAGGTAAAGGAAGATATAGAAATGTTAAGATTAAGAACTGTATTTTAATAATCTATGTGGATGGTCTATAGTGCATGGCACAAGTGCATTTAGGGTGTGTGCAAATCCACTCTTGCTAGTTTAACAACGGATAATGTTGGCACAAATTAAAGGCCTTACACACCGAGGGTGTTTTTTTTTTGTTGTTTTTTTTTCTTTTCCAAGGGACTAATTAGCATATAGCACACACAAACATATATATATATATATATATATACATACACACTACCGTTCAAAAGTTTGGGATCACCCAAACAATTTTGTGTTTTCCATGAAAAGTCACACTTATTCACCACCATATGTTGTGAAATGAATAGAAAATAGAGTCAAGACATTGACAAGGTTAGAAATAATGATTTGTATTTGAAATAAGATTTTTTTTACATCAAACTTTGCTTTCGTCAAAGAATCCTCCATTTGCAGCAATTACAGCATTGCAGACCTTTGGCATTCTAGCTGTTAATTTGTTGAGGTAATCTAGAGAAATTGCACCCCACGCTTCCAGAAGCAGCTCCCACAAGTTGGATTGGTTGGATGGGCACTTCTTGCGTACCATACGGTCAAGCTGCTCCCACAACAGCTCAATGGGGTTCAGATCTGGTGACTGCGCTGGCCACTCCATTACCGATAGAATACCAGCTGCCTGCTTCTGCTCTAAATAGTTCTTGCACAATTTGGAGGTGTGTTTAGGGTCATTGTCCTGTTGTAGGATGAAATTGGCTCCAATCAAGCGCTGTCCACTGGGTATGGCATGGCGTTGCAAAATGGAGTGATAGCCTTCCTTATTCAGAATCCCTTTTACCCTGTACAAATCTCCCACCTTACCAGCACCAAAGCAACCCCAGACCATCACATTACCTCCACCATGCTTAACAGATGGCGTCAGGCATTCTTCCAGCATCTTTTCATTTGTTCTGCGTCTCACAAACGTTCTTCTTTGTGATCCAAACACCTCAAACTTGGATTCATCCGTCCACAACACTTTTTTCCAGTCTTCCTCTGTCCAATGTCTGTGTTCTTTTGCCCATCTTAATCTTTTTCTTTTATTGGTCAGTCTCAGATATGGCTTTTTCTTTGCCACTCTGCCCTGAAGCCCAGAATCCCGCAGCCGCCTCTTCACTGTAGATGTTGACACTGGTGTTTTGCGGGTACTATTTAATGAAGATGCCAGTTGGGGACCTGTGAGGCGTCTGTTTCTCAAACTAGAGACTCTAATGTACTTATCTTCTTGCTCAGTTGTGCAACGCGGCCTCCCACTTCTTTTTCTACTCTGGTTAGAGCCTGTTTGTGCTGTCCTCTGAAGGGAGTAGTACACACCGGTGTAGGAAATCTTCAATTTCTTAGCAATTTCTCGCATGGAATAGCCTTCATTTCTAAGAACAAGAATAGACTGTCGAGTTTCAGATGAAAGTTCTCTTTTTCTGGCCATTTTGAGCGTTTAATTGACCCCACAAATGTGATGCTCCAGAAACTCAATCTGCTCAAAGGAAGGTCAGTTTTGTAGCTTCTGTAACGAGCTAAACTGTTTTCAGATGTGTGAACATGATTGCACAAGGGTTTTCTAATCATCAATTAGCCTTCTGAGCCAATGAGCAAACACATTGTACCATTAGAACACTGGAGTGATAGTTGCTTGAAATGGGCCTCTATACACCTATGTAGATATTGCACCAAAAACCAGACATTTGCAGCTAGAATAGTCATTTACCACATTAGCAATGTATAGAGTGTATTTCTTTAAAGTTAAGACTAGTTTAAAGTTATCTTCATTGAAAAGTACAGTGCTTTTCCTTCAAAAATATGGACATTTCAATGTGATCCCAAACTTTTGAACGGTAGTGTATATTTATATATATATATATGTATCTCCCCCCGGGACTGTTGTTTATGTCACGAGTACTTTCACACAGAATGCAAATATGATGCGGTGAAAAAGTGATGTAATTTTATTTTGGAACATGGTCAATTTTTCTTAGTTCTGCCACCACAAATAAAGGCATCAACCATTCACGTTGCGTGGAACGCACATCACAACTCCTAATGACAATGGCAGACCTGTTGATTGTGTTTCTGATCATCCTCTCATCACAGTCCATGGTTGGGGTGGATGGGATCTGCTGATGCTGAGACCCCTTCGAAGGTAGCATTTGTGATAAATGTCCTTTATGGCTGGGAGCTGGGTAACGGTGATATGCTGGGCCAAATTTGTATCACTGCAAAATTTGTTTTGATGTGAAATATTAATTGGTGAGTATTTTTTATTTTCGTGTCATCTTGTCACGTCCACGCCTTTACACTTTTGGGGCATTTCCCCCCTTTTTTTTCCCCAATTGTACTTGGCCAATTACTCTACTCTTCACATCTGGCTTTTGACCCCTCCCCCCGGGAGGGGGAACTGGAGGGAATGTCTGAGTAGTTGAAATGACTTTCTGCATCCTGTCTCTGCACTTCTTGTACACGATGACTCGTATTGATCTGAAGTTGGCTTTCACTTTGCCAGGAAGCCCATGTCTAACTTCCACCATACTACTGTCTCATTTGCTTTTGGCCATCTGATCTTGCTCCTTCTTGCTGGTTATTACCTCTCAGGTTGTTCGCTCAGCTCCATAGAGAGTATTTGTAACTGTAGTGCCAACTGACAGTGGACTCAAATGCACGACTCACACAAGGCAGGTAGAATAAACATTTTTACTGGAGATGGGTTCGGTAACCAGTAAATCAGTTCAATAGACAGGCAGAGGTACCCAATCCATGTTAGGCAAAACCAAAGTCCAAACACAGAAGCTAGCCGAAATATTACTCAGGCAGGGACACCCGAGAGAAAAAGTGCTGAAACACTTTGACACGAAGGTACAAAGATGAACTTGCAAAGTAACGGAAAATGAGGAGCTGTGTGTGTGTGTGTGTGTGTACACACACACACACAAACACACACATCACATAGTCTAGTCATATAGTATACCCTATATATATATATATATATATATATATATATATATATAGGGTAGACTAATGATAAAAATCAGGGGCAGGTGAGTAATTAGACACAGGTGAGGGTAATCAAGGAGGTGGAACACACTTGAGGACAAGAACCAAAGAAAGGGCCGTGACAGTATTTGGTGTGTCTTCCTGGTACTCATATTGGGATGTGTTCCTCCAACATTTGAACTTTTTCCTCCACCGTTCCCCTGCCTTCAGCCATGTTGGTCCCATCAGCACTGTGGTTTTCTACCTGGCTTTGGGGCCCTTTTGTCTGACGTGACACAGCAGTGGAAGGTAGATGTTGACATTTCCGACCACATTGAAATGTTTTTCCCTGATGAATTTGTAGCCACCTGAATTTAGTCACCTTTTCCTACCCACACCTGCACTCCCAAAGGACCTCTGTCTTGTTATGTGTGTGTATTGTGGTTGATTCCATGTATTCCATCCGATTAGGCCTATCTTCCGTCCTGCCCCTTGGAAGGCCTTCGTTTTTATAGTTGGTGTTGTGTGTCTACCATCTAGGAGACTATAGAGGGGTTGGGAAACTAGTCACTCACTTTCCTGCAGTCTATACTGCTGCCACCCAAAATAATAACACACAAAATTGCTAAATACTGACATATAGCGATGACTAATTAAAGCATGTTTCTGCAATCTGTCCTAAATAGAAAAAAAGAAGATAAAGACTACCACAAGATGCTACAGAAGCTCAGATATGAAACATAGATTTTCACCGCTTTGCATTTTTTACCAACACAAAAACAAAAACGAAAAAAAACAAAACTGAAAATTATCCGTGTTGTTTGCACTCTCTTCCAGTATATCTACAAAAATAGAGATGATACCATGATACATACTACTACCTCCATTACAAAACAGACCAATGAGTCAAATGCTCTTCCTACACCCACAACTGCATAAATTCAATGCCAAACATATATTAACAACACTAACACAGATTCTGATTCCCACCTTGTAATATTATGAATGGATGGAGACTTACAAACAATTTTACACTCTCACACCTACACATACACACACAAACACCCACCCTTCTACAACTTCTCTTCTACACTTTATTGAGCATATAAAGGCCTGGGTATGCAGGACAACACATTTGCTGACCTTTGTGGTGACTTTATTTCTCAGTGAAGTTATTACTCAAGTCTTTTCATTCAAAGCAGCATATGATTAAATCATATGGTATGATATATGGCTGCACTTACACCTTCTGACCTTGACCAGCTATGTGTGCCTGTGTGACTGCATATGCTAGGACCGCTACCAGCACTTTTCACAAACCCCCATCACCCTTTCCATTATCATTTCCTAAGAGGTTGTAAGTACCGTGAAATAATTCTCACGAACGTACACCCACGTGTGCACGCGCGCGCGCGCACACACACACACACACACACACACACACACACACACACACACACACTACCATTCTTGTAGGAGTGTATGTACCATAAAGAGAATAGGCCAGTGACTTGATTCACGGACAGGTTTGCTTGCCCTTTTAATAAAGTTTGATATGTGCAATCAGTGGACAGTCAAATGCATATGTGTGTGTGTGTGTGTGTGTGTGTGTGTGTGTGTGTGTGTGTGTGTGTGTGTGTGTGTGTGTGTGTGTGTGAGACACATCCTACGGGAGTGCCCGGAGTTCAAGTGCTTCAAGTGCGGGGAGATCGGACACTACGCACGAGAATGCGCAGCCATGCCTGGAGCAGATCCCAAAGAGGAGACAGAGAGGGACACCGGTGAGGGAGTGGGGGGGGGGGCAGAGGAGACGGAGACAGGAGATCATCCTGATGGCATTGCGACTGATGGCGAAGCAGAGGGGCCCCAGTCAGCTACACGCCATGAGATGGAGGAGGAGAGCGAGGTCGAGGAGGAAGAGGCGGAGGAGGAGAAAAGAGGAAGCAGCAGTGTAACTGCGGCCTCTGAGAGGGTGGGGAGGATGCCGATGAGCGACTCCACTCTGGCGCAGGGTCGCTGAGGGGTCAGGCTGTAACAACATCAGGGGACAGGAGCCGCAGCAACCAGAGGGAGGGCAGTTCGGGCAACCTGGCGTCCTTGCCTTGCGGGCAGCCGGGGCAGAGAGGGCCTCTACACAGGCAGGGGAGTGAGAGACGACAGCTGAACCCTAAGGCTTCGGAATGGGATGGAGTTAGTAAGGGGAGGGAAGGGGGAACAAGCAGAAAGGGCAAGACTAAGAGGGGTAAATAATAATGGACTGAAAAGGGTGTGCATCATGTTTTTTGTTTGGGGATTATTTTTCTCTGTCTTTCCCACTCACCATGGTCAAAATAGCATCATTCAACGTACGTGGACTACGTGACATGGACAAGTTCACTAAAGTCGTAAAAATGTGTGATGCAGAAATAATCTGTCTTCAAAAAACCCACTTGGACACTGACTGTGAAACTCGGTGCAAGAAAAGGTGGCCTGGATTCTACTTTTCAAGCCATGGGACTCAGCGGGCACGAGGAGTAAGCATCATGGTGAGTAGCCAAGTTAAGGCCGATGCCACTCTAATAGACCAAGACATTGGGGGGAGGTGGGTTAAAGTGGGCTTTGTTTTTGAAGACACTGTCTACAAATTACTGAACATTTATGCGCCCAACCACGAGGGGGACAGGTCTTCTTTCTTTCGAGAATTGAATATTATAGCTAAAGACTGTGACATCATAGTTGGGGATTTCAATGTCAAGATGAGCAGGCTTGACATTAGCGATAACGGTAGCTATAAACACAACTGTTCAAGAGCGGCCCTGAATCTGTTTAAGGCCAAGAATAATTTCTGTGATTTATGGAGAACCAGAAATCCCATAACACGAGAGTACTCGAGAGTACAGCCACAAATGGACACTGTACGGCAAAGTCGGATAGATTTTTGTTTAGTCAAGAAACCGCAGATCGACCTTTTTGATACTGTGCGTTATTGTTTAAATTTTATTAGTGATCATGCCATCCTGCGTGTGGGAATGGGGGGTAAAAGGAGGGGGAGGGGGGGAGGCGTGTGGCACCTTAATGCTAGTCTGCTGAACAGAAGGGATTATGTTGACTGTATCTCTAAATTGATCTCATTTGAATGTTCACAGCCTGAGTTTGGGGAAAATATCATAGAGGGGTGAGAGAAATTAAAGGTGAGAATTAAACAAAAAAGTATTCAGTTTGCGAAAAGATTGAACTTTAAAACTAGAGAAAAAGAAAGATCATTAAGAAATACAATTGCTAAATTAAATGCACAACCGGTTGTCAATGTTGAAAGGCTTGTGAATATTCAAAATGAAATAAATGAAATTGAAAGGATAAAATGTGAAGGTGCTATAGTGAGGAGCCGTGCTCAATATGCAGTAGAAGGGGAGAAAAGTACAGCTTTTTTCCTCAACTTGGAAAAAAGAAAACAAAATCAGTGTTATTTGCAAGAAATCAAAAATAAAGAAGGTAAAGTAGTGACCAATTTCGTAGACATTCTGGAAACAGTACAAACTTTTTACAGTGACTTGTTCAAAACTGAGAGTTCAGACATACAAGCTACAAATGACATATTGGAAGAGATGACTGCTAAACTAAATGATGAGGATAAATCAGCGTGTGAACAGGAAATAACTGAGAAAGATATAGAGTGTGCAATAAATCAAATGATGTCAAATAAAAGCCCAGGTAGTGATGGGTTGACGGCAAACTTCTATAAAGCTTTCTGCAACACGCTCAAACCAATACTACTGAAATTGTATAAAACAATGGAAAAAGAACAGAAGGTACCGGAGTCAATGACTCTAGGCTTGATCACTTTAATTTTTAAGAAAGGGAAGAAGGATGAACTAACAAATTATAGGCCCATTGCTCTGTTGAACAATGATTACAAAATACTAATGAAAATATTCGCAAACAGAGTCAAACAAATATTACACACAATAATAGAACCCATCCAGGCTTATAGTGTGCCAGGGAGAGAAGTCACTGACACAGTACGCACGATAAGAGATGTGGTGGAGTATTTAAAGGAGACAGATCAAGCAGGTGTCCTTCTGGCCATTGACTTCAACAAAGCCTTTGACCGAGTAGAGCATCAATTTATGTTTAATGTACTGAAAAAGGTAGGTTTTGGAGACAGATTTTTAACTTGGGTAAAATTGTTATATAGCAACGCTACAGGTAAGGTCAAATGCAACGGTGCAACCACTGATGCGTTTCCTCTGGAAAGGTCGGTCAGACAAGGCTGTCCACTATCCTCAATCCTGTACACAATAATAGCAGAGCCACTAGGAATTCTATTAAAAAAAGACAAGGGTATTAGTGGCATTGAGTTACCAGGAGGAGGATCCTGTGTCGTCCAGCAATTTGCTGATGACACGACCCTAACAGTTAAGGACATGGCAAGCATAGAGAGAGCAATCGCAGTAATAAACATGTACGGTCGAGCCTCTGGCTCCCGCATAAATGTAGGTAAGTCAGAAATCATGTTTATTAACATGGCTGAGCCTCAGCAGGAGACCACACCCTTTAAAATACAAAGCAAGCATATAAAAATTCTAGGCACCTACATCGGTAAAGATGTAGTGGCAGCTCGTGATCTGTCATGGACGGAAATTATTAATAAAATAGAAAAATGTCTAAATTATTGGAAACTGAGAGACCTAAAACTCAAAGGTAAAGTAGTGGTTCTAAACAACTTAATATTGTCAAAACTAAACTATGCATTAGCAGTTATAGAACTACCCTTATGGTTATGAAATCATAACCGATATCTTGTGGAGGGCAAAAGTAAGTAAAATAGCACGAAAGACATTAATAAGTAAGTACAGAGAGGGAGGACTTCAATTAGTAGATATAGAAAGCAAAAAAAGGGCGTTCAGGATCACAACTGTAAAAAAATATCTGAGTGACTCCACAGCCCACGGCTGGAAAAGCCTGATGGCATACTTCATAAACAAGGTATTTCACATAGGCGATTTTGTGCTGTTGATGCAACTAAAGAGACCGATGATGGCGGGGCTTCCAGGTTTCTATAGAGAAGTCCTGTCCGCTCACGCGGAATTTCTAAAGCATATAGACTATGCATGTGACTCGGTAAACGTTATCAGAGAAATGCCAATTTTTCTAAATAAGAAAATTCAAAAGACAGGTAAGACAGACTTCTGTGTAATAATAATATGTTAAGAGCAGGTTTGGTCCAGTTGAAGGACGTCATGTATGAACTGATGCCGGGTTTTCTTCCCCCCCAAGCCATATATGATAGTATAAAGGAGATAAACTATAAGGCCAAAATTACAGAGACAACAAGCTATTACAATGATTTAAAGGAAAGCATCCCAAAAGAATGGCCGACAACCATAGAGCGGAGAGTAGTACAGAACAGAGAGGGGAAGCTCCCAGCCATGTTGCTTGAGCAAGGAGGAGAGTGGAGGAGTATACACAGGTTGACAAGCAAATGGATCTATGAAAAGTTTCTGGCACAGGCGTCACAACGTCCGACCTCTCTGCCATTCTGGGGCAAAGTTATGCCCAATTTGAATGTGGGACGAATCTGGGGACAATGGAGGGTGAGAGGGAACAGCATTGAGGCAGAAGACAACGACTACAAAATCCGACACAACAAAGTGTTCACAAACGTTATTCTGCACCAGTTTGACAAGGGGGTCGGCAGGGAGTGTGACGTCTGTGGCCTGCTGCCTGAAACATTATTGCACATGTACGGGCACTGTTCGGAGCTGGCGAGCTTCCTTGAAACCCTGAAAAAGTGCTTAGTCAACAAACTGGGATTAATTTGGGACAACGGGGATTCGTGGGATGTATTTTTTGTGTTTGGAGTGTGGGAGAAGAGCAGGGTGAAGAACGCAGCGCTGTGCAAATACCTCTTAAGTCACGCCCGGTGGGCCGTCAAATCACGTCGGAACATTGCGCACTTTGAACGCAGAATCATCCCGGTTTGGAACATTTTCAAAAACATGGTCAAAAAACAAACACATTACAGATTGACGCACGGCGATGCGGACTTCACCCGGCTCTTCATCAGAGACAGCCATCTCCTCTCCCTCAACAGGAGGGGGGAGATTGCATGGAACTGGTGAGGGAGGGAGGGAAGGAAAAAGTCTGAAATGATGTGAACGGAAAATGATGATTATCGTAAGGGTAAATATAAACAGAGTTAAAGATGAGTTACGTTTTCTTTTAATTTTCTCTGTTATGTTTTATTTAAGTTAAGGGGAAGGTGGGATCATTCTGTGTAATGTGGAATGTGTGTCATTTAAAATCTCAAAGTGGTGTTTTAATTTGGGGAACAAGTATTGTAATGTTACCTTCTTCTAAAAACACAGTCTAAGGTTCGTTCAAAAGGGTTGATTTGTTTCATTTTCTGTTCTGGTTCCAAAGCACTGATTTAAGTTGATGATTTGGAAAGCATGGCTTTATTTTATGTATAAAGAGAGACGGATACGATCTTGTGTAAGCGACACAAAGTGTAAAACAAATGTAACAATGTGGAATTGATGGACAATACATGCAATCAAAAATGTATTTTTTTTCCAAAAA
The DNA here is from genome assembly GCF_029633865.1 of Lampris incognitus. Lineage (NCBI taxonomy): Eukaryota > Metazoa > Chordata > Actinopteri > Lampriformes > Lampridae > Lampris > Lampris incognitus. The sequence goes on along the minus strand of NC_079211.1, from coordinate 44,885,376 downwards.
TATATTTTCATAATAAAAGACAATAAAAAAAAAAAAAGCCGAGCGGTTAGTGATGTCGCCTTGTGGTGCAGTACACCCGTATCGAATCCCGCACCGGGCAAGAAAATAACCGGTTACAGTAAGAACAAAAAAGTGCAACCCATTCTCAAGTTTCAATCGGGCTTTCGGACTTGGGCCGTTTCCAAGGGCAATGCGACGCCGGGCGGCGTCTTCCAAGGATCCGAGGCATTCTGACGTCACGACCGAAAGATCGATGGAGTTGGAATTGAGAGACGACGTCTTCGAAGGATTTTTTTTTCCCCCACCAGTATGCGACACCAGTCGAACGTAGGTGTTTTAGATCCAGACGACATTTCGGCCAACGCGTCCCGCTTCTTTTGCACCCCACATGGACCGTTACCAACATGTAACCAAATCAAGTTCCTGTAGAAATCGCTGCCTACTCAAACATGATTGGTCAATACTAACCGGGCTAAATCGGAGACCAAAACCAAGAGCAGAATACTTCCAGTACCAAACTCTTGTCCCGTGCCTACAGATTATAGTGTAACGTGCATGGATAACAAGACACGCTGGCCGCTGGCTGGTGGGTCTGACCCTTTAGTCGAGCGGTTAGCGATGTCTCCTGCGGTGCGGGCGATACGGGTTCGCTTCCCGGCCGCGGCAGTTCCTGTGGTTGCGTTGTCCCCCGAATTCGCTACAATATAGCATACACTTGGCACAAAAAGTAAGGAAATGTGTGTTTGGTAGATTATTTCTTTGTTGTGACAATGCTTCTTGGCAATACATCTTATACCGTTGGAAAGGCTGTTTATTTCCCTTTTAAATGGCGCCACATTTGTAAGGAACATGCATTGGTGGGATGAGCAGCAGAGCTGAGCATGTGGGTTGCGCCCATGAATAATTTGCCAAATCTTCTCTGCCAATGCCAAACAGCTTATTTTGATGTTGCTATTGACCCTTGTTTTGATTTTCTGGTACCCCAGGTGCTGACAATCAGGTGCCTCTTATAAGATTTATTGCCAAGAAGCATTGTTACAACAAAGAAATAATCTACCAAACACAAATTTTCTTACTTTTTGTGCTAAGTATATATATATATATATATAGAGAGAGAGAGAGAGAGAGAGAGAGAGAGAGAGAGAGAGAGAGAGAGAGAGAGAGAGAGAGAGAGAGAGAGAGAGAGAGTGTCTGTAAATAGGGATTATCATGAATTAAACTGGCATGAGACAGGTTTAGGGAGCTCTGCATTTAACAAGATGTCTTTATCAGTTGCCTTTTGTACACTCAATGTGCTATGTATTTTCAAAATGCAGATTTCAGTAAGTTGATGGTGTGTCAATTAATTTGACAAAATACCCGCCTAAACAAAGTCCATGTTTTTTTCAAAGTACAGACCGTACCATGGCCCTCACTCATCAGCTGCCAATGTGATTAAATGTGGTTTAATGACATTGGCAGTAGATGAGTGTGCAATGCACAAAAGCAGCTTGTACTGAAATGCATTTAACGTTTTTTTTTCCTACATCTATTGCATATAACTATATATATGATTTATTTATTTTTTGCCTGGAGCCCTGATCTATCTATCTATCTATCTATCTATCTATCTATCTATCTATCTATCTATCTATCTATCTATCTATCTATCTATCTATCTATCTATCTATCTATCTATCTATCTATCTATTTATCCCTCCGTCTCCATATCTGCCCATGGCTACACATTATATTTTCACTAGTTACCAGTCTTTGGAGAAATGTTGGCTTTGAATGACATCATGAACAATGTTGCTGAAACTGTGTTTTGGAGAACACTTGTGATTAGGTTGTTCGCTAACCGTCATTCTTACCATGGTGGCAGAGATTAGAGATTAGGCAGAGATTCCTGTTGTTGGTTGTTTTCAGGAAACACACCCCAGGTCAGTTCTGCATATCATGAACACTGAGGAACTATGCCAGCTGTGTTCTTGAACGGGCCACAAAGTGATTACAGTGAATAAAATCTGCAAATAGGAACTGAATGTAAAAAAGCTCGGGGTGGGGTGGGGGTTGGTTCTGAATGTACTGCAGCAAACATTCATCTTTTTAGGGGCATCAAGTATTTATCAAGAACTGAACAGTTACTAAAAACCTGCCTACCTGATTAAGACACAGACAAACTGCTTTATCAAAATTATAATACAGAAATACAGCTGGGTGTACAGGCACACTCTCCCAAATACACACACACACACACACAAATACAGGTAATGCAAAGCATGTCTTTGCACACTCAATCAGCCATGCTCTTCCACCTGAACATACGTAAACACACACACACACACAACACACAAACACACCCCGCTGGCTTCCCATCAGTCTTTATATTTGTGTTAGCAGATGAATAGGGTAATGCATATGAATGTATCCAAGGCCTTGTCTCAAAACAAATAACTGACTCAGTGGCATACTAATTTGTTTGCACAGTACTAAAACACCCAACATGAAATCATTTAAATCTCTATTGTATTTGTTTTTTTTCCAGTTTAATTTTTTTTTTACTACTTCACAACTGATAAAGTGCTGCAAAACAGTGACACCAGTTAAAAGACTGATTTCATTTATTGATGTATGTATGTATGTACAGTGGCTTGCAAAAGTATTCATACCCCTTGAACTTTTCCACATTTTGTCACGTTACGACCACAAACATAAATATATTTTATTGGAATTTTATGTGAAAGACCAACACAAAGTGGCACACAATTGTGAAGTACAAAGAAAATTATACATGATTTAAAAAAAAAATTACAAATAAAAAAATGAAAAGTGCGGTGTGCAAAAGTATTCAGCCCCCTTTTCTGTGAGTGCAACCAATTGCCTTCAGAAGTTGCCTGATGATTGCTGAATGATCGAATGTTGACCTAATGACTAAATAGAGTCAACCTGTGTGTAATCTAATCTCAGTACAAATACAGTTGTTCTGTGACGGCCTCAGAGGTTTATTAAGAGAATATTGGGGAGCAAACAGCATCATGAAGTCCAAGGAACACACCAGACAGGTCAGGGATAAAGTTGTGGAGAAGTTTAAAGCAGGGTTAGGCTATAAAAGATTTCCCAAGCTTTGAACATCTCACGGAGCACTGTTCAATCCATCATCCGGAAATGGAAAGAGTATGGCACAACTGCAAACCTACCAAGAGATGGCCGTCCACCTAAACTTACAGGCCGAACAAGGAGAGCACTGATCAGAGATGCAGCCAAGAGGCCCATGGTGACTCTGGACGAACTGCAGAGATCCACAGCTCAGGTGGAGGAATCTGTCCACAGCACAACTATTGGTCATGCACTGCACAAATCTGGCCTTTATGGAAGAGTGGCAAGAAGAAAGCCTTTGTTAAAAGAAAACCATAAGAAGTCCCGTTTGCAGTTTGCCAGAAGCCATGTGGGGGGGACAGCAAACATGTGGAAGAAGGTGCTCTGGTCAGATGAGACCAAAATTGAACTTTTTGGCCTAAATCCAAACGCTATGTGTGGCGGAAAACTAACACTGCACATCACTCTGAACACACCATCCCCACTGTCAAACATGGTGGTGGCAGCATCAAGCTCTGGGGGTGCTTCTCTTCAGCAGGGATAGGGAAGATGGTCAGAGTTGATGGGAAGATGGATGGAACCAAATACGGGGCAATCTTGGAAGAAAACCTGTTGGAGTCTGCAAAAGACTTGAGACTGGGGCGGAGGTTCACCTTCCAGCAGGACAACGACCCTAAACATAAAGTCAGGGCTACAATGGACTGGTTTAAAACAAAACATATTCATGTGTTAGAATGGCCCAGTCAAAGTCCAGACCTGAATCCAATTGAGAATCTGTGGCAAGATCTGAAAACTGCCGTTCACAAACGCTCTCCACCTAATCTGACTGAGCTTGAGCTGTTTTGCAAAGAAGAATGGGCAAAAATTTCAGTCTCTAGCTGTGCAAAGCTGGTAGAGACATACCCCAAAAGACTTGCAGCTGTAATTGCAGCAAAAGGCGGTTCCACAAAGTATTGACTCAGGGGGGCTGAATACTTTTGCACACCACACTTTTCAGTTTTTTTATTTGTAAAAAAAAATTAAAATCATGTATAATTTTCTTTGTACTTCACAATTGTGTGCCACTTTGTGTTGGTCTTTCACATAAAATTCCAATAAAATATATTTGTGTTTGTGGTCGAAACGTGACAAAATGTGGAAAAGTTCAAGGGGTATGAATACTTTTGCAAGTCACTGTATGTATGTATGTATGTATTTATTTATTTGTTTATTTATTTTTTTGTCTCTGACTGAAAGCAGATTGGTAAATCACATGATTGAAGGACTCCATTACATGATCCGTATTATCTTCTTTGGTGTCAGCTGTTCATGCCATTAACACTAACTTATTTTGCACCAATGAATTACCCCAATGAGTGTAAAATAGCTAATATTGATGCTAAAGCTCTCGAGAAAACTTATTAACCAGTGCATAGCACTCTGGACTGAATAGAGCCATTCAACAGGGCTGTCAGGGTCTCTGGGATGTGGAGTAGCAGCAAGGGTCTCGGTGACAACAACACAACTGAATTTATTCCGTTGTGCTGTCTTTGTCGGCCGGTGAATGACATGTGCATCAAACTAGGATGACAGCGCATCACTGACAGGTCAATTCTGTCAGTCGTGCTGGATCCCCATGAAGCCAAACAACACCGCACTGGACAGCTAACAACAGAAGAAGATCTGTTTGAATGCTGCATAAGCGACCTTGAAATCCTTTATGTCAGTGGGCCGTTTTCAGTCACGACTTCTCCAAGCCAGCAGCTGGCCTGCCTGTTGCTACAGCAAAGGTAGATATATAAAAATAAGTATTACGCACACACACACACACACACACACACACACAGACACACACATATTAGATACACACACACATCATTTATTTTATTTTATTTTTTTGGGTGGGGGGTAACTTTTCCCCCCCTTTTTCTCCCCCAATTGTATCTGGCCAATAACCCCACTCTTCCAAGCCATCCCGGTCGCTGCTCCACTCCTTCTGCCAATCTGGGGAGAGCTGCATACTACCACCTGCCTCCTCCGACATATGCGGAGTCACCAGCCGCTTCTTTTCACCTGACAGTGGGGAGTTTCGCCAAGGGGACGTAGCACGTGGAGGGATCACGCTATTCCACCCAATTCCCCCTCCCCACTGAACAGGCGCCCCGGCCGACCAGAGGAGGCGCTAGTAAGGCGACCAGGACACATAGCCACATCCGGCTCCCCACCCGCAGATACGACCAATTGTGTCTTTACAACCCGACTAAGCCAGAGGGATTCGAACTGGCAAGCCCTGTGTTGGTCGGCAACGGAATAGACCGCTACACTACCTGGACGCCCCCAAATAAGTCTATGTTTGGCTAATCATGTAGCTAGAGATGATTACACCTAATGATAAAAGTAAAATGTTTGTTTACCCATCTAATGATTATGTGTTGTTCACACTTATTTTGTGATCAAACAGTTATTTGGCAATGTGTGTTGCTGAGAAAGCAGCTGTGTAGACCAGCCTTACCTATGGCTGCAGTATTTAGGCTTTGGAAACAGATCTGAGACAGCTCTGCTTTATTCAGTCTGTATGTACTACTTTATAGGCTCTCTTGGGCGACACAGTACTGGTTATGTGAAAGCCAAAAGCCTTTTGTCGCTTCAATTTATATCCTCCTCTCTGGCGTCAGATGCCTTCCATAATCACGCATTCTGTAAAAAATAAATATAAATAAAAAAGATGAATTGCACTCCTTATAAGTTGGAAATAACTTCACAATATTTTAGTAAAAAGGCGACCCGATAAAGGAAAATGTGCAGGCCTTCATGCAAGATTTATTTGTTTATTTATTTATTTATTATGTGAATGTATTACAGGTGTGTGTGTGTGTGTGTGCGTGCGCGCGCTTGTGTGTGTGTGTGCGTGCACACTTTTGCATGCACGCCATCATCCATATGTAAAAAGTAATTAAAATTCATTGTCCGATCTCGAGTGTATTTGCCGCCTTATGATGGTATTATTCAGCGTCCTATTCAGATATTCAGTCATCATTAACCTCCATTTACTTCGAGTCAACCAGGAGGTAAATATGTTTTTCTTTTCCCCCAGATGTCCCAAAAGTCCTCCTAGTATATCTGAATTACAATGAAAACATTTCAATCTTTTATATTTCATTTGCCGCCTCAGGAGTTTTTTTTTCCCCACAAGTGATTTTATTTTTTATTTTTTATATATCATCCAAGGTTAAAACATCAAAAGAAAGTTCATTCAATTGAAAGTTGTGTTTTTAAATGAAGCTCAGCGAGAATTACACACTGCAATGCATCTCTACCCATTCGGCACATTTTGTAATGCTATGCTAGCATCGCAGGGCAATTTATTTATATATTGATATGTATATATATGTATATGTAGTATATCTATATGTGTGTGTGTGTGTGTGTGTGTGTGTGTATATATGTGTGTATATATATATGGTTTGTCAGCTGCAGTTTAGAATAATGAAGTTCAGAGGGAGGACCACACTTGAGTGCTCCTCTACTCATGGAAATTTACCTCTGGGCCAGAGAGATTCTGATTCTGGGCCGGGGAGGAGGCCGGCGTATTGTGATGTTGTGTGAGCATTTTAGCATGATTGAGACAGCCCAATATGTATAATTTAAGCTGCTGGATGTAAATAGAGGAGTAGAAGCCATGGTGGGGGGGGTAGTAATATGACATCATGAGGGGACAGCAGTCCACTCAGCATCTTTTAATTTTTGGCTAGAGGAAAAGCTACATGTCAGCAACCAATTTCACCGTAATATGTTATACTAAATAATAATTTGTTAGGAAGAAACAAACAGCCTTCTCGTTCAAATTGAACAAAGAAAAAATGAATGAATGAATGATTTATTTAGTACATGTAAATAAGCAGAATATAACATACAGGTAAGCCATTGCCAATAATCTGAAGTGATCAACAAATCCACACATCAAACTCGGTGAATAAATCTCCGTTTGTGTCAGCTTATATCTGAAGCATACGGAGATTTGATCGTTGTAACAAATAATTATATATATAATTTCAATAAAAAAAAACCCAAAAAAACATATTTCGTTTCTCTACTGAAAGATTGTCGATTGCTCCCTCCGGGTTGGGGACGAGTTGTTGCCTCAAGTGAAGGAGTTAAAGTAGATCGGGGTCTTTTTCACGAGTGAGGGTAAGATGGGCCGGGAGATTGACAGGTGGATTGGTGCAGCATCAGCAGTAATGCGGACGTTGTACCAGACCATTGTGGTGAAGTGGGAGCTGAGCTGGAAGGCAAAGCTCTCAGTTTACCAGTCAATCGTCGTTCCAACCCTCACCTATGGTCATGAGCTTTGGGTAGTGACTGAGAGGGTGAGATCGTGGATACAAGCGGCTGAAATGAGTTTCCTCCGTAGGGTGTCTGGGCTCAGCCTTAGAGATAGGGTGAGGAGCTTGCACATCCGGAGGGAGCTCGGAGTGGAGCCGCTGTTCCTTCGCGTCGAAAGGAGCAAGTTGAGGTGGTTCGGGCATCTGATTAGGATGCCCCCAGGGCACCTTCCTTTGGAGGTTTTACAGGCACGTCCAACTGGGAGGAGACCCCGGGGTAGACCCAGAACTTGCTGGAGGGACTACATGTCCAATCTGTTCTGGGAGTGCCTTGGGATCCCCCGGGAGGAGCTGGAGAGCGCTGCTGGGGAGAGGTCCCAGACAGCAAAATCAAACTGGGCCAGATCCGGGCCGGATGTATCACAGTACCGGTACAGATCCACGGTACACGCGGGGCGGTGTATGGGCAGATGTGATTCCTATGCGGATCTGCCGGACTGTGGGCAGATCCGGCCCATTGTATGTCAGGTGCTATGAGGGGGACGTCTGGAGTGCCCTACTTAACTTGCTGCCACAACGATCTCCCGGAGAAGCGGCTGATGATGAGATGGGCTGAGATAACCATTTGTTGCCTGTTCAAAAAGGAGTAGGAAGAAGTATACACTTATACTTCCTACCCCTTCTCACCTACTCTTAAAATGATACTGACATCAAACTCTGAAAACTCCTATTGGTAGGCTATGTTCCGAGTTGGAATGTGACCACGGAGAAATTCAGTGGCCAAAACAGCACCCCTGCGGCCACTCGAGAGAGATCTGTGGTTGACTGTAGATGGTGTCCAATGACAAATAGTGCTGGTGGATATGTAGCCACCAGTCAATTTGCATATAGGGTGTGTCCGTAGCGAGATTCTACGGAGAAGCCGTTCTTTCACCCCTTTTGCTAGCTACTTGGCTCGAGTTTGTGCTATTTTGCTGAGACTTCATTATCGATCTTGCTACGACGTATTGCTATTTATCTATCTATCAATCTATGTATCTATCCAACAGTTATTTGTATCACCGAATCCTCCTCCTCAAAATTGTAATCCTCACAGAGGCTCTCGCTCTCGCTCACCGACATTTTTTGTAAATAACAAGTGACGAGCAGTACCAAGCCCCACCCACCCAGGGAGGCAGTAGCCAATAGCTTTGAATTCTTAAAACCACACCTACTTCCGGTTATGATTCAAACTCCCAATGTTAAAAAAAATGTGTTCAGAAAGGGCATGTCAGTCTCTCTTTAAAGTGGCGGGTAACTGAGCTCAAATCTGTGTTTTGGGATACCCATACCCCAGGAAAACGTATCAGTAACCACCCAGCCAAGTCTGTATGATTAAACATGTTGCGAAGTATATAAAACAAAGCTTCAAAAACGTGTAAAAATCTGCAGCGTCCACTGGTTTCAGACTCTGGCGGCGTGGCACGGAAAGGAAGACGGCGACGTCACTGAGGAAGCCGGCCAAAAAAATCAAGAAAGGGAAAATACCCAAAAATGGTCTAACTCCGTAAATCAGTTCTATACATGGTTCAACACGTTTTATCATGTCAACAGCAATACATCTCCCACATTTATAAAGTATTTTGAAGCAAATCTGTCAATTTGGTTACCCTGCTCTTTGAGTTAATCCAGCCACTATGCAGTTCAAACTCAAGTCCCACTGTACTGTGTAGTTCAAAGTCAATGCAAGTTGTGCGGCACAATACAAACTCAACTGCTACGAACAATAAGAGAGAGAGAAAAAAAAACACACATCAAAAACGCATGAGAGAAATAAAGATGAAAGAACACGTGGCGTAGATCTGAAGCACAACTGCTGTGTGGCTTTGTTGTCAACAGAACAATATGGTACCCTTGTGTAGATGTTGCCATTGGAAGCAGTGCTGTTATTGATGACACGTTGTCAGTTGAACAGTTAACGTCGCATATTATCCGCATCATATCCTGACTGGACATTTAACACTGGCATTATAAAACAGATGCTTTTGCTTCGGTTCAGCGGAGCTACTTAGCTTATCTGATTCATGTTTTTAACAAACCAACAACCCAGAAAAACAAGCTGGCAAATCAGAGACACCTAAAGACTTTTATCAGAAGTTTTGCTTTGTTTGAGCACAGCAGTGGCGATAGAGCATGTCCTACTTGCGTCTCTGTCGGCGAGATTGCGATTAATCCCCAAAATCTGCACAGTCGGTGCAGCTAAACATAAGACTTAATGTCAAATGTGTGAATGAGTGAGTTAGAAGTCAGGATTATGAGATGCGTCACACCTAAACAAACAAAACAAAACATCAATTCCAGCAATAAAACATATTTCCAGTTGACCTGCAGCCTTACACAAACATGGAGTTAGTGCAGGTCAAACCTTTGCAGTATGCAAATGTTTTATTTAGTTGACATGCAGATGAATAAAGTTTGGCATGCAGATGAATAACGTTTGGCATGCAGATGAATAAAGTTTGTATGCAGAACTTCAGCACAATGGTGATGCAATATGTGGACACATGATAAAAACCTTTTTTTATGTGTGCTTTCTATAGATGATAAAGTGCCCCCCCTCCCTTTTTTTTTTCTTCCCCCGAATTGTATCTGGTCAATTACCCCGCTCTTCTGAGCCGTCCTGGTCACTGCTCCACTCCCTGTGTTGATCCGGGGAGGGCTGCAGACTACCACATGCCTCCTCTGATACATGTGGAGTCGCCAGCCGCTTCTTTTCACCTGACAGTGAGGAGTTTCACCAGGGGCATGTAGCACATGGGAGGATCATGCTATTCCCCCCAGTTGCCCCTCCCCCTGAACAGGCGCCCCGACTGACCAGAGGAGGCGTTACTGCAGTGATCAGGACACATACCCACATCCGGCTCCCCACCCGCAGACATTGTGGCTGTCGAGACGCCCGACCAAGCCGGGGGTAACATGGGGATTCGAACTGGCGATCCCCGTGTTGGTAGACAATGGAATAGACCGTTACGCCAGCTGGATGCATGAGAGAAGTAAATTGATTTAAACCACATGGATGGACAACTACAGAGACATTGATTTTACAAGGTGCTGTATCGTTAAAGGACATGTAGTCCTTTATTTTTCTTCTCATTTGTCGCCCGTTTTTCCCCAGTCTCTCTCTCTCTCTCTCTCTCTCTCTCTCTCTCTCTCTCTCTCTCTCTCTCTCTCTCTCTCTCTCTCTCTCTCTCTCTCTCTCTCTCTCTCTCTCTCTCTCTCTCTCTCTCTCTCTCTCCTATACAAATAAAATCTACTTGACTTGACTTTCTCCTTCATCTCTCTTAGAGGCCTTGTGTTATTCATCTTGAATCTTCACCTCTGTCGTTCTGATGTTGAAAGCCAAAAAATCAAAGAAAAGAAAAAAAATCTAATGGAAGCGTAGCGGGTGCACAGCATGTACGCCAAGATCTGCCATTTTAAATACTCTCAGTGGAAACTTTTTGCTGCTATCGCTGCATGTTTTGCTGAGAATTATAGGCATGAGACAAGGAGTTCAGGGCTTCAAAACAACAACCCAAATATCTCAGTCTGCCAGGTTCCTGTGTTCTAAGGTGCAGATGTCTGTGGTTTGGTGTCCGTGAGTTCTTCACTTCTTCTTTTTTTTTCCCCAATCAGCATCCTTCAGCAAAACCTCTACTGATATTCCCAAATCATATGCTGCAGGAAGGGCAGCACGGTGGTGCAGTGGTCGCCTCACAGCAAGAAGGTCCTGGGTTTGAGCCCCGGGGTAGTCCAAACTGGGGGGGAGGGGTCATCCCGGGTCGTCCTCTGTATGGAGTTTGCATGTTCTCCCCGTGTCTGTGCGGGTTTCCTCCACGTGCTCCGGTTTCCTCCCACAGTCCAAATACATGCAGGTCAGGTGAATCGGCCGTACTAAATTGTCCCTAGATAAGAATGTGTGTGTGTGTGTGTGTGGGGGGGGCTTGTGTGGTGGCCTGGCAGCCTGTCCAGGGTGTCTCCCTGCTGCCGCCCAATGACTGCTGGGATAGGCTCCAGCATCCCCGCGACCCTGAGAGGCAGTGTGGCTAATGGATGGATGGATGGATGGATGCTTCAGGAAGGCCAATGTATTACCCATTTTCTCTCTTTCAATGGACTTAAGTTTTCATGCTCTACGCTCCTGTGAGTTTATCCACAATAACTCTTATCTGTCCCTCCGGTGTCCTTTTCTCTCCCTGTATCAACATCACTCATCAACCAGTATTTTTTTGCTATTCAGTTCTTTGTAGCTCCTCGACATTGTTTCCTCTATCTACCTCTATGTACTTGGGGTAAAGGCTTTGAGGAATAATTACTTAGAGCTTGACTTCTATCGCTTCACAACTTTCCGCACAACAGTGACTTGGTGTGTGTGTGTGTGTGTGTGTGTGACTGAGTGTGTGCACACATATGCATGCATGCGTATGTGGGTGGGTGGGTGAGTGTGTGTGTGTGTGTGTGTGTGTGTGTGTGTGTGTGTGTGTGTGTGTGTGTGAGTGAGACTGTGTATTCACACATGAAAAAGAGAAAGAGAGAGAGAGAGGAAGGGAAGGAGAGGGACCATTTGCGTATCTGCTGGTTGTTTAGTTGCACCTGTGTCTGGGTGTGTGCACGCGTGCACATTCGTGTGTCTGTTTGTGGGCATGTTTTTTTCCATCCATGCGTGCTGGGATGAATGTTAAGACATGGACTTCCTCTATGCATCCACATATGTGAGAGTACTGCCTTACATACTGCCTTGGGGGGTAATAGTGTGGTTACGTCATCAATTCAGTTCAATTCAATTTATTGTCATTTTTTAAAAAAAAGCAGAAAACAAAGTGCAGGCACATGTTAAAAATGAAATGAGGTGGGGGCCCGTGGTGGTGTAGCGGTCTAAGCATCGGCTTTGTGTCGATGCAGTTGCCCACTGGGGACTGGGGTTCGCGCCCCAGTCTCATCAGATCCGACTATGGCCGGACTCGATGAAGCAGCAATCATTGACAACGCTGTCTTCGGGAGGGGGGCAGAGTCGGCTTGTGTTCGTCACGTGAATGCGTCTCTGTGTGTGTCGGAAAAAGCAGTGGTTCGGCCTGGAGTCGCCTTGTCACGGAAGTGGGGAGGCGTCTCCTTCGAGACTGCCGGCCGGAGAGATGCAGTTGGTGAACGCATGCAGTACGAGGGTGGGTGTTTGAGCTAAAATAGGGATCGATTGGCCACTAAATTGGGAGAAAGAAGGGAAAAATCAGAAATAAAATGTAAAAAATTAAATGAAGGCTGTGGCGTCACCAAACAGTGCAAGACAGACATAGACAAACACAGCAAACACAGTATAAGATATACACAGATATACAAAAATTAATAAATAAATAAAAATTGTAAAAACTATATTCCAATACAGTTACAATAAAAAGATGTAATCAGATTATCAGATTACCGATCAAAGATTTAAAATTATACATAAAATCCAGATTATATGGATTATATCGATTATTACTTGGATTATTATTACCTGGGTTATTTTGTGCCTTATCTGTTGAGCACTTTCCCTACCATTGAGTGTTACTTTTAACAAAGTTTACACACACACACACAGACACACACACACACACACACACACACACACACATATAGCAGTACAGGCCTGTTTAGTGCGTCTCACACTCATCAGCTGCTAATGTGTTTCAATGAATAATCATACAGTTTACGTTGCCCAGCGTCACGCCCCTAATGTCGGTAGGGCAGCAACCAATCAGATGGGGAAACATTCAAACTATAACAACCAATGGGGTAGGTCTTATGATGGTTGTTATAGTTTGAATGTTTCCCTATCTGATTGGTTGCTGTCCAACCGAAATTAGGGGCGTGACGCTGGGCAACGTAAACTGTATGATTCTTTGTCAAAACACATTAGCAGCTGATGAGTGTGAGACGCACGAAACAGGCCTGTACTGATATGCATTAAAACTTTTTTTGCATGCATCCATATTGATACTCCGCTCCTCATTAGTTGAGCACTTGTAACACCACTGACAGTTTCGGAAAAAAAAACTCTCTCTCTCTCTCTCTTTCCATATATATATATACATATATATATATATATGTGTGTGTGTCTGTGTGTGTGTGTAAACCAGTGAGTCAAGTACATTCTTTATGAGACAGTACAAGCCTGTTTCATGCCATAAGCAATCACCAGCTTTATTTCTTTAAATTTGCCACCCGTCCCTATTTTAGAAGTAAATGATGTGTTCCTTGCTGAACCAATATGGAGTGTGATTCGTTCCCTATTCTCACAACGGGAGAAAGACGAATCATGCTGGCAGTGCCTCTGTATTTCTTCCTTCCCTGGTCTGCTGGAAATTGTGGTGGTATACCAGAGCAATTTCCCCAGGGTACCAGGGACACAGAGACTGAAGAGCGGAACACGGAAATCATTGTTGGCAGCAAAAAACTTGAGGGAGTCACGTCTTTCAAATATCTCGGATCTGTGATGAACGATGACTGAAGATCGGAAAACATAAATTAGGAGCACAGTCGCCATCGCAACAAGCACAATGACCAAGCTCAACATTATCTGGAACAATAGAAACCTTAGAATGAAGTCAAAAATGCAGCTGCTCTGCACCATCATAATAGCAACTCTTCTATACGGTGCATAATCATGGACCCTAACAAAAGCTATGGCAAAAAAATACAAGCCTCTGAACTTAGAGCATATAGAAGAATGCTGCAAACCCCATACACAGTGCACATCACCAACATTGAAGTGCTGAACAGAGTTAAGGAAGCTATTGGTCACCACAATAGTTTACTGACAATGGTTAAAAAAAAGGGGGAAATTAAACTGGTTTGGGCACGTTTGCCGAATGGAAAGGATACTTACAAGGGACATCCTGCAAGGCCTGGCAGAAGGGACAAGGAAGAGATGGAGACCGAGAAAAATCTGGGTAAATAGCATCAGAGAATGGCTACAGATGAGCGTAGTGGAGACGGGGAGAGCTGCGATGGGTACGGAATGGTGGAAGATACTTTTTGAGGCATCAGCTGTGCTCCTATGACCTCCATAGGTTACGGAACTGATGATGATGATGATGATGATGATGATGACGACCAGGGGCACATGGCCTAAGTCCTAAAACTACATTTATTATTAAATCAAATAATATAATGTTTTTAAGAAATAAAAAAGCAGTAAATTGCCCATTTGTACAATAGTACAATTTTATGTTCATTGAATTTATTTTGTGTGTTGCTCTTTTCTTTTTTTTGCCCTTAAAGCACTTAACTTAAACATTATGTAGGCTACATGTCTGTTTTCTAGACATATGACTCTGATAGGTCTACTGTATATGTCCCTTTACATGAATCTGTCAAGCCTGGCACACTGTGAACTAATACCACACTGTGTGCATCCATAGAATCAGAGACATTATTTAGTTAAAAAAAGCAACCTTTTCCATTGAGGTGGGGGTCATGGGACCTGCGTAAGTGGTCATGGGAGCTGAGATGGGATAGGGTTAAGTGCCCCAGTGTGCCTTATTTTTAATTTACTGAAAATAATTAAAGCGATGTTGGATAAAGGTTAACTTTGAATATGTGGGATTCCACGCCATAACTCTGATCTAAACGGGTCATGCTTATTATCATTTACACTCATTGCTTGTCATTAGACCATCATTGAAAGATGGTTTTTTTTATCTTCTCTTGTAAAAGAAACAATAACTGGGTGAAATTGGTGACACCAAAGTTGAGACTGAAATAGCAGAAGTGAAAAAAAATATTGTGTGGGGAATTTGTGGTAGGCAGGAATAAAGACGTATCACCAGAGTTATCCTTGGGTTTGGAAGGACTCAGTAAGAGGCAGGAAAGCAGTGTTGAGAGGTTAAATCCTACCTAAGCACATACTAGGCCCAAGAAAGGCAGTGGTAATAATCCATGCTATAATTGCATGAGCACTCCACAACAATTAAAAGCTTATCAGGGTCCAGATATTAAGTGGCACAGAACATCTTATAACTGCACTCACGTTAAACTCACTTAGATGACTTCCAGTGATGCCATGATAGCGGTGGGTGTGTAGGCAACTTGTTCACCAAGAAGCCCTCTTCAAACCAGTCATATATAAAATAAATACTGACACACACACTAATATTCAAGTATTACCGATTATCTGAACACAATGAGCTATATAAACAAAATAAAGGTGGTGGAAAGGGAAAGAGCGATGAACAAAAGCAGAGAGAGAAATCACCCCACCACTCCCCTTGTGATGGCAGTGTGTCGGATAAATAAGAATCACTAATTCTCTGTGAGATTTGCGAACTGAGAAAAGAACACAAAGAGTCCTCCGAAGATACTAAACAGAGGCTATCGAGAGTAGAGGATAATATGAAAAATTTAACTGCTCGAATTGAAAAGTTGGAGGGGGAATCGGAAGGAAATGGAGGATAGAGTAAGCTCAACAGAAGACAGAGGAATGCAACACGAGAGGGCTATCATGTCCCTGCTACACAGAGAGGCTAAGCTAGCAGAGAAACGCTTGGACTTGGAAAATAGAGATATACGGAGTTCCAGAGGGAAAATAAAAATGACATGCTATGGTTTTTGACTAAACTCTTAAAGAAATATCTAGAACTGCCAGAAGACTTAACTATCCACATTGAGAGCACACATAGGCCCTTTGCAGACAAACCAAGAGTGGACCAAGCCTGGTCCACTCTTGTTCCAAGCTCCTGGTCCACTGTCATCCTGGACTGCACATTATCTTTTGAAGCCCACATCAACAATGATACTCTGTCTACATAGTTCCACCTACACAATATTAATCTTCTTCAGCTGTCACTTACACCTAAAAGCACAGCCATACTCACTCACACCCTGGTTACTTCCCGTATTGACTACTGTAATTCTGTCCTCTTTGGTCTTCCCCTCAAGTGTCTTCATAAGCTTTAATTGGTCTAGAATTCAGCTGCTTGTATCATTACCAGAAGGCCTTCCTTAGATCATATCACTCCTGTTCTTCAGCAACTCCATTGGCTCCCTGTTAAATACTGTATTGACTTCAAGGTCCTGCTCCTCACCTTTAAGGACCTTAATAACTTCGCTTCTTTGTATCTTTCCGAACTCGTTCATATCCACACACCCTCCCACACTGTCAGATCCTCTTCTGCTCTCCAACTCACTACACCATTGGCCTGCTTGACTACCATAGGGTCTAGAGCCTTCAGTCGTTCTGCCCCCCCCCCCACCTATAGAACTCTCTCCCACAAGACATTCACAACACTGACTCTCTTTTAACATTCAGATCTCATCTCAAAACATACCTTTTCAAACTGGCATATTCAGTCTGAACCACGTTTCACTGAGTTTTGTGCAGCTGATGGTTTCATACTTGTCTGTTGTATTAACTTTTTATTGTCTACTCTGCTTTGTTTTGATTTTATGCTGTCTGATACAGTGCTGCTTGTTTTTTTATTATGTTCTGTAAGGTGTCCTTGAGTGCTCTGAAAGGTGCCCACAAATGTAATGTAATTTATTATTATTATTATTAACATTATTAAGCCCCACCACGCTCTATCATTGTCAGATTCTTAGACTATTACATGAAATACGTCATGGTACAGCAAGCTTGGAACAACAACAGATAACATTTGAGGGTGACAGAGTGTATTTTGACCAAGATTACCCTCCAGAAATCTAGAGAAAATACATAGAGGTACAACAGATGATTAAGCAACTGCGAGAGGAAAAACATCAAAGCAAAGTCTCCATCATTTCCAGTGCAGATCAACATTTTCTAGATGCTGGAGTCAAGGCATTCAAGACATTGACTGAGGCAGCGCCCACAATGGAGAAGATAAGGATCCCCATCAGAACAGATTTCAGAGAAAAACTGAACAGAGAACTGCTACAGGATCACTGGTCAATTGTCAACAGAGGAACCAGGGGCCAAAGAAGACTTCCATCTCTGTCAAAGGAAGATCTTCACACTTTCCTTGGCACCACAGAAGAAAGACTATAGACATGTTGGAGAAAAATACAGAGACAAGGGTCTAATGGAAACTAAAAAAGTCTATTAAGTATATTGAGCAAACAAGGAAAAAATATCTATGTATCATTCAGTTTGTTGTTCTAAAGAAGGCTAGCTATGACATGTTTTAACAATACATCGTGGCTGGTTTTGTATTTTATTTTTCTACTTAAAACAATATCTAAGAGAGAGACAGGAGAGCAAATGTGATCTTAGGCATTGAGCAGTATCATAACAACACAGACCTACACCCCGCCCCCCGATGGTATAGCAGACATACACAGACCTACCAAAATAAGAAGAAAAAAACAGTTACATAAAGCAAATCTTAGAATACACAGTGTTGGATGATGACCAATGTAAAGATAGTAAGCTATAATATGCATGAGCTAAATCACCCAATAAAGAGGAGAAAAATTATTAGCCAACTTTAAAAGCTTGGCTGTGGAGTGGCAATGATACAGGAAACCCATTTGGTGGAAATTGAACACACACAAGAAAAAAAAAATATAGAGAAAGGTTGGGCCAGTTATTCATTGCCTCCTATGGGAAAAGGAGAGGGGTGGCCATCTTATTTAATAGAAATGTAGTCTTTTCAAGGTGCTACAAGACACACTGGGGAGATATGTCATGGTAGTCAGTACAATAAGTGGAAATATTTATCAATACTGAATATCTATGCTCCAATGGAAGGCAATCCCTCTTTCTTGAGAAACATTGCAAATATAATTGCAAGTAATGCCAAATATATGATAATTGTGGTTGAAGTATTTAATGCTGTACTAGATTGGAGGCTGGATAGATTATCAATAGAATGCAATCAATCAAAAATATCCAAAACATTGAATAACATGTTAGAAGTTTAGTAGACCCATGAAGACATAAAAACCCAAAAGGGAGGGAGTTTAGTTTCTTTTCAAACGTATTTGGGAGCTATTCATGCATATATATGTTTTGTGTCCCTAAACAATATGTATAAAGTAATAAATTGTAATATAGACTCAATAGCAATCAGTGACCATGCACCCAAAATCCTCACCATGGAGTTAGGAATAGAAAAGTGTTTTAAATACTTGAGAGCAAACATTTCTTTACTGACTGACCCTTTAGTGACTCATGGAATTAAAAAAGTGCGTGGAAGAATACTTTGATAGTAATGGCAATGGTGAAGTTACACCATCCATCCTATGGGATGGTGCTAAAGCAACAATAAGGGGTAAAATGATTGAAATATCAAGTTGAATAAGAAAGAACAGGTTGAAGAAGCAGTGGGCTTGGAAAGTAAAATAAAGGTGCTAGAATTAGAACATGAAAATAACAACAAAAATTAAGAACCCCTGAATGAACTAAGACAAAAAAAATATATGAACTAGAGGAGCTCTTGACATACAAAACAGAAGGGGTCACCCAATTTTCAAATCAACAACATGAGAAGGGAAACAAAGCTAGATGTCTCTTGGCATTTCAGCTGCATATGGAGCAAGCTAATCGAGTGGTCTCCAAAGTCTTTCACCTGCCCTCAAGAAAGTTATTTTCACAATCAGATAAATAGCATCATTTTATGAATAACTATATGACTCTCCTGAAATCACAGAAAAGGAGGGAGATTTAAGAACATTATTGTCTAGATTAAATCTTCCCTCCCTTTCCCAAAGAGAAGCAGTAAATATGATAACATGTATAGAAGAGCATGAAATAAAGGGTTATTTAAAAAAAATAAACAACATTAAGTCCCCGAGGAGTGATGGGATATCTGGGAGAATTTTTACATGTTATAGGGAGGAGCTTCCCCCGATTCTGGCCAAGGTCTATAATTATGCCCTATTGGAATATAACCCTCCTAAATCATGGGTAGAGGCCATAATTTCTGTTGTTCATAAGGACTGGAATGCCCCCACTTAGTGTGAAGGATATAGGCTGATAAGTATTCTATGTAATGACCAAAAGATACTTAGTGCTATACTAACCAAGAGAATCGAAAATGTTACAACACAGTTGATACATCCGGATCAAACAGGGTTCAAACCAGGTAGACAGGGAGCCAAGAACAAGGTGTGTCCTTAACGTTGTTATGTGCAAAAAATGAAACATCAGACATCAATGATACTTAGTTTAGATGTGCAAAAGGCTTTTAATAGACTAGATTGGGTCTATTTCAACCATACATTGTATAAGATGGGCTTTCGCCTGAAAAATCATAGATTGAGTGAAAGTGTTATATCTAAACCCAAGGTCAAGAGTGAGGGTGAATGGATATTGCTATCAGTTTTTCAGTTTAAAATGGGGAGTCAGGCAGGGGGACAGTCTGAGTCCCTTGCTCTTTGATATATGCTTACAGCCACTTGCTAAAACCATCAGGCAAGATGATAATATAAAGGGTAAAAAAGATGATAGAGGGGTAGAACATAAGTTTTCTCTATTTGCAGATGATGTCATGTTGTATGAGTGATCCTCTCTCCTCAGCGCCTCGCATGATGCAAGTTTAAATGACTATGAACTAATGTCTGGTTATAAAACTAATGACTCAAAACCAGAGGCAGTGATGCTGTCAGGTACATGGCCACCACAACTAGGCAACCAGGCCAGGTTTCATTGATCCAGTAAGGGCTTCAGATACATAGGTGTTGTCATCACCCCTTCCACCTCAAAACTGTATGAAGCTAACTATGGAAAGTTACTGAAGGAGATAAAGGCAGATATCCTCAGATGGGAGATACTCCCCTTATCACTAATTGGTAGAATTGAAACTGTCCGAATTAATATTTTGCCCAGACTACTTTTTTCTATTTCAATCTTTGCCAGTAGAAGTCCCCATGGTGGCACTCAAAGCTCTTGGCAAATTGATATCAACATTTTTATGGCAAAATAAAAAGCCGTGTGCTAGACTCAAGACTCTGTTACTACTAAAGAAAAAAAAAGGGGGGGTCTTAATTTGCTTAACTTTGAATACTACTATTGAGCAGCACAGCTGAGGACCCAGATAGCATGGATAACAAATGATATGGAAATGGGTTGGGTGAGTATAGAGCAAAATTCATGCTCCCTTATTTCCCTGGAGGGGCAACCATGCCTAAGCCAAGCAAATTGGAAGAACTTGAAACTAGATAATGGATTACATTCACAATGAAAACTTGGATGGTTATTAGAAAAAAATACCTTTTTAATTCTCTATCCAGAGCATTAAAAGTAGCAGCTACTTCAGAATGCCTACCTAGCAAAATAGATAACAGCTTCAGAAAATGGGTAGATAAAGGGATAACTATTGTGGATCAGCTCTTTTATGGGTTAACTTTGAAGTCATGTTAACATCTCCAGAAAGAATTTAGTTTGTAAGGGACGGGTTTCTTTGGATATCTTCAAGTGTGACACCACCTACAGACACATGCAGATTAGAAGCAGATATGTGAACTACCATCTAATTTCGAAAAAACAAAAAACAAAAACTCATGTTGACTATGTTGGGAGTGCAAAAAAAGAACCTGCTAGCCCATTTATACAGATGGCTTTAAGACAACATAGCAGCAAACACTTTGGTAACAAAACAGAAATGGGAATCAGAAATTAATATTAACATCACCGATGAATTGTAGGAAAAGAGATGCCTTGATGTTCAGAAGTTGACAAGCAGTCCTACCTGGAGGGAGTTTGAATTGAAAACTAGAATGAGACTATTTAAGGCTAATTTTTTGTTGGCAAGATACATCAACACCTCAGAATTATGCTGGATAGATTGCAGGAAGATTGACAACCATACACACATTTTTTTTTGGGACTGTCGCAAATTGTATCAATATTTGAGAGACATTCAGGTAGAGATCAAGCAATGGGGCTAGACTTACCTCTAGAGCCAGCATTATTTATATTGGGAGAGACTCCAGAGGATATAGATACTAAAAATCAGACATATTTACTTGAGGTGTTGGTGCTGATCGCAAAGAAGATTATTATAATGTTATGGAGAGATTTAAAGCCACCAACTGTCCAACAATGGCGGGGAAGGTTAAAGAGTATTTATTTGATGGAAAGCATAACAGCCAAACTCCAACTAAAGACTGATGTTTTCAAAAATAAGTAGACAACAGTAATACTACAGCTACTGAGATTGATTCAGGAAGCAACTACCTTGTAATCTCAATGGAGGGGAGGTGTTCAACCAGTGCAGTACATGTAATTGGAGCCATGTATAGATGTGATTGTGATTCAGGAAGCAACTACCTTGTAATCTCAATGGAGGGGAGGTGTTCAACCAGTGCAGTACATGTAATTGGAGCCATGTATAGATGTGATTGTGATAGTATATGAGTGGATGTATAGTGATGGTACAGTGACAATCTAATTGAGATGTATCCTGACCTTTTCTTCTTCAAGCTCCAGAGTTTGCCAACAGGCATGTAAAGAAGTGTATGCTTAAACATATGGGTGATTGCATTCCGGTTAGGATGAGGTTATTTGGGTGCCTATGTCAGTGATGCCTCAATGAACAGAACCTGAATAAGATAGGTTGATGTGATGCTTACATTGGATATGTTTACTCCTGTGTGATTACATACGGAAATAAAGGTTAAGTTAAAAAAAACTATAAAAAAAAAACTCACTAAGTAAACAAATGTCGAAAACTACAATATCACTCAAGTGTGGAAGTAATTCATGCTAACAATCACTAATGCTTTGGCTTAAATTGAGTCCTTTCCCATTCTGACCCCAGGGGTTCCTCTGCCTAACAGAATGGTGATGATAAATCAAGTCTGAGCTGCTTGGGCAAAATATATTGACACTACAGAAGGGGTCATTTTAAAATGCTAATCTGTTTTAAGATTAGTCAAATTATGTAAAATTACCGGGAAAGGAATTGGAAAAAAAATAGTTTGTTTGTTTTGTCTGTGTATTGGTTGTATTTGTACCTTCAGCTTCACAATGTGATCAGTTAATGTGTCTTAATGTAAACTGGGAACCAAGAACATTTAACTTGGACATAGTCTTACTGTATTTCAATCAATGGTATGAGGTCTTCACAGTAAAACCTTTGTGTTGTGGCCAGAGAAATCTCATGGCCGTCATGTTAAAGACTCCAACTTTTTCTATTGTTGTTTAGTGTGTTGCCAACACAGGGGGAGGTAACCCCTAAAGAACAACAAGCAATGACATGTATCTGTATGTTTTTCATATCCTTCTGGATAACCCCTTGTGAGATGCCTAAAGAGAAATGCAGCAATTGCTTAGGCTAGCTTGACACATCACCATGCCATGCTGTCCATAAAAAAATAACCCCTCCTCCCCGTGACAACAAATCAATCAATGACTTCAGGGTCTATTCTCACTCCCATACAGCAAGAGCTGTATCGAGGAGACGATGAAGACTTTTGGGCGCCCTGTGGAATTTTTCCATCTCTCCAACTCTAATAGAATTTACTTCCCTTCCTTGACAACCTTCACTGTTTTTCCCCTTCGTTCATTTTCTCATTCTCCTGGCAGGTCCCCCCATGCAAGTCCCCTCTTGCCTCACTGCGAGAAACACAAATAAGTCAGAAGGTCGGTGGTCGGAAGTGGAGTAGCAGTCATGAGCATTTCTCCGGGTGAGTGAAGCTAGTTATATGGAAGAGGATTTGTAAATCACAAAACATTTGGGTTGGGATGGGCAACTGAGTGAAATACAGAGAGATATTTGAGAGAGAATATGTGTGTGTTTAACAGAAAGTGATGGAATGAGTGAGGGAGGATGGAGAGGTTGGATGGTGTAATCAGAAAAGAAGTGTTTTTTTGTTAGCAGCTGATCATTCACCCTGCTCAAATCTCCATGTTGACGGAGCTGCTTGGAATGTATTTGGAGAGGGAGGTTGCAATCCGACGATATTCAGCAGGTGTTGTTGCATACGATATACCCTTTTTTGGCTGCTTTCATCACTTGGAAGTTCCCATGTTCTAAAGAGAATTTACTTGTGAAAGGCTAACAGTGAAAGGCTAACAGTGAAGGGCTAACAGTGAGAGTAATGGCTTGATTGAGTTGAACTGAAGTTATTAAAGTAATCCATTAAAGCAGAAGGAAAGGTCTCGAGAAAGGGTCATCTATAATGGACAGTAAAGGATAAATGGAGGTGTATATGATAGTGTCAGAATCTTCATTTATCTATATGTGCCTATAAGGGCTGACAATCATACTCAAATTATTAATTTAGAGGCCTGTTTGGCTGGTGTGAAAAATTGGATGTCACTAAACTGTCTGCTTTTAAATTCGGATAAGAACGAGATGCTGGTCATTGGCTGTCCTAGACACAGACACCAATTTGATCAGGTAACGATAACAACAGACAACTCTGTGATTTCACAAAGTGTGGAAGCCAAAAATCTTGGTGGTATGTTTGATCCCAGCCTTTCCTTTGATAAGCACATTAAAGACATTACCAAGACTGCCTTTTTTCACTGACGTAGCATAGCTGAAATTCGGTCTTTCCTGTTTATGGCTGACACAGAGACTCTAATACATGTATTTCTTCCATCTAGACTTGATGACTGTAATGTTCGGTTTCGGGTTTGCCACATGCTAGTGTTAAAAGTATTCAGATGGTTCAGAATGCTGCAGCTAGAATCCTAACTAAATCTAGACAATTGGACCATTTTACACCAATTCTTGCCTCCCTTCACTGGCTTCCTATTCATGATATGTCAGACTTCAAGGTGCTTCTGCAGACTTATAAAATCCTAAATGGGCTTGACCCATCTCACCTGTCTGATCTCCTTAAACCACACAATCCATCTCGAGCTCTTCACTGTCAAAATACAGGGCTCCTGTGTGTACCCAAAGTTAAAAATAAGTCAGCTGGTGGAAGGCCGTCTTCTTATCGGGCCCTCTTCTTGTGGAATAACCTGCCTGCTGCCATCAGGCAATCAGAGTCTGTTGAGTCCAATAAATCCAAACTTAAAACTCATATTTTTGCCTTAGCCTACAATTAGTTGCCTTTAAGCTGAGGGCTTTAATACCTTTACTGCATGGCGTTTCAGTTTCTGTCTCAATTAATTTACCAACCACTGTTCTGCTGACGAGATTATAGCGTATAGATTATTGACTTTTGCAAACTGTTCTTTTCTCTCACGTCTTCTCTCTCTCTCTCTCTCTCTCTCTCTCTCTCTCTCTCTCTCTCTCTCTCTCTCTCTCTCTCTCTCTCTCTCTCTCTCTCTCTCTCTCTCCCTCTCTCTCTCTCTCTGAATGTCTTCTCCTTTCCCTTTTTCTGTGTGTGAATGTTTTGATTTGAGTCTCCCTTCTGTGAACATGTAGTCTGTCCTCCTCCCAAGTCTCCATGGTGACAGTGGTCGCCACCTGGACACTGCTTGGCATCCCCCCACCACATTTTCTTTTTATATATCTTATAAATTCATATAATTTTTTTTATCCTGTTTTAATGTTAAATCATTCTCTCAATAAGATGTGTGACTATATATATATATATATATATATATATATATATATATATATATATATATATATATTATTTTTTTATTTTATATGCGATGGTGGTCACGTGGCTTGGGTCCTGGGCTGTTGCGGTGGTGTTTGGACACTGCTTGACATCCTCCTCATCATATTCTTCATATATTTTATAATTATATTATAATTCTGTTATCCTTTTTCCATGTTGTATTCTGTAAATTGTGTAAACACAGCATCCATTGCATGTTGTCCATCTTGGGAGAGAGAGTCCTCCTCTGTTGCTCTCCCTGAGGTTTCTTCCTATTTTTTTTTCTTCTTGTTAAAGTTTTTTTTTTTCAGGGAGTTGTTCCTTATCCGATGCGAGGGTCTAAGGGTATGATATTGTCTTCCATAAAGCCCCTTGAGGCAAATTTGTAATTTGTGATATTGGGCTACACAAATAAAATTGACTTGACTTGACTGTATAGTTTTGAATCACAATCACTTTCAAGTGAAGACAAATCAAAACGGGTGTCTGGTTTAGGCTTTCCCTTGTCTTGCACCAGCTCCATTTAGCTTAGGTTGTTGTTGTGGCCAATGAATTGGGTGGTTTATGTTGAATCCAATACGAACATAAAATAGTTTGTGCTTAATTCAATGACCCATCAGTGAGGGAAGGTGCCTACTTGGTAACACCAGTGACATGCCGAACACAGTCTCAACACTTTGCTAACTCATTTATGCATTTTTGTAACTGATGTTGTCTTGATTTATTTTGGCGTAGGCTGATATCATCGATGGCAACCACTGACATGGTAGCACATTGTGTCAGGACAAGGATTAATGCATTAGTCAGTTGTCTGAGCTGGTCTTCACCCTCTGTGTATCGCTAAATCCAGATACTGAAACAATATATTTTAGGAACGTTGTCTGCTTGATTTCCACAAGAAATTTGGGGCATTTTTTTAAGCTGCTTTTTAAGAGTTGATCCATGCCACTTGTGTTGTTTGGGTCTACTAAACTGTTTAGAGGGCAAGGGAAATACCAATTAACATAAAACCCTACTGGGTGATCATGTTCATGGTGTGATCGAAACATTTCTATCTGGATTGGTCTGGAAACTCCCAAAACAACGATGTTCCCACCAAAAGGACATAGATGTCCAGTGAATGGTGTGGTGAGCATGAGAATGATGTTAACTATAGCTCATGATAATCCAGTGACTGAATCGTAACAAAAACTGGCATTTATGTGTAATTTTGAAAAAGGATCTGATCTACCAGTTATCATTCCTCTCTCATGCAGATTTATTCTCTGCATTTAGCCCATGTAGCTAGGAGCAGTGGGCAGCCACTGTGCAGCACCCGGGGACCAACTTGAGTTATTTCTTTCCATTGCCTTGCTCAGGGGCACATACAGGAGTATTACCCCTAACATGCATGTCTTTTTGATGATGGGAGGAAACCGGAGCACCCGGAGAAAACCCATGCAGACACGGGGAGAACATGTAAACTCCACACTGGAAGAACTGGGACGGCCTGGGATTCGAACCTAGGACCTTCTTGCTGTGAGACAACAGTGTTAACCACTGTGCCATTGATAAATAATTTAACTAATTTTGACTGATTAATAAGTATGTAATCAGTCAAAATTGACAAAGCACATTATCAAACTGACCATGAAACAGGAAAAACATATCTTCATAATCATACAATGCCCCATGATAAACACACTGTCAGCAATCACACACATTGAGGAATAATGGATACATGTATCAAGCTTATCCATCCATCCATCCATTATCCGAACCACTTATCCTGCTCTCAGGGTCGCGGGGATGCTGGAGACACCCTGGACAGGCTGCCAGGCCATCGCACAGGGCCAACACACACACACACACACACATATATAAGGACAATTTAGTACAGTCTATTCACCTGACCTACATGTCTTTGGACTGTGGGAGGAAACCGGAGCCCCCGGAGAAAACCCACACAGACACAGTAAGTGATGACCCCCAAGGTTGGACTACCCCGGGGCTCGAACCCAGAACCTTCTTGCTGTGAGGCGACCGCGCTATCCACTGCACCACCATGGCACAAAATGTGGTTCCACTGGGGCTCGAACCCAGGACCTTCTGCGTGTAAAGCACACGTCATAACCACTACACTATGGAACCAGTTAATTACACAATGGACAGTTATCAAGCTTAATTACACAGAAATTGACAGAAAAGCATTCACAGGTGTGAAAAGGAAGTTTCCATAGAAATCCACATTACTAACACACACACACACAAACACTTTCTACCTCTCTCCCACACACACATATCTCCCTCGCACATAAATACTGACTCAGAGGTGGGATTGGGGGCATCCATCCATCCATCCATCCTGTTTATGCAGTGCAGCAGCGCCTCTGGTTCCCATTTTTCATTTTTAAAGCCACTTGATCTGAAAACCAGGACAGATGTTTGCAGGCTTTGTTTGTGTTCATTTGTATTTCATACAGGTGTGTAGTGCTTGTGTGTGTGTGTGTGTGTGTGCGCCTATGTGTGTCGACACCTGTTTGTGTGAGCCGCTGTGTGCATTACATTTGCAAGCGTGTTTGTGTGACTGCATGATTTGTCACTGGGATAAATACGGGGCTATTTGCATATTAAGTGATTCATCAGAGGAGCATGGCCGGGTGATGAAGTAAGTGTGAGAACGCCGTTCAGTTTGATATGCATTGGAGTTTGTCATCGTTTCAGCCCCCCCCGCCGGCGTTTGTCATCGCTCAGTTGATGTACAGTCTGTTCACTTTGTTTCAACGCGGTACTTTTTCTCCTTTGGTGTTCCTTTCTCTTATCTCCGCCATGAAACTTTGTTTCTTTTTTTTCCCTCTTCATCTTTCTCGAGCCAGCTGCACCGCACGGCTTTCCCCATACCGTCGCTGCTGCATGCGGGCCCTCTCACGTCCCCGTCTCGTGACTTCTTTGTAGCTTCGCAAGATGCGCGACGGGCCGCGCTGCGAGCGACGCTCTTGATTTATCTGCCAGCCGCCCGCTGAGCAAATCAAACGGCATGTGAATCCCCCCCCTCTCTCTCTCTCCCTCTGCCCTCCCCCTTTGTTTGGTCAGAATGGCGGAGGATATCTACATCATCCCTCCTCTCTATATACAAATAATATCGACAAACTACACTTTACAAGTGTGGTGTTTGTGTTTGCCTTTTGAGTTTGAACACACTTACACACACACACACACACACACACGTACCCCCCCCCCCAAGTGGAGGTAGATAAAAGGGGGCATTTGGGCTTTGCATCAAAGCTGCTCCCTTTTGGGATGTGTGTGAAAGGCTGGCCGGAGGTTTGGCTCTTTTTCTGTGGGAAAGTGTGTGTGTGTGTGTGTGTGTGTGTGTGTGTGTGTGTGTGTGTGTGTGTGTGTGTGTGTGTGGTACTCTCTCTTGAGCGCATGGCTTGCTAGCTAGCGTAGGATTTGAGAGCGCAGCCTTGAGGTACATATGCCTGCATGCCATCTTGCCTTGGCTTCCTTTCTTACTTTTCAATTTCTGCCTCTGTCTCCGTCTCCCTCGCTTGCTGAAGCCCCGTTCTTGCTTTTCTTACATCCCATCCATTTTTTTTTTGCCTAAATTCTTCTGTGCCCTTCTTTCTCGAATTCTTTAGCATTTTCGCCAAAGGAAATTCGAACATGGAAAAGCCGAAGGAAAACTAGGTCCGCTGATAAAAATACACTGGC
This sequence comes from Lampris incognitus, assembly GCF_029633865.1. Lineage (NCBI taxonomy): Eukaryota > Metazoa > Chordata > Actinopteri > Lampriformes > Lampridae > Lampris > Lampris incognitus. The sequence goes on along the minus strand of NC_079211.1, from coordinate 44,856,826 downwards.
CACAGCATTCCGATTCTCATGAGACACACAGCCCAACAACCTTAAACATAAGAACTACATGCCGAACCTTAACTTAATCCTAATTTTAACCCTAAACCGAGTCCATCCATCCATCCGTTATCTGAACTGTTTATCCTCCTCTCAGGGTCATTTGGTGGCAGGCAGTGAGACACCTTTTACAGGCCGCCAGGCCATCACAGGGCCAACACACTTACACACACACACACACACACACACACACACACACATACCTATGGACAATTTAGTACGGCCAATTCGGCTGACCTACATGTCTTTGGACTGTGGGAGGAAACCGGAGCACCCGGAGGAAACCCACGCAGACACGGGGAGAACATGCAAACTCCACACACAGGACGACCTGGGACAACCCACCAAGGTTGGATTGCCCCGGAGCTCGAACCCAGGACCTTCTTGCTGTGAGATGACTGTGCTAACCACTGTGCCACAGTGCCACCCCTAAACTGAGTCCTAACTCCAAAAATATACCCTTGACGAAGTGACGACCTGCCAAAATGTCCTCGCTCTAATTTACAAAAATGGCATCTGACGGTTAATGACTTAGATTGGTCCTCGTAAATAAAGCTGAAAAAGAACACAAACACACACACACACACACACACACACACACACACACACACACACACACACACACACACATACACACATACTCTACCATTCTTGAAAGAGTGCATGTGCCATAAGCTACCACATGCAATATGTGCATGTGCATCTATACACACAGAGATGTACGCGCTAACATGCCTATAATGGTATTCACTTTTAATATTAGCAAACTCTCACAAAAACTTGAGAACAAGAAACTGAACAAAAATAGAAACAAATAATTGTTCTGTTTATGTTATTAGGTTAATTAATTGATGGTCTAAACCCAGTTCATGTGCCTTGTTAGTGGGTGAACCATACAACTCTTGGTAGAGTCTCCTTCACAGTGATAGGAACAGCCTACAATCAAAGGATCAAAAAAATGATGTGTCCATGAGCACCTGGCCTCCACAAGACTACAGCATACCCGCCAGTTTAGCTGCCAGTGCTTGAACCGGTCTGGAACGGTCTTGGCACACCATACTGCAAACTTCTATGTTTTGCGCTTATGAGTGCCGGGACTTTTTCTTGCATACTGTCACTTCTCATGAGATCTGGGTATGCATAGTGTGTAAGCCCCCACCAGCTTCTCTGGCTAGCTCAGGCTCTCCCTCAAAAATCCCTGTCCTGTGTAGTCCATAATCCCTCGCTAAACATCACACCAAAGGACTTCATGACCCACATCGCTCCACTTAAAACTCATCTTTTTGCCTTTGCCTATAATTAGTTGACTTTATGTTCCATGGGCAGGTGGGAAGAAACCTTGGACAGGCCACCAGGCCATCACACAGGGCCGATATACACACACACACACCTACTGGAAATTTAGTACGGCCGATTCACCTGACCTACATGTCTTTGGACTGTGGGAAGAAACCGGAGCACCTGGAGAAAACCCACACAGACACGGGGAGAACATGCAAACTCCACACAGAGGACGACCCGGGAACGACCCCCAATGTTGGACTACCCTGGTGCTCGAACCCAGGACCTTCTTGCTGTGAGGCGACCGTGCTAACCACTGTGCCATCGTGCTGCCCCACGTTTAAGATCTCATAACATTGTTGTATTGTTCACCTTTCCAAGGATGTGAGATAAATACATATATGTAGTAGCAAATTAGGGGGGCAGCCCTGGAACCGCCACGGCCGGGACGCAAACCCGGATCTCCCGCACCACGAGCGACAATGTTAGCCCGTTGACTAAAGGGCCGACCCGTTAGCCAAGGGCCAATGTGTCTACTTATCCATGCACGTTTCCCGAAGGAGGGGGGGGGGGTGGTGTAACGTGCATGGATGAGTAGACACATTGGCCCTTGGGCTAATGGGTCGGACCCTTTAGTCGAATGGTTAGCGATGTCTCCCGCGGTGCAGGAGGTACGGGTTCACGTCCCAGCTGCGGCAGTTCATGTGGTTGCCCCCTGAATTCACTACTATATATATATATATATATATATATATATATATATATATATATATATATATATATATATATATATCTTAAACACTGATATCATTAGATAATTAATTGTCACTTGCATAGCAAGCATGGAAAAGCAGAAAATATCCTTTTGGCTTGTCGCACTTTCATGCAATAGTTTGGATGATCAATATTACTTTTTGAATGAAGGAAAAGACGTCAGTACTCTTTCACGTATAAAGACTACCAAATTGTACGTCAGTATGTACAATCACAGGCCTAACTTGCTCGCTGCAGTTCATTATTGAAATTCCCGTACTTTCCACCGCTGAAATACAAGTTGTGAACATTGCCAAAATCCATTAGTATCTTATATTCACTGCACAAATTCCAAACTTAATACTCAAGGCTTGGCTGATATGCACACCGTAATGCCTACAAGGAGATTACCTACCTGCACCCATTTTTCCAGTTCAAGCTCTGAATAACACCACAGCATTTTTCTGTCTTCGCTGTCTCACTGTGTCTTGAATCTTATCTTAAGAGTCCCTCTAAAACATTCCTCTCCGACCCAGTAATGACTTTTACATGTTTCAAATGTTCTTATCTGCAAAACCAGATAGGGGTCATGCTCAGGTCCTTGTATGAGAATAAAAGCTCTCCTCCATGACATTGTGCAAGTTATGCTCAAGGTAATTAAATGTCTGACAGAGCATTTTTTTTTGTAGGCCTATTTTATTAGGTTGCCAACAATTATTCGAAATGGAATTAGCCGTTGTTTTAAGGTATGTTAAATATTTGGCAGTGGCATGCAATATGTAAATAAGGCGAAAATAAAAATAACAAATTAAAGTAAAATGTCTTGAGCCATATTTGATTACAATGAGTATGTTTACACCAAATCCAAAAAAAAAAGATTCATCTAAAATCTGGCTATGCATTGTTTCTGTTGATAATCTGTCTATTGTTGTCTGAATTGTGTTTTTGTTTGTTTTTTCCCCACTATTCCTGCATAATTGTGGGGGTGGCAGTCCTCAGGCAAGCAAGTCCAATGTTGTTGTTTTTTTTTTCTCTGTTTGCTTTATTTTATTTCATTATTGTCGAAGTGTTATTTCAATAACTTATTAGTTAAGCATTCCTACCACAAGGACCTTCTCTCGTGGCCCTGTCAACATTTTTGAAAACTTAATAAAAACTTAAGTGAGAAAAAAATAAAATCGAAATCATTTTTTTTCATAGTTGAAGTGTGTCTGAAATGTGTCTGAATTGGAGTACATGTGTTCTCCTGAGTCTGAGCAGGGATGAGCTCTGCCATATAGACACATCACACCCCCTTGGACCAGCACTAGTGGTGGTATTGTTAGCCTTTACTGGAAGTCTGAGGCTGCAAACTGATTAAATCTTTTGACTGACCATATCTTCAGCCAATCAAATGTTGACGTGTAGTGACAGAACACCCCAGGGGCCCTGCGATATATCGATGCTAACCCTGGTGTCACATTGAGCCTATTGCAGGTTGTGAGCAAACAGCTTTATGGTCTTTGCATTCCCAGCTACTGACAATTGTGTTGCTGATCTACGTTGTGTTTTTCTGTTTTTTTTTTTGTTTTGCAAATATGGTTGGATTCTCTGCATGCTTTACACATTCTGCCAAATGGACTAAATTGCTGGATGAATTTTGAGAGAGCTGCCACGAGTCTCTCAAGTGAGGTGGAACTTCAGCTCCAGGTTGTGGCTATGTAGTATATTGTGGCTATACGTCATTGAATGTGTTGAAGTTGCATAAGTGACTGGTTAACACTGTATTAACTGTGGCAACTTGTTTATTAGCGCTGCTATATAAATACAATTTCAATTGTAGTATTAATCACAGTCACATCTGGAAATGATCTCCGTAGCTACAATAAAAAAATTTCCCATGGCTGAGCTACGTTTTCTTAACATTGTTTTCTTACTTCAGAATGAATGAAAGTCATTTGCCTCACTCATTTTTTTTTTACCATGAAAACTGCAACATTTAAACACATAAGGACCCCTTCCTTCTCCAGGTAGGTGAAAAAAGGAGTGGGTTATTGCCAAGTTCGAACACTGGAGAAGGGGAGACATGCCTGGTGGAGATCTGCTCTCTAGTGAGTGTGCTGTTCTAGTTGTTTTTGTTTTTTATGCTATGTGGTGTGCATATGCAATTTGGGAGCTGTTACATAAAGGAAGATCTGATGGTGATGCTGCAATAGCTGCCATAGTGCTCAGTGGTGTGTGTTGTGGTTCTTTAAGATCAGTTGTCTTGTTGGTGTTAATCCAGTAGTGCATAACATGCATGATAGTGTATTATTTATGTGGCTGTGTTGGCTGAACTGGCACCCATATCAGAAATGTGTGTTTGTGTGGGGGTTGGCGGGGTGCAGTTCCTTACTGGAGGCCCATACTGAAACCCCACATATGCTTACTGGTTTCTACTGTTTGCCGTCCTGTCTGATTGTGAACTGTTAGTCAACAAACCAGGTCCGCATCTGAAGTAGTTGCAGACCATTGCTGAGTATTGGCAATGTAATCATTTGCATTTACAGCCTGACCAATAACTCGGCGTACTGATATTATCAGCCAATATGAGCTAATTGCAGATAAACTGGTATCAGAATTTATAACGGCCAATAAATTAAATTTAAAAAAGAAATGGAGGGGTGTCCAGTTAGCATAGCTATCTATTCCGTTGCCTACCAACACAGGGATCACCAGTTCGAATTCCCGTGTTACCTACGGCTTGGTCAGGCGTCGCTACAGACACAGTTGGCTGTGTCTGCAGGTGGGAAGCCGGATGTGGTTATGTGTCCTGGTCGCTGCACTAGCACATCCACTACGGACACCAAGGAAGGAGAAAATTACTTTTACCAGTTGGCTAGACAAAGGGACCATGCTGGGAAGGATGTGTAGCAGGTTAGAGTGATGAAGAATAGAGATGGAAATAATAATAATAATAATAATAATACATTTTATTTGTGGGTGCCTTTCAGAGCACTCAAGGACACCTTACAGAACACAGTAAAAAAAAAACAAAAAAAAAACAAGCAGCACTGTATCAGACAGCTTAAAATAAAACAAAGCAGGGTAGACAATAAAAAGTTAATACAGCAGATAAGTATAAAATCATCATCTGCACAAAACTAAGTGAAGCGTGGATCGGTATATTTTGAGATAGGATTTGAAGGTTGAAAGAGAGTCAATGTTGCGAATTTATTGTGGGAGAGAGTTCCATAGGCGGGGGCAGAACCACTGAAGGCTCTAGTCCCCATGGTAGTCAAGCAGGCCGATGGTGTATTGAGTTGGAGTGCAGAAGAGGCTCTGAGAGTGCGGGAGGGTGTGTGGATATGAACGAGTTCGGAAAGATACAAAGGAGCCAGGCTATTAAGGACCTTAAAGGTGAGGAGCAGGATCTTGAAGTCAATATGGTATTTAACAGGGAGCCAGTGGAGTTGCTGAAGAACAGGAGTGATATGATCTATGGAAGGAGTTCTGGTAATGATATGGGCAGCTGAATTTTGGACCAATTGAAGTTTATGAATAGATGATTATAGATGATAGAATTACAGTAGTCAATATGGGACATGACCAGGGTGTGAGTGAGTATGGCTGTGCTTTTAGGTGTAAGTGACAGGCGGAGAGGATTAATATTGTGAAGGTGGAAGTATGCAGACCGAGTAACATTGTTGATGTGAGCTTCAAAAGATTATGTGCTGTCCAGGATGACACCCAGACTCTTAACCTGATGTGATGGAGGAATTATAGAATTGTCAATAGTCAGAGAAAAACTATTAGGTTTGGCCAAAGTAGATTTAACGCCTACTAGGAAGACCTCAGCTTTATCACTATTAAGTTTGAGGAAGTGATATGAAAACCAGGATTTAATTTCAGAAAGGGAATTGGGCACAAGAGTGGAGATACACTTGGTGGAGAGATAAAGATGGGTGTCATTTGCGCAGCAGTCAAATTGAATGCCAGATTTCCTGAAAATGTGGCCAAGAGGTAGTAGGTAAATAATAAATAGGAGGGGTCCCAATACAGAACCCTGGGAAACACCATTAGTAGTGCTGACAAATGAGAATAATGCGTTGAGAAGGTGAAAGGTATACTTTGAGGGGCTGATGAATGAAGAAAATGAGGGAGAGAGAAGGTTGGATGATGATGGGATAGTGAATTAGTAAGTGTGGTGAATTGGCAAGAGAGAAGTGAGGGCAGCTATGAAGGCAATGAAGAGTGGTAAGATGGTTGGTCCAATTGACATACCTGCAGAGGTTTGGAGGTGTTTAGGATATAAGGCAGTGGGATTTTTAAGATTGTTTAATACAATCTTGAAATATGAGATGAAGCCTGAAGGGTGGAGAAGAAGTATGCTGTCAAAGAAAGTTGAATCACTTCATCTGGACATAATTATTGACAGAAACGTTTCATCACTCATCTAAGTGATCTCTTCAGTCTAAACTTACTGCAGGTATCCCCACCCTTATAAACAATACAGTTGCATGATAACTGAAACCAACAATCATTTTCAAATGCAAATATGCATGATCATTAAATATAATTACAAAGGCTATTCACAGAGGATTTGGGAATGTATGCAATCACATCATTGTAAGATGGCAACAGCTTTACCCCCCCCCCCCCCGGTTCAGAGATGGTTGTTCTCTCTTCATATAGATGGCCTCTTTGACTCTGCGTTCAAATCAGCATTCCTCCCTATCGAGTATGTGCACACTGTCATCCTTGAAAGAGTGGTCAGTGGTCACTGGCCTGTAGATGGGTGTAGACTGCGGGGTCCTGGTCTGACGCATTAGCTCTTCTGTGTTGTGTCATCCTATTGGCCAGCAACTGTTTAGTTTCCCTGATGTATAAGTCATGACAATCCTGCTGACACTTAACAGCATATACTATATTTCACTGTTTGTGCTGGAGGACCTGATCCTTGGGATGGACCAATTTTTGGCTCAGCGTGTTTTTGGGTTTGAAAGCAACTGAGATGTGCTGTTTAGAAAATAAGCACCTCAACTGTTCCAACACTCCCACCACATACAGAATTGCCATTGGTTTATGCTTAGGCAACTTTTGTCCTTTTCCTCTCTTCAATTGACTGGTGCGCTGTTTGGGCATCTTCCTGGCTTTGACAAACACCCAGTTAGGATAATCACACTTAACCAGGGTCTGTTTAATATGGGATTTCTCCCATTCCCCTGCCGCTGTTTCTGTAGGAACATTGTCAGGTTGGTGGTACAGTGTCCTGCTGACTCCTAGTTTGTGCTCGAGTGGATGATATGAGTCAAACCTTAAATACTGATCTGAATGTGCCGGTTAGCCGTAAACATCACCAATCAAATGTTTCCCATCACCAATGACAATTTCACAGTCTAAGGAGGCTAACCTGTCATCTTTCACATTCTCCCTGGTGAACTTGATGTGGTTGTCCACAGAGTTAATATAGCTGGTGAAATGTGGTACAACCTGAGATTTAATTTTAACCCACATGTCATACAAGTTGGCTACCATAGGTGAAACTGGGGAAGCGATAGAACACCCATGCTTCTGCCTATAGTATTGCCCCCTGTATATGTGAAGTACATGGACTGAAGACATAGCTTCAGCAGCAGACACACTTTGTTAGTGTTAAGGGTGGTCTTATTGCCAATGGTGGGGTTGTCTTGTAATTTCATACTGTTGCTTCATCAACAGAAACACACATGAAGAGAGACGTAACATAATGAGGCACTGTTGTTTCATCCATCTCCATAATGATATCCCTCATCTTATCCACAAAATCCATAGTGATGTGAATGTGCTGTTCATTACTGCCTACCAATGGGTTAAGAAAAGATGCCAGAAGCTTAGAGATGGTATATGTTACTGATTCAAACATACTAACAATAGTCCGTACTGGTACATCCTGTTTATATATCTTAGGGAAACCATACAGACTAGGTATATTTTCCCCTGGATATAATATATGCTAAAATGCCTTTTTTTCATATATAACTGGAAACATGCTCAGTAAACCAGTTGCTTGTGTAGCTAAGCCTCTGTGTTTTCTTGAAATGGTTAACTCCATCAGTAAAAATAACTTAATTGTGTCCCTTCTGATTCTCTTCCACTCATTCTTGCAGGATTTTTTCTAATCTCTTTCTAATCTTTTTTTCTAATTTTACTCTTCTCTGTGTCAACACATCTCTCTCTTCAGTCCTTCCTCTATCCAACTCTTCCAAGGTAGCATGATAGTCAACTTGACTGACAATTCAAGGTTGATTCACTAGTGAACTCTGACAGGTAAATATATGACTGCATGAAAAATTGATTTGATTCCTTTTATGGCAGGAGGTTTTCTAGGTGCTACGCAGTTTGGGGTTTGCATCTGAGCTCATTCAAGGTTGCCTTCACTTTGGGAGCACTCATTTAATGTGGCTGTAAACATGGCTGTAATTCTTACCCAGAGATGACCAAAGACACTTTACAATCTAACATACTACAAAATACAACATATTTTTTCACATGTATCAAAATAAACTGCAAATACTGGTGTCAAAATTGTATTCAGTTAAAAAACAAGTATTTTGTATTTCTAAAACCAAATAAATACATTGTATCTGGATTATTAGAATTTCAACATTAGAATTTTAGTATTAGAATTTCTCCAAAGACCATTTCTGCAGAGGAAGGGAACTTAAAATCCTAATACAAAAGACTCCTCCCAGAAGTAATATATTACAAATTACATTACGTCTTTTCAAGACTGATCAAATCCACATTACAAAATACTCATAAGTAATTAGATGTGTATTTCATGTACTTTTTAAGTACTGCCGGCATGCAAAGTTGTCACCTTCACCTTTTCGCAAAATTTGCCATGTTGAATCCAAAACAGATGTTATTTGTGCAGATCTGGTGAGAAATATTTGGGGGGGGGGTCGAGTGTCTGTCAACAAAAAGCAGCAGCCAGTCAATTTGCTAGTCACAGTACAGCCAAGCCCAGACCGTTGGTCTGTGACCTGCTATGTGGAAAAAGCTGAAGCGAAGTTGCCACAGTGGCACGTGCCAGCCATGAAACTACAGAGAAGGTGTCGACCAGTCGGAAAGCTTGAGGTAAAATAACACATTGGAGAAAACAGTAAATTGTTAGCAAGCTAGCATACATTGTTAGGGGAGGATGTCAGGTACGGGGAGGTGGATCGCACACTGTAAGAACATCCGGTAAGCAGGAACCACTGACAAATGCCAATGGCAGTGGAGTCTGCTAAAAAAGTGATGGCAGCAGAACAAATATGGCTGCCAGCCTTCTGGCAGTGCTCAGGAGGAAAAGGCAGGCAGTTGAAGAAGAGAAGAAGGCAAGGCAGAGTCATACAGCAAAACAGTGAAAGCGGGCCCTTAAGACACTGGTCCAGGCCAAGAAGGAAAAAAAAATATGACAGACCCCTCCAGCCCAGTCCACCCCACCAGTCCTAAATCATAGGACACTCTTTCATATTCACATTAGTAATTTTTTCTCTTCACATTTTAACATGGTTTCTGGCACAGAGCGGATATGTAGAGTAATAATTTTGAAAATAATTATAATTAGTTGTGTAGCTGGTGGGGCTGCCCTTTCTTAATTTTCTCTGTAAATGTGAGCATATCATATGTAAAGGTACATTTGTGCTGCTTTATTTTGCTCATTCTTGTAATTTCGCTAGCTTGTAATCCTAAGACATCAGAAATGAGCATTTAGTAGCTTATTTAAAAAAAAAATCTTAAGGTGATCATATCCCTGGACTCCCCTTGCAGGTCTTTGTTTTTTCTGCTCCTGCACCCTTCTCACCTTTTTTTCACCCCTAACAAGTTTGCATCCCTTATACTGTCCATTTCTGTTTGTGCTGCAGTAACAATATCATTAATAAAATCATTTTTTTTAATATATGCTGGGTAACCTTGAAATAAAGGAGACGCTATGGAGTGGATGTACTATTTTGAATTTATATAGAGTCTATATACTTTTATTTATTTTTTTTACAAATTGTTATCGCCAGCTTATTTCCTCATCTTTTGACCATGTGTAACTGCTTACTTAACTGTTAAATTTGGCTTTTTTTTTCCAAAGCCAAATTGCCCCGTCCTTTTTGTCCAAATGTCCAACAATTACATCCTTTAAACCACTTCATATTTAATCAGTAGATTAAATAACATGTTATATTTTGTGTATGTCTGTGGTATGTTCTGTATACAATCTGTTTTTTTCTTGGTTAAATGTTGCAGAAGAAAAATCCAGCCAATCGAAATACTTTTGCCCGGTGTCTCCGGAGGGGACATTGAGATTGGCTCCTCTATTCAGCTCCTCCGGCGTCATTAAGGCGTCATTTTGGAATGACGGCTTAATGAAGCAAGGCGTGCACAGGGTGAATGTAATATGGGATGACCCGTGACACCGTTATCACAGTACACATGTGGCACTGAATGGTAGCAGCTCCGCAAAACCGAGGGATTGAAACAGGTGGAGCAGAACCCTGTGGATTTATTGTCCTCATTATTTCCTGAGATAAATATTTAACAAAAAGCTGGCCATGGTTAAGAGAGGGTGACCAGCACCCCAAGCGTTACATCGCCACCATTTCCAGGCTACCAACTGAGCTGTGTCAGTTGGATTTGTTGGTAAGGTGTTATGCACCGTTTGCACACTTAAGTACTTCCGGTTGTGAGCAGATGGCTTCGTCATTGCTCTGCTCAATAAACTGTGATTGTTGCACAGATTACTTGTGCAGACTGTGGAGATATTGCTGCAATTTACTTCATTTTACTACTTTATTGATCCCCTTGGGGAAATTCTTCCTCTGCATTCAACCCATCCTAGCTGTGTAGCTAGGAGTAGTGGGCAGCCACCGTGCAATGCCCGGGAACCAACTCCAGTTTGTCTTGCCACACCTCGGTCAGGGGCACAGACAAGAGGATTAACCCTAACATGCATGTCTTTTTAATGGTGGGGGACACTGGAGCACCCAGAGAAAACTCACGCAGACATGGGGAGAACATGCAAACTCCACACCGAAAGACCTGGGATGATACCCCTCCCCCCCAAGGTTGGACAACCCTGGGGTTCGAACCTAGGGCCTTCCGTGCCGGCAATCATCTGTGAGTTTGAAAAGATAGGATTCTGCGGCATGTACTAGTGAAAGTCCTCTCCCCAAAAGCACAGCCAGCCCCTGCTTATGTTTTTATTGGTGTTAGTCTGAAAACTGTTCTTTATTACACATAATACAAATCATAGGATGTGTGGGGAAGAAAAACCCGATGATTTTTATTTTTGTTCTTTTTGGTCCTCTTTTATTAAATACATAAAACATGTTTGATGGTATTATAAAGTAGAGACAGTGGTATGGACATAAAAATACAATCTATCATAGAATGTTCCTGAACTTTATGGGATGCACTATACCATTCTGACCTTCTGTTTGCATCTCTGAGCACATATGTGCCCAAGTTGTGTGCCTGCCCCCCCCCCTGTCTCTAGGACGATTTTTCTTCCTTTATGGACTGTCTGAAGACCATGGATCATATCTCTCTCTCTTCCGACCGCCTGATGACTTCGGAGCCTGTTTGTGATGCGTCCTGTTTTGCCTTGGTCCCAGTCCCACCCTCCTGGAGATTTATGCTATCGTTTGCACTGTTCTCATTTAAAATCACTTTTATACTATTTGTTATAGCTATGACAACTTCTGCATCACTCTCATCACTTCTCTCGTCTTCTTCTTGAATGTTGTGTAGAAGTCTGCCTCACCTCTTGTGTGCATGTGAGGTCTATTCTCTCTGCGGGGCCCCACAGAGCAGAGCTGGTTTGTGGCGCTGGGTCCCGCTGGCTCTTGACGGCACCTGTGCGGTTCCTGATGCTGTCTTGGATGGTCATAGATTCATTATATTTGGCTTACTCTCTCTTTACAAGTGTATTACCCAGGACATTTAAATTAGCTAAATGTTATGCATTAACTGTATATATATATTCTACATTACCTTACTCTGTGTATAATCTGTGGTGTTACATTATAACTCTGTTACTTTAGTGTATTTTCTGCATTTGACACCCACTGCATCTGTGTCCATCCTGGAAGAGGGATCCCTCCTCTGTTGCTCTTCCTGAAGTTCCTACCTTTTTTTTTTCTTTTTTTTTTTTGGCTGATATATTTCCTGTGAAGTTTTTTTTCTCATTCAGATTTAGGGTACAAGTATACACCGTGTCGTGTGTGGTATGCTGTATACCCGTGTATATTGCACTGACTGTAAAGCCCTTTGGGACTACCTTGTGAATTTGGGCTATACAAATAAACTTGACTTGGCGCGGATAAGGCTTCTGCCATCTTCATGCACGATATCTTAGTTTAAAAACAAAAAATTGCTATATAACTAGCCTGAAACCACGGAATTGAAAACAGTTCAGCAATTTATTTATTTCTGAGCCCATTTAAGCGGTGGTGGTGGTATTCTCGGCTACAGAGTGAAAAGAAGGTAATGAGCACAAGACTTGCTGCGCGCATGGCTGCATGACACGATGCAATTCATACTGTACATCTTTACAAGCACAAAACAAACCAGCTTAATGAGATTGCTTACCAATCATCATAGGGATGATTACCATTCTTATAATCCTTTTTATGCTGATAGGAGAAACAGTCTGTAACGGATGCCTTCCCTCTGCTGTGCTAAGATGTGTGCCGCTTTGTTTGCAGAGCGATGCCTCTTTTGTACTTCTTAATCGCCTCCGTGGGATTTGAAATCTGTAAACTATTCCCGGCTAAGGTGTCCTCACCTATCGTTTAGTGCTGGTTTGTGCAGAATGCAGGTGCTACTCAGAATTTGGTACATTTATAAGATTTACACACAAGGTGGAGCTTTGCACAAATCACTTTAGAGTACTGACATTTCACTGAGTGCTATTTTACAGCAGATCTGAAACTTTTTTTTGGGGGGGGGGATTTCACTCTCCCATTTTTTCTCCCCCAATTTTACTTGGCCTGTTACCCCACTCTTCCGAGCCGTCCCGGTCGCTACTTCATCCCCTCTGTCCGATTCGGGGAGGGCTGCAGACTATCACATGCCTCCTCCGAAACATGTGGAGTCGCCAGCCATATCTTTTCGCCTGACAGTGAGGAGTTTCACCAGGGGGACATAGCGCGTGGGAGGATCACGCTGTTTCCCCCAGCCCCCCCCCGTACAGGCGCCCCAACTGACCAGAAGAGGCAATAGTGCAGCGACCAGGAGACATACCCACACCCAGTTTACCACCCGAAGACGCGGCCGATTGTGTCTGTAGGGCCGCCCCGACCAAGCCGGAGTTAACACGGGGATTCGAACCGGGCTGGGCAGTGGAATAGACCGCCATGCCACCCGGATGCCCTAGCAAATCTGAAACTTAATTGAAATTAACCATTTGAGTCTGTAGATATTTGACATATTAAAATGCTATGGATAAAGTTACCCAGAATGGGCTCAAAGTCGAGAAAATCCTGCCACCTTCGAGGCAGCTGTTCCATCAGAAAAACAGTCTTCTTAACCACTACATTTACCAGAAAATGTGTGCGACACCGTCAACTACATCTAACACTACGGCAGTTAATTTTCAACTGACGGTGTATCTCCTCTACATTGGAATGGAACATTTCCGGGATGGATGTGGATGGTGGATGTCCATCAGGTATGGGTCAGGCTCCTTCCTGCAGAACTTCTTTTACACTCAACCTTTGCCTGCTTTGACAAAAAGTCCTGGCTTGCCTTAGGGGACACATAGCATTTCAGCAGAATAACAATTTAAATGTCATTGTTGTTTAGCGTCGCCCCCCCTCCCCCCCGAAGCCTCCCCCCCCACTATGGCTAGCAAGGAGCGTGATAGCAGCGGCCCTTTCAACATGAGGATGGGGCTCTTATCACTCGTTGTATATGACAGGCACACAGATGTGCAAATACTTGTACACACAATAACACAATGCCTATACACACAGATAATCTCGGTCGCACACAACATACACATCCATCTCCCTCCAGCAGGCTCGTGCAGTGTTTAGACAAGATGACAGCTGGACACAACGGACTTTGGTGGAATGTCTGTATCCTTTAAGGCAGACGACTAAAAGTAGTGAGTGGTGTGTGTGTGTGTGGGGGGGGTTATGCAGCATTAGGTTGGAACTAGGTTTGAACCCACACTATCTTTAAACATTCAACTCGGTTCTTTGAAAGGAGCCAAACTGAGCCAAGCAAGGTCCCATAAATAATGTGCCGGGTCCCTTGGTCCTGAAGCTTTTTGTACTCTTCATGGAATACCAAGTCAGCAAGGAGCAAAAGGGAAAAAAAATAATACTATAGTTGTAATGTAATACAACAAGCATGCCTCATTAACTTCACTGACTGCCATGCCTTTGCAAAATATCCGTTCTACCTCTCTCCTCGTAATTATTTTTTACTTCTCTGCCACGTCTCTCTCACACTATGAGAACAAGGAGAAATTCACTGCCATAAGGTCACTTTACTTTAAGTTTTTAAAAAAGCATATTTTTCGTGCTATAAATTAGCCCTATACACTACCGTTCAAAAGTTTGGGATCACATTGAAATGTCCATATTTTTGAAGGAAAAGCACTGTACTTTTCAATGAAGATAACTTTAAACTAGTCTTAACTTTAAAGAAATACACTCTATACATTGCTAATGTGGTAAATGACTATTCTAGCTGCAAATGTCTGGTTTTTGGTGCAATATCTACATAGGTGTATAGAGGCCCATTTCAAGCAACTATCACTCCAGTGTTCTAATGGTACAATGTGTTTGCTCATTGGCTCAGAAGGCTAATTGATGATTAGAAAACCCTTGTGCAATCATGTTCACACATCTGAAAACAGTTTAGCTCGTTACAGAAGCTACAAAACTGACCTTCCTTTGAGCAGATTGAGTTTCTGGAGCATCACATTTGTGGGGTCAATTAAACGCTCAAAATGGCCAGAAAAAGAGAACTTTCATCTGAAACTCGACAGTCTATTCTTGTTCTTAGAAATGAAGGCTATTCCATGCGAGAAATTGCTAAGAAATTGAAGATTTCCTACACCGGTGTGTACTACTCCCTTCAGAGGACAGCACAAACAGGCTCTAACCAGAGTAGAAAAAGAAGTGGGAGGCCGCGTTGCACAACTGAGCAAGAAGATAAGTACATTAGAGTCTCTAGTTTGAGAAACAGACGCCTCACAGGTCCCCAACTGGCATCTTCATTAAATAGTACCCGCAAAACACCAGTGTCAACATCTACAGTGAAGAGGCGGCTGCGGGATTCTGGGCTTCAGGGCAGAGTGGCAAAGAAAAAGCCATATCTGAGACTGACCAATAAAAGAAAAAGATTAAGATGGGCAAAAGAACACAGACATTGGACAGAGGAAGACTGGAAAAAAGTGTTGTGGAAGGATGAATCCAAGTTTGAGGTGTTTGGATCACAAAGAAGAACGTTTGTGAGACGCAGAACAAATGAAAAGATGCTGGAAGAATGCCTGACGCCATCTGTTAAGCATGGTGGAGGTAATGTGATGGTCTGGGGTTGCTTTGGTGCTGGTAAGGTGGGAGATTTGTACAGGGTAAAAGGGATTCTGAATAAGGAAGGCTATCACTCCATTTTGCAACGCCATGCCATACCCAGTGGACAGCGCTTGATTGGAGCCAATTTCATCCTACAACAGGATAATGACCCTAAACACACCTCCAAATTGTGCAAGAACTATTTAGAGCAGAAGCAGGCAGCTGGTATTCTATCGGTAATGGAGTGGCCAGCGCAGTCACCAGATCTGAACCCCATTGAGCTGTTGTGGGAGCAGCTTGACCGTATGGTACGCAAGAAGTGCCCATCCAACCAATCCAACTTGTGGGAGCTGCTTCTGGAAGCGTGGGATGCAATTTCTCCAGATTACCTCAACAAATTAACAGCTAGAATGCCAAAGGTCTGCAATGCTGTAATTGCTGCAAATGGAGGATTCTTTGACGAAAGCAAAGTTTGATGTAAAAAAAATCTTATTTCAAATACAAATCATTATTTCTAACCTTGTCAATGTCTTGACTCTATTTTCTATTCATTTCACAACATATGGTGGTGAATAAGTGTGACTTTTCATGGAAAACACAAAATTGTTTGGGTGATCCCAAACTTTTGAACGGTAGTGTATATTCTCAGAAGTCATTACCTATATATTTTAAAGTCCATGGATAAAGTGGTGCCATTTATTCAACCGTTATATAGACTTGGAAATATACTGAAGTGGAGACCTCATTTACAATATTGCTGAACGATAACACAACACATCCTATGCACAAAGAAACACAGATAAGGTACTTAGATAAAAAGGTACTTAGATTAAAAAAATGGTGATTAAAAAGTAGAATTAATTAAAAAAAAGAAATCAGTAAAATACTAACGTATTAAAACCTTAGGAATCAATAAAGCAATTAAATTTTTACAGCAAATGAGTCCACTAAAAACAAGAGCAGTTGATAGTGAAATACGATGAAATTGAAAACTGCAATTGTCCTAAGGGGGAAATAATGAGGTAAGCTTTACGTGTTCTGCATGTTACTCCAGGTTGCAGGTGCACAATGCGAAACACTGGATTGTCCAAGCTCAGTAAAAATAGCCAGCACCTGCAACATAATTCAGTCAATTGAGTGTGTTTGAAAGGGGCCCACATTAAAAGACCACCAGTAAGGGGGTTATAAATAAATGAAAACCAGTGTTTTCAGAGCCAGAGAGAGAGAGACCCAAACTTAGCATACACCTCACATTAAGTATTATGATTATCACTGGTAATAAGTGCAGAGTAGGGTGGCACGGTGGTGCAGTGGTTAGCGTGGTCTCCTCACAGCAAGACGGTTCTGGGTTTGAGCCCTGGGGTAGTCCAACCTTGGGGGGTTATCCCGGGTCGTCCTCTGTGTGGAGTTTGCTTGTTCTCCCCATGTCTGCATGGGTTTCCTCCAGGTGCTCCGGTTTTCTCCCACAGTCCAAAGACATGTAGGTCAGGTGAATTGGCCGTACTACTAAATTGTCTCGAGGTGTGTGTGTGTGTGTGTGTGTGTGTGTGTGTGTGTGTGTGTGTGTGTGTGTGTGTGTGTGTGTGTGTGTGTGTCGGCCCTGTGACGGCCTGGCAGCCTGTCCAGGGTGTCTCCCCACCTGCCGCTCAATGACTGCTGGGATAAGCTCCAGCATCCCTGTGACCCTGAAAGTAGGCTAAGTGGTTCGGATAATGGATGGATGGATAAGTCCAGGGTAGCTAGTGCGGAGTTTAGTCTACTACTACTACTACTACTACTACTACTACTACTACTACTACTTTCAGCTGTCCCATTACGGGTCGCCAAAGTTGATCATCCGTTTCCATCTCATCCTGTCTTCTGCATCTTCCTCATACCAGCCACCTGCATGTCCTCCCTCACCACATCCATAAACCTCCTTTTTGGCCTTCCTCTTTTCCTCTTCCCTGGCAGCGCCATATTCAGCATTCTTCTCCCAATATACCCAGCATTTCTCCTCCACACATGTCCAAACCATCTCAATCTTGTCTCTTGATTTGTCTCTAAACCGTCCAACTTGAACTGTCCCTCTAATATACTCGTTCCTAATCCTATCCTTCATCACTCCCAACGAGAATCTTAGCATCTTCCACTCTGCCACCTCCAGCTCCGCCTCCTGTGTTTTCGTCAGTGCCATTGTCCCCAAACCATACAGCATAACTGGTCTCACTACTATCTTGTAAACCTTCCCTTTAACTTTTGCTGGTACCCTTCTGTCACAAATCACTCCTGACACTCTTCTCCACCCTGCCTGCACTCCCTTCCTGACCTCTTCTGCACTCCCCGTTACTTTGAACAGTTGACCCCAAGTATTTAAACTCGTCTTTCCTCACCACCTCTACACTTAACTTCAAATGTTATCAGTCGATTAAATGGCCATTATCAGTTGTCATCAGACCATATATATGAGATAGTATGGGCCTACTGTATCTCCTCATTGGCTCAGTAGGCCATTATCATCGATTTGTTCGTTTGATCACGGCACGTCTCATGTCTGTGTCCATGTCACGTAACTGTTTCTTTGCAGCAAAAACAAGCTAACGTTAAATGGCTGACATATCTTTAGGATTAGGGTTAGTTGTTAATTATCGTAATAATTAACAAACTAAATATCATATATATTCACTCAATGAAGATTATGAAAATAAAATACAAATTTCTCGAATGCATTTGATGCAGAAACCATCTTAAAATATTGCATGTTCAACTGAGAATAAAATATATGTCAGCCATTTAACATTAAGTTTGTTTTCGCTGCAAAGAAACAGTGACATGACGTGGACACAGACATGAGACGTGCCATGATCAAACCGATGATAATGGACTACTGAGCCAATGAGAAGGTAGAGTAGGCTCATACTATCTCATATGGTCTGGTGACAACTGATAACGGTCATTTAATCAACTGATATCATTCAAAGAAGGTTGAATCAGTTCATCTGGATACAGCATTTATTTACAGATATGTATCATCACTCAAGACTGACTGGGGAACCCATAGCACACCCATGCCTCTGCCTATAGTACTGTCCCCTGGATGTGAAGTTCGTGGACTGAAGAAAGTTTCAGGAGCATACACACTTGGTCAGTGTTAAGGGTGGTCCTATTGCTAAGGGTGGGGTCATGTTGTAATTTCATATGGACTACCTCCACTGCTTCATCAACAGGAATGCACGTGAAGATAGACTTAACATCATAAGAGACCATTGCTTCATCCTTCTCCATAATAATGTCCCTCACCTTATCCAGTGTTCTGAATGTGATGTTCATTACTGCCTACCAATGGGTTAAAAATAGATGCAAGAAACTTAGCGATGTTATAGGTCACTGAGTTAATCATACAAACAATAGGCCGTACTGGAAACCCTGTTTATATATCTTAGGTAACCCATGCAGACTAGGTGTAGCTACCCCTGGGTATAATCTGTGTATATTCTGTCAATAGCATTGTCCTTTTCTAACTGCTTCAGACAATCTATCACCTTTTTCTTGTTACCACTGCCTGGATCTCGTTTCAGGGGCTCATAAGTGTCTGGTTTAATACAACAGTGCATATGCCTTTGTCCGCTGGAAGGATGATGGCGTCATTGTCCTTACTGACAGTCTTGGGAGTATTCCTTTCATCTCCACTGATGTTGGACGGTGGCACCTTCACATAGCTGAGACAAGCGGAAACTTTCGTCCGCACTTGCTCTACTTCCGGGTCCGCCATGTTGTTTTGTCGGATCGCTCATGCCGTGCCTGTGATCAGTTCCACTAGCGGGAATTCCCCCGGTGTGACAGCAAAAGTCAGCCCTCAGCTGCAGGGGAATGAGGAATAGATGCGTCGACTACACAACTTCCAGAGCATCCACAACACTGATTTGGCTGCATGCACAGGGACGGCCCGAGCAAATGACAGCAGCTTCCCTGCAGGGGAATCAGGATGGCAGCATCAGCCACGAGAAGACACAGAGCCCTAAGCTGTGAGGGAATCAGGAACAGCGGTTTCAGTTGCTCGGGGTTCGGGAGTGGCTGTGCTGACCAGAGGGCAGGCAGACAAAACAGAAGGACTCATGATAGACAGCCATCAGGATGGCAGCTTCGGCTACAGAGAAAGAAAAAAAAAAGAAAAAAAAAGTCAGAGGTTTCCCTAGGCTGCAGGGGGAAGTCAGGTTTTGAAGGAGCAGTGTCTGCTGGGTCCAGGAATGGTCAGAATGTCTGTCACAAAAGGCTTAATGGTAGCAAACATGATTGTATAAGGATCACGCATGATGAGAATGTGATAACATGATGGTGATATTGTACAAACTTGGAATGTTCTGTCAAAAAACAAACAGCCAATAATAATTGCTAGGGGGCAAATAGGTAATAGGAGATAACCTCCAAGTCTGAGGCCATGGTTCTGTACCAGAAAATGGTGTATTGTTCCCTCCAGGATGGGGATGAGTTGCTGCCCCAAGTGAAGGAGTTCAAGTATCTTGGGGTCTTGTTCACGAGTAAGGGTAGGATAGAGCGGGAGATTGACAGGCAGATTGGTGCAGTATCAGCAATAATGTGGACGTTGTACCAGACCATTGTGGCGAAGAAGGAGATGAGCCAGAAGGCAAAGCTCTCAATTTACCAGTCAGTCTTCGTTCCAACCCTCACCTATGGTCATGAGCTTTGGGTAGTGATCGAAAGGGTGAGATGGCGGATACAAGTGGCTGAAATTAGTTTTCTCCATAGGGTGTCTGGGCTCAGCCTTAGAGATAGGGTGAGGAGCGCAGACATCCGGAGGGAGTTTGGAGTAGAGCCGCTGCTCCTTCGCATCAAAAGGAACCATTTGAGATGGTTCAGGCATCTGATTAGGATGCCTCGTGGGCGCCTTCCTTTGGAGGTTTACCGGACACGGCCAACTGCGGGGAGACCCCAGGGTAGACCCAGAACTCGCTGGAGGGACTACATGTCCAATCTGGCCTGGGAATGCCTTGGCATCCCCAAGGAGGAGCTGGAGGGCGTTGCTGGGGAGAGGGACGTCTGGAGTGCCCTACTTAGCTTGCTACCACCATAACCCGACCCCAGAAAAGTGGCTGAAGATGAGATGAGATGAGATAACTGGACAGGACTCAGGGCTGGGATGGTGTTGTCCGAGCAGAACAAGATATGAGACATGGAAACTGGTGCTAGGACATCCGAGTGGCATAGCAGTCTATTCCATTGCCTACCAACACGGGGACTGCCGGTTCGAATCCCCGTGTTACCTCTGGCTTGGTAAGGCATCCTAAAAACACAATTGGCTGTGACTGTGGGTGGGAAGCCGGATGTGGGTATGTGTACTGGTCGCTCCACTAGTGCCTCCTCTGGTCAGTCGGGGCGCCTGTTCGGGAGGGGAGGGAGGGGGAACTGGAGGGAATAGCGTGATCCTCCCATGCACTATGTCCCCCTGGCAAAACTCCTCACTGTCAGGTGAAAAGAAGTGGCTGGCGACACTGTATCGGAGGAGACACGTGGTAGTCTGCAGCACTCCCGGGACTGGCATAGGGGGTGGAACAGCGACCAGAAGAGTAGGGTAATTGGCCGGATACAAAACTCCCAAAAAAAAAAAAGGAAACTAGGGGTAGAGTGGCCGGAACCGGGCGTGGCCATGACAATCAGGGATTTTGATTGTTGTTTGGTTGATTTTGATTGTTAGGGCAGCACTGTGGTCCAGTGGTTAGCACTGTTACCTCACAGGAAGAAGGTCCTGGGGTTGAACCCCAGGCCATCCCAGGTCCTTTCCGTGTGGAGTTTGAATGTTCTCCCTGTATCTGCGTGGGTTTCCTCTGGGTGCTCTGGTTTCCTCCAGGCATCAAAAAGACATGCATATTAGGGTCAATATTCCTGTCTGTACCAAAAATAAAGTGGTGTTCTTTCTGTTTTTGAGTTGATATCAAGTGTGCAGGAAAAGTTGTATTAGTTTCTTCACAGTATGAAAATCCAGCATGTTCACATTCCCAACTCATCAAATATGACAGCCTGGTCAACATTTCTGAGCCAAAAATACATTTCATATCAACATTTCAACTTATAACCAATGTTATAACTGACCCTAAATTGACCCGAAAGGGCTACCTCAAGTGCCACAGTTTGAAGTGTAAGGCCACTGACCAAGCTGCCGTATTTGACAAGTTGGGAATGAGAATGTGTTGGAAATTCATAGCGATACCATCATAGCCATAAACAAAACCACCAAGACCTGGGGCCCAATAGGAATCATTTAAACCTCAAGAAATTAATATTAACAAACTTACAGTTATGTGGCCTGCTGATTAGTTACTTTTATTTTAGGTGTCTGGTTGGTGCTTGCATCTGGAGTGTCTAACAAGGTGTACAACAAATATGCATCAATTCCTAGAACCCCAGAGCTGTAAGCAGCCCATGGAAATAAGTTCCATAAGAGTCAGAGTGAAATATTTTGGATGGGTTGTAAGGGTAATGGCTAGTTTTATGAGAGGCTAGTTTAAAAGGAACCTAAATGAAGATGGAGGATAAGGAGCGGGTTTAATGGATGGTGTAGTTGTTCAAACCTACAACATCAGGTGGACGACGATGGGCTTGCATGACTGCTGGTTGCCTGGAGTCACACCAAGTCACAGGCCACAGATGTATAGAGAGGGCAAATGGATGAAGCCCAAGTACTGAGACAAGGGAGACCCAAGCAAGAGGATGCGGGCTCAGTAAACCGACATGTCCTCTGGTCACAAAGAGTGTCGTATGGTGATGTTGTGTTAAAGCCAGCAGACAGTTCGACATGTACGATGACTGGCGTTTTGAGAAAAGAGCTCATTTAATGAATATGAAATGCTTCAGTTGGTGCATATCAGCAAGATGGGTCATCTCAAACGTGTGCTGGTTGAGATCTGACAGGCAGGTCTGTGAGAGAGTTAGTGAGGAACGTATATGTTGAAGGAGAAATACCTGTCCATATGTGATGTGACATGAGCTGAGGAGACCCTACAGGACTCGCCGGCAGATGGTAACACCGTCAGGGACAAGTCAACTGTGATTGTCAGGGAGTATCTAGTGTTAATATCTAACCACCTGAATACTTCCAGCGGGTAGATGTTTATTTTATTTGTAAAGATGAATATTGAGAGCATACATCCTTCTCCTTACACTCTTTTTTTTATTATTATTTTCTAGGTCTACTGAAGGCATTGCTTTTTATATCCTTGTGCATCTATCTGACTGAATCCAGTCAGGGCCAAGTTTGCAATCAGTTTGCCACCCTCGCATATTACCTAAATATAGGTATAACTAAAGATATCACCAGCTCTGCTTCTCCATCAATATACGCACACTCTCACAATCTATCTGCATCCATTTGGTGGTTGTGTAACTCCTCTTTATAATCCCACATCCTGGATACCGGCCCACTAAACTTCACTACCGCTGAGCTGGAGAAAGATTAAAAGAAACTAAGAAATCCAATAAGCATGGATGGGTGGATGGATAGAAAGGAGACTAAAAGGTACAAACAGGATTGGCAGCATTTCTGTTACATGTATTTGAAATGTGTATTTTGATTACTTTTGAGTATTATGTCATTTGTATTTGACAAGGTAGAAGAAAAATCTTAATTTGTAACATGATACTTCAGAGGACATTTTGTATTTTGAAATTGCTCAACATACTTTCACCATGATGCATCAAAAAGATGATTCTACTAATGTACAGTTTGTATTTAATAATACAAACTGTAAAATAAAAGCAAATAAGGAGCAAAGTAATCCAGTTAGTCAAGTAAATTTTCTATGAGATAGCATGAAACAGGCTTGTACTGTCTCACAGAAAATTTACTTGACTAACTGGATTATTTTTATATATATATATATATATCTAGAGAGAGAGCGAGAGAGAGAAACTGATATCTTGCTATCTTGTACATTGGAACCTGATCATGATCCAGCAGGCTTTTTTTTTGTTTTTTTTTACACATGTTAACAAAATAGAAATGCAAATGACACTTGGTGCCCAACAACTCAAAAAGGAGGACACTCTTAACATTGCAATAAACCATCACATGTTGTGTGACATACTGAATGTTAAGGTCAGATGTAAGTGTGGGTGGAACGGAGCTTGCTCCACACGTCTGCCCTACACCAGGGGGACGCCAACTCACATAACATCAGATACCCAGTGGAGTGAAGGCCTCTTAACCAAAAGCACAGGTGGCTGCAGGTGGAACCACATTCAGTCTGTTACACACAGGTGCATGCATACATACTACATTCACGCCAGGGTGAGTGCATTAAAGGAAATAGAAGAGAAGCTGATAGGATGGAGAGAATAAAATATAAATAGCGCTTTGATCAAAACAGTTTTAAAAAACAAAAAGAAAAAAATACAAATAAAAATAATAAAAAGATTTTACAAAAACAGTATTTTGATGGGTAAAAATCAGATGGAGAAACAAAATGGTTTGAGGCCAGTTTCTGAAAGAAAGAAAGAAAGAAAGAAAGAAAGAAAGAAAGAAAGAAAGAAAGAAAGAAAGAAAGAAAGAAAGAGAGAGCACTTTTTTTGAAAGGAAATGTGTTAGATGTCGGTGGTTGCAGACTCTGTGAATTTTGTGTGCACAGGAAGCAAATGCAATGTGGGAGTTTTCATCCATCAATAGATGCTTACCTCTAGGGGCCCTGGGAATTGTGCCAGCAACTTTTGGAGCCCTGGCAGCACCGGCTCTGAAGGAACACAAGTCATGAAACTCTGACTTGAAACACATTAACACCGGCAGTAACGCACACACACACACACACACACACACACACACACACACACACACAAAACTACATGGACAATTTTCGACACTTTTGCAATTTTGTTATACAGGAATACTTTCAAATGCTCATGATTCTTTCTTAAGACACATTCATGAGCTTCCTGGAAGACAAAATGTCTTCTAGCACAATGGTACAAAAAAAAAAAGACAAGGTGAAGAGAGGGGGTCCTTGAAATAAGAAATTGTGTTTTTCCTTCAAAAAAATAAGAGTCCTTACAAGGTATTCCAAGTTAAAGAGTCATCTGAGGGGAAACAACTGGACAATGTAGTTGTGTTTGTTTTGCAGAGAAGATAAAGAACACGCTTGCTTTAATGTGACTATATATATACACCAGTGACAAAAAGTCTGAGAAACAGAGGGAGAGAAATGTAGGGCGGCACACATGGGCAAGACCAACAGAACAGAAACAGTCACACAAACTGGACACAACATTAGCCTAATGGCAGGAGATGAATGAGGAGTTGGAGAGAAAGATAGTGACGGACAGCAACAGAGGGAAAAAACCCAATTGGCCCTTGGAAAGTTGAAGTCCTGCTGGCCCGGCCGGCAGCAAATCACGTGCCAGCATGTAGACAGTAAACAGTTTGTAAGAAGTTGCTGTCAGATAGACTGGTTCATTTTACTGAGATTTTGCAATAAAAAAATACAAAATAATATTTTATCTCTGTGGTTTGAAGTGATACCCATTGTAATATATTGTAATGTGTTATGATGCATTTTACGTTTTTTTTATATATTATATCGGTAACACTTTAGTATGGAGAACATAGTCACCATTAATTAGGTGCTTATTAGCATGCAAATTAGCAACATATTGGCTCTTAATTGGTCATTATTACGTACTCATTAATGCCTTATTCTGCATGGCCTTATTATACAACCAGTAAGCCATTAACTATGAGTTTTCCCTGTATAACCTCAGAATTATTGCTTATTAGTAGTACCATCTCAATAGGCTTTGCTTAACATGGACTTTATAAGGTGGTAGTACCACAAGAAGAGTTATTCTCCCTTACTAACACTTAATGAATATGGTCTGTTCTTACATAACAAAACACAAAACTACAAGTGTTCATAGTGTGAAATTACTGTAAATTAAGTTTTTGTTACTTAGAATATGTTCCCCATACTAAAGTGACATCTTGATCATTACTAATTCACTAGTAATTAAGTTTTTTTATGTTCCCCATACTAAAGTGTTACCATTATATCTAATATGTTGTCTTCAGCTGATTTTTATTGAACTCTAATTGGTTTTGAACTCTAATGGGCTAATGTTGATAGAGAGTATTTGAGACAAAAGAAGAAAGTTCAAAGTTCATGCCATTTCATCCCTGAGTATTGATGAAGAGTAGTCAATAGTTAGCTTTGCAGGTGTCTGGGTGGCGTAGTGGTCTATTCCGTTGCCTACCAACATGGGGATCGGCGGTTTGAATCCCCGTGTTACCTCCGGATTGGTCGGCGTCCCTGCAGACACAATTGACTGTGTCTGCGAGTGGGAAGCCGGATGTGGGTATGTGTCCTGGTCGCTGCACTGGCACCTCCTCTGGTCAATCGGGGCTACCTCGGCTCTCGAACCCAGGACTGTCTTGCTTTCAGGCAACCACGCTAACCACTGTGCCACTGTGCCATGATTTCTATTGCAATGAAAATGTATGGTCAAAAGATGTGTGCAGGTCACCTGTGCACAACCACGCTCATTGACAAATGTCAGTATCCCACTAGCAGGGCTCTGATATTGCCAGATCCCAGACAAGCTCCCAACACAATTATGAAAAGATATCTCTACTGCCAGCATTTGATGGTGAGATACATGCAAAAACATGAAAATGTCACAAGTACAATCTTTTTTTGTTTCTTTCCTTGATATAAAACATCTAACAGGATTATCATATCAAATGATAGAAGATCTGGATTGCGTTATTTACCGACCCCCCCTCTCTGCTGCTGTCAGTGAGCAACCCCCAGAGTTGCAGCTTGAACTTTGCGAACTACAGTCAGACCCCTTCTTTCAAGCAAAGCGCAGTGAGAGAGGAATTTCATTTTGAAGACTGCTACCCGGGTCCCGCTTTCCACTCCTCAGGGACTTTACACTCTCAATGGCCAGCATGTTTGGGAGCACTTACATCTGCGAGAGCAGCTTCTCAACAATGAAGCATATCAAGTCAAAAGAGGGAAACAGGCTGACAGATGAAACTCTTCCGGCTCATGCAGACTGGATGCACAAACACCAACAGTGACATTCAGTCTATTGTACACCAGCAGGAGAGGCCACATGTATCTCATTAAGACATACCTTTATACTGATCCACCCGTGGGCGAGTTTCCATGGCTTTCAGTGGCTTCATCAGTGTATGGACGTGTGTGAGAATGGGTGAATATGAGGCATACATCATAAAAAAAGTGCTTAAGAGTTGTTGGTAGACTAGACTAGAGAAATGCAGTCCATAGCTTAGACTGTTCTGGAAAAAAACAAAAAAAACAAAAAAACAACAAGATACAGCGTGCATGGCTAGCCCTTATAATGACCAGTGCTCGAAGTTGGCCGGTACTCACTGGTACGCAGTACCAGCACTTCCACGTTTTACTCTTTGTTATAACCTGACCTTTTCTTGTACACCTGCAATTCTCATAAGCTGCTGGCACTCATTTCTGCCCTCTCCATATCCTGTTCTCTGGGTGATTCATAATGGTTGTAAATAAACTGCGTTACCCAGGGGGCACCGGGGGCACTATATGACACTAGCCAGTTCCTGCCTGCTTGCTTTCCTCTATCAGGGGCTAATTTAAGTTAATGTTACATTAACCTTACAATAATAGCCTGAAGGGCAACTTGACATAGAGCGTGGTGATGCAGAGGAGCCTAGTTTGTGTGACACACTAAAAGCAGAGAGAAGAGAAAGTGCTGGCTTTCGCCAGGAATGCAAGGAACTAAAGGCATCCCGGCCTGATGACTTCACTGTGCCACACACTAAAGCTAGTTCACATAGTCAGCTATGTTTTACTCTAATAATTGAAATAGTTGTCCCCTTGATTAAATAATCCATGATAATAATCCATTAAATAATAACAAGCAATATCTCATATTAGCTTTTTTTCACTGTAAAAACTCAGAATGTGAAAGTGATTTGCTGCTACTGGCCGATACACATGCCAACAGGTGAATAAGGAGCAGCGCCTCTGTAGCTGAATGGTTACAGTGCGTACCACATGGCAACACCATCACAACATTGCTGGTTTCATTCCAGCTGGCAAACCTTGTCGCATGTCATACCCCTCTCTCTGTCCCTCATTTCCTGACTACCTCTCCAGTGACACTGTCTAATAAAAAGGTGAACGTAATAATAATTAAAAACAAATAACATGTGCATAAGGGGAGTACTGACACTTATTTTGTTTTCCACTTCAAGCACTGATAATGAAAAATACAAGAGCTTAAAAGTAAAGGTGGTGAAATAAGCCTGAAAATAGCCTAGGGCTCATAGGCTTAATAAGCCAGAATGAAAATGAATGACTAGGCATACTTTATTTATAGTTTTTAATTAACAATTAGAGCACAATATGAAAACAAAAAATAACTATGTACAAGTTTTTTTTTTTTAGAAAACGAAATTGCACATATATTAGTAAAAGAGAATAGCACAAATCATGTCAAAGTAAATTACAAGATTATTCTAATGCAATTTGCAAATAATTAGAACATTTTAAAGAATATCAACAAATCAATGATTCTATATTAATGTATTTCTGAAAAAGAAAAGGACAAAATCAATACAAGTAAGTCATGTTTAGTTAATGGTCTTATAAGTACTCTTAACCTGGACTTCAGCCTACTGACCTGGCTGGATAGAAATGGTGCAGTCGCGCTCATTGAGACTGCATCTCCTGGCTTCAAATTCATCCATACCACCAGATCTGATAAGAAAGGCGGTGGAATAGCTGCTGTCTTCTCTGATTCTTATAGCTGCAAGGAAATCCCCCTCGAGGATTTCACGTCTTTTGAATACCTTGATTTTTCTATACACTGTAATGATATGATTATAATAATTACTGTCTATCAGCCACCAGAATCTAAATATAGCTTTCTTGGTGACTTTTCTGAGCTACCATCTAAGGTTTCCACTGACTATGATTGTTTAATTATCCTAGGTGATTTTCAATATTCATGTTGACAATCAAACAGACCCCAATGCTAGAAACCTAATTAGCTTACTGGGGGCATTTGCCCTCACTCAGCATGTTTCTGGACCCACCTACAATAATACTCTGGACTTCGTCATATCAAAAGGACTTAATATTAATTTACCCTGTCTCAAGGATGTTGTTATTTCAGACCTCTGTTGTATATTTTTTTGATATGTCTGCTTTTCCTGTACAACAGAAGAGCACTCACACGATAAAGAAAAAAATATAATTGACAATAATACAATTGTAACCTTTGATAAAACTGTGAATGAGTTATTGTCACCAATTGGGGATCTTGTGAACAAATTCAACTCAAAAATACAAAATATCGGTCCGCGGTGGCGTAGCGGTCTAAGCATCGGCTTGGTGTCGATGCAGTTGCCCACTGCGGACTGGGGTTCGCGCCCCGGTCTCGTCAGATCCGACTATGGCCGGACTCGATGAAGCAGCAATCATTGGCAACGCTGTCTTCGGGAGGGGGGCGGAGTCGGCTTGTGTTCGTCATGTGAATGTGTCTCTGTGTGTGTCGGAAAAACAGTGGTTCGGCTTGGATTCGCCTTGTCACGAAAGTGGGGAGGCGCCGGCCGGAGAGATGCAGTTGGCGAACGCATGCAATACGAGGGTGGGTGTTTGAATTAAAATAGGGATCAATTGGCCACTAAATTGGGAGAAAAAAGGGAAAAATCAGAAATAAATTTTAAAAAAAAAATACAAAATATATTTGACAACATTGCACCTGTTAAAACTGTAAACATAGAAACACAAAAAGGCCCCTGGAGAAATGGAGTGGTTGTTAGGCAGCTTAAGAGAGAGTGTCGCCAGGCAAAATTACAATGGAGAAAGACTACACTTCAGGATCAGCATGAAATCTACAAGGACAGACTGAATAACTACAACAAAAAAATTAAATTGGCCAGACAGTCTAAAACCATTAATGGAAATATTAACAATAGTAAAGTGCTCTTCTGAAGATTGAAGATAATTTATTGGTACATCCATTATACAAGTATAAGAGAGTAAAATTATTGTGTTTTGGCTCCTCAACATTGCAACAACTATAGCAATACAATAATAATATAATACAATAAAAAAGCAGTGATAATAATAAATAGTGTGCAGTGTATGTAATGTGCTGTGTGTATGTAGGCCTTGCCTTAATAAATGTGCATATGTGTGTGTAGTTGTTTGCATATTTGTGTGTGTTTGTGTATGCCAAGCTATGTCTGTGTGTGTCTCTACTGTGTTCGACTTATTAAACCGTCACCTCTAACCCCATCAGAGATGTTGTCCACAAAAAAAAATGTGAGCAATTCGCTACATTATTCAATAACAAAAATGTTGCCATTTGACAGAATATCAGTGCCTCGAGATCCACAAATGACCCTACCATCTGGTTCTCCAGAAATATCCCTGGCACCATGTCTCACTTTGACCCTCTAGTCTAGACCTTAAAAAACTATACAATATTGTTGGGCCGTTCAGGTCCTCCACCTGCTACTTGGATCCTCTCCCTACCACAATTCTTAAAACAGTTTTTAATTGCTTAGCAGCTGAGGAGAAGAGAATAGTTAATCATTATGAATTATTAACTACTTTTTTCAGTCAGTTACTATATTCCCTGCAGCACTTAAAACAGCTGTCATTAGACCACCTCTGAAGAAGAGCAACTTTGATGAAACAGTTAGTGCCAACTATAGGCCCATCTCTAATTTACCGTTCCTCAGCTAAATACTTGAAAAACAGTTTATTCTCTGCTTAATAACTATTTAATATCTAACAACCTTCTAGCCACTTATCAATCAGGTTTTCAATCTCACCGTAGCACCAAAACAGCACTTATCAAAGTTGTGAAGGATTTGCATATGAACACAGATTCTAATAAATTATCTGTTCTTGTGCTCCTGGATCTCAGTGCCACCTTCAACACTGTTTACCATGTTATTTTACTAGAGCGATTAGAAAAATGGGTCAGCCTATCTGGCCCAGTTCGGAACTTGTTTATAACCTACCTACAGGACAGGCAGTTCTTTGTGTCCACTGGAGACTTTGCCTCAAACAAAGTGGGTAAAATGTGTGGGATACCTCAAGGTACAATTCTTGAACCATGACTATTTAATTTTTTATATGCTCCCTTCATACATTTTATACAGAAACACAAAATAAATTACCATCATTATGCAGATGATTCACAACTGTACATATCCCTATCCCCTGATGACCTAGATCCCATACATCCCCAAAGTCAGTGTATTGATGACAGTGATGTATGAATGTCATCTCAGTTTTTTGTCTCTAACATGCAAAGGTGAAGCTAGAAATCTAGGTGTATTTATAGACGGCGATCTACATTTTAAGAGCCATATCAATCATCTCACAAGCTCAGTCTTCTACCATCTTAAAATATATCTCAAAAGTAAGGGCCTTTCTATCAAAATCAGACTGAGAAATTAATCCATGTATTTATAATAAGTAGACTAATGTGGGGACCTAATTCTGCACACAATAGCTATATGGCATGGTTTCTCCATGATGATTTCTTCTCACCAACAGTCACCACATAGCCTAAGCCATCACCAAAGACCCATCAACTGTGAATAGAATACATTTGTTATTGCTTTAAAATTTCTGTGGAAAAAGTTATTTCTTTGCATTATGACACCAGAGACTTCTGAGAAAGTGACATAACCACATAGCATTATTCTACTGCTCACTGATTGTCACTTGATTCATCAGTCCATAAGTTTTTATTCTATCCAGTTATGTTGGCTGCGAAAGTTAGCTAGCAAGTGAAAATATTATGTAACTTCTGTACGTGAAGAGGAGCAGGACGTCTTCCCAATATAAGCACAGAACTGGTACACAGAAAAGAAAAGAAAAAAAATGTGGCTGAGAGAGATAAGCTTCTAATATTGGATTTGTTTTTTGAGTTGGCAGAGGACTTGTCATTTAGGAGAAGCTTCATCCAGCTCTGTGACTTGGGCTATGGCTAGTCCTCAAATCAGGGCAAACCTTCAACCAGTCAGTCAAATAAGTGAGTAATTCAATTTGCATTAATATTTAATAAATATGACACTGATCACGGGCCTTTGATCAACTCTTTCACACAGGCCCATCATCATTCACTTTGGCCATGTTTAGCAGCCATAATGTCTATACTATATATGTATAACACAATGTCTCCTGGATTGCCTTTTCCATCTGTGGAACGTCTCCATTCTACGCCCTGTTTTAACACAACACTCCATGGAAGTCTTAGTCAATGCTTTGGTCACATCACGCATTGACTACTGCAGCGTGATCCTGGTGGGCATCCCCAACAAACCGACTTCATCTCATTCAGAATTCTGCAGCATAGCTTATTACACGTTCAAAGTCCACTGACCATGTCTCTCCCCTGTTGATTCAATTACACTGGCTTCCTGTGTCACAGCGGATTAATTTTAAAATTTAATTATTTATATTCAAAGCTCTTCATTATCTATGCCCTGCTAATCTCACAGACCTCCTTCAGACTTACACTCCATCTCGCTCCCTGCGGTCTTCACCTTCGGGCCGGTGGCACTACTAGCCATCAACCTCAGCACAATGGATGCTAGGGCTTTCTCCTATGTTGCACCCAAACACTGGAACTCATTCCCCATCACATCTGCTTAATGGACTCCATTACAGAATTCAAAACTGTTCTTAAAACCTACCTTTTTAAACTAACATACACACTTTAACATCATTAACAGCACCAAATTCACCTCTTTTTTATAACTCCTGTTGATGTATGCTCTATTTCTTATTGTGTTTTTTTGTTGATTGCACTTTTTTTTACTGTTTTTTTATTTAATTTGATGTAAGATGACCTTGAGTGTCATGAAATGTACCTTCAAAATGTATTATGATTATTATTATTATTAGTATTATTAGTATTATTATTATGCTGAAATTGCATGGAAAAGTGTCTTCATTACTAGACAATTGTGAATCTGAAATTTACACATACTTCCTGGTTTGCCACTGCTTTCGGTGGGCTACATTGAAATTAGCTGCAAATTAAAGTACTACAAATGCCTGTTGTAGAGAATGCCAGATAAAGACAATGGTTCACAGATTGTCCGCCAGTGATGTCGCTAGACAACACTTTCCTGTGCAAGTTCAGCTGTGATTCAGAGATCTTCAGCATGTTTGTGCAACTTAAAATAGTATACCACCAAAGCTACCTAGTTGATGCTAAGAATCAGATTGTTGGCTGTGCAGGAAAATTTGGTTACAGATTTATAAACAACTGGTGCTGACTCATCTAGATTCAGCCAAAATTACTACACATACATAGATAACCTCTGGTGCACTGCTGTGGAATAACATTGTTCATTTGTAGCTTCAACTGACAGCTGATTATTGTGATTTGTACGTACTTTAGTAATTAAATCACAGTTATTTATTTATCCTATGCATCAAATAATTTTTATGTATCTATGCAGGAATAAAAGACTAAGTAAATGTATGTCTTTGTACATGGTAGATTTTCTTAAAAATTAATTTTAGTTATTTTCTTAACGTTGTCTTATCTAAATATGCTTGCAAAATAAAACTAGAAGAGTATACTCAGTGGAGTGCAGATCACTGCCAGGTGGATCGCCCCTTCTCCAGTGTTTGACCTGAGCAGCTGAGGAGTTGGCGCTCAATTGTGGTATAAGCAGGTTTTTTCAAAGATTTTGAATCACCACAGCCACAAGAAGTCCATGATCTTACAGTCATAACAGAGCACAAAAATTATTAGGCTAACCAGCCCAGTAGTAAATGATATTAGCAGTGGAAAGATACACACACACAGAGGAAAAACCAGTGTTTTCCTGCCATTATAAGACACTAGAAGAACCCCGCTACAATGTAGCGGTTTGGTTGTCCACCCGTCTAAATCTCCCTCCTCTTCATCCTGCCAGCTAACCGCCTTCCCCCTGCCCCTAACCCCCCCCCACTCCAACTCCCTCCCCCAAATGCTCAGAATCATCTGAAATGCCGAGAAAAGTGGTTTTTAGCCATTTTAGAAAATTCATATTTTGCATAATTATGCATAAGTATTATAATTATTTTAATTTTCTGCTATTTTTCTGGTCCTCTCTGGAACAATACCTACCACCTCCAAAAAAATTAGGACCATACATGCATTTTTGCAAAAATGCATATATTTTGCATAATGCCAAAACATTTCTAAGTCCCAGAAATTTTTTTTATATAGGTGAAAAAAATCAAAGATGCTCAGAATCATCTGAAATGCCGAGAAAAGTGGTTTTTAGCCATTTTAAGAAAAATTCATATTTTGCATATTTATGCATAATTATGCATACTGTTAATTTTCTGGGATTTTTCCCTTACTCTCTGAGACAATACCTACCACCTCCAAAAAGAATTAGGATCATAAGTGCTTTAGTTTTCGGTCCCGCTATCTACACTAACTAACACACACACACACTAACACCACACACACACACACATTACGAAAATATAGGAGTAGATGTGCACAGCACCCAAGTCGATCGAATGGGAAATATGGAAAACTAAAAGTTGTTAATAAGTAATATGCAGCACTAACAATCCACCTGATAAAAACGTTTTGCCTCTCCGTCTGTTGTTGCGCGTCATCCTAGGGGGACCCTTGCACGGATGCGGCCAAGTCCAATATAAACTTGCATTTTCCGAAATGAAAGGTTTGCAGTGAACCCATTCTGGTCTAACCCAAACCCTGCCATTATCTCCATGATATATTAAAGCCAGGCACGCCGTTTACGGTCGTGTCTCAGATCAGGCAGCGACAGGAAAATGCACCGGTTCTTGTTTTGTCTGCAGCCTAGAGGAAGTTGTTCCTTTATAACTTCTTGGATTTTTATGGGTTATCAAAATTATTGTAGGAACGTTTGATCGTTTCGCTGCCTGATCTGAGTCAACCGTAGATGAGTCACGCATGCGCACGGTGGACTTGGATCGGGCAGCGACAGACAGCAGTGTTGGCCGAGCTAGCTAGAGAGCGAACGAAGAGAGGGAGCGGCGGTAGTGAACGCAAACGGTTTTTCCGAGGCCTTAAATCACTGCAACCGTGAGAGGTTCTTCATCATACAGTCATAACTGCACAAAACCGTTAGGATGATAGATCCGGTAGCTTATAAGATTAGCTGTGGAGACACACACACACACACACACACACACACACACACACACACACACACACACACACACACACACACACACACGTGTGCGCGTGACTAAACACATCATAATTCAGGCTATCTGCCTGGTGGGAATAATTATGAAACACTTCCTAAAATTAGTCTTGCTTATTTAGGGAGAGAAAGCGAGAGGAGCGCAACATCTGAGTGTGCCATCTAAGCTTTGCGGGTCAGAGGAATCCTCATGTTCATCATTTCGTTCTTTCTTTCTTCCTTTGTTCCATTTATGTGGCATCTTTCTGAAACTCTAGGACACCTCAACAAAGTCACACAAATTAAACAACAATCAAACAAGCACCCAAGATAAACAGACAAAACAG
>NC_079211.1:44759200-44819200 GCF_029633865.1 Lampris incognitus | reverse complement strand
TGGCCGGCGCCCCTCACCCAGGAAGTATATGTATTCAAACACTTTTATTCTCATAATTATTAGCATTTTACAGCTAAATTATATTCAACATGTTTTAGTAGATTTTCATATTTTGATGTTTGAAGGGGGCGACACCCCAGCTCCCTGTACCGGCCAGCTGCCACTGAGTGTAGCCTTTATTTTGGGTGAGACATTACATTTTCTCACTACCATGAAGAATGATTCAAAATCAGGTGGTGTACCAGTGGTCCAGAATGGCACGTTTGCCATTCTGGACCACTTTACAGCTAAGCCAGGTCTGACCAGGAGCTGGTTGCAGGCTCTGTGTGCTTGTTGTCACGCTAAATGCCGGCGATGCGGTTAGAGCAACTTGCCAGCAGAACAGCTGCAGGAATAAAGAAACTGACAGAAATGCCTTCAGGCTGGTCCTCGGTGCACTTATAGTAGAGCGCCACTCCGGGGCAGGCCAATAACCGACAATGGTGATATTTTGGAGTGACTTGTTTGATTCAGTACTTGTGATACTTTGCCGTGTGCAGCCCTGCACTATCCCAAGTTATTTCCACCCGTACTTAAGGCCTCCCCACGCCTTCCCCCTACCGAAGCCTTCCTCTATCTCTCTCGCTCTCTCTCGCTCTCTCTCTCTCTGTTCGTCGCTCCTTCCACTCTGCTGACATCCCATAATTTCCCTGTGGACCTTCAGGCAGTTCCCATGCCAATGGCTGCCCACGCAGCCTGCTGTGTGTGAGTGTGTGAGTATGAGAGAGAGAGAGAGAGAGAGAGAGAGAGAGAGAGAGAGAGTGAGAGTAGTGGGGGGTTCTAAGGAGAAAGAGACAGAATGAAAGAGCGATAAAGTAAATGAAGGATGCAAGAAGGAGCGGTAAAACGAAGGGAGAAAGAGAACAACAGGGAGTGAGAGGAGAGTTCGTAATTAGCATTGGCCATGTCACTCTGAGCGCACTAATTACACGGGTCGGTGCTAGTGCTGAGGAACGACAGCTTTCTTCTCTTTCTCTCTCCCTCCACCTCTCTGTCTTTAGTTGCCTTCCCCTTCCCCACTCTTTTTGAGTGGATAAGGGCTTGCCTCTTCACATACCCCGATCTACCCTCGCTTTCTCTCATTACTCCTCCATCCTTCTACCTCAGCCTCTTCATCACTTTCATCGTCTGACCGTATCTCCACCCTCACCTCCTCCTTCAGATGGCGCTCTGTGGCTAATGCTGCATCCTATGTGGCCAATGCCAGCGGCAAATGGAAGTTGATGTTGCAACATAAGTACAAATAAAGATATTCACCAATATCTAGTGAGTTGGGTATCATTTAATGTGGTGACAGGCATAGATACAGGGTGATCTGCTGGAACAAAAAAAAAAATCATTAACCTTTACAGCCTTTTCAGATTGTTTTAATGGGAAAAATTGCAATGGTCCTTTATGGAAACCATCAACGCATGTTGCGCTCGTTTGCTCGTCACTGCCAGCTGTTTCCGGCTCCCGCCTTCATGAGATCCGGCTTTGTGAGATCAATAATTGCTTTTTATTCTCTTACTATCTATGCTCTATATTCTGCCCAAACCTCTTAATTTTTCCAACTGATTTCACTGTATTCTGTGCTTAGTTCACTTATCACTAGATTCTCTCTAGTTTTCTTTCTCAAAAGACTCTTGTGTTTGTCGGCAGCCTTTCGTTGCTAGTTTGTTTACCAGCTTCGAGCTTAGCTTAGCAGTTTGCTCTATAGCATTTGCAGTCAGAGCAGCCTTGTTAAAACAGCGGTGTGTGGCGACTGTTTCACAGTTACGGATAGTTTATCTGGACTAGAGAGACGTGCCCCTGAGTTAGAGCTGCTTCTTTTGGGTAGGGTTACGTTAGACATGGCGGGCACTCCAGATAGCATTAACCCCAGGCCTGACAGCAGACCTGCTATGGTTAGCACTAGCTCAGCCTTGTTGGCAAATGCGGCAGAGTTTGTCCCTGTTTACCGG
Organism: Lampris incognitus; assembly: GCF_029633865.1. Lineage (NCBI taxonomy): Eukaryota > Metazoa > Chordata > Actinopteri > Lampriformes > Lampridae > Lampris > Lampris incognitus. The sequence goes on along the minus strand of NC_079211.1, from coordinate 44,817,218 downwards.
CGTGGGAAGGCTCATAAGAGCAAGCCACCAGTCGTGTGGCCTGGTCTGCAGTCACCTCTCCCGACTGCAGGCCGGTGTTCGCCCCTCACCAGGCCTGTTGGTAGTCCTACCAGCCAGCATGCCTCCCCCGTCCCTGTCGACAGAGTAGAGCAACGCACACTAGTGATAGGAGACTCATTACTCGCAATATCAGATTAGCTTCGCTAGCCTTGGTTTACTGTTTACCCTGGGCCGGAGTCTCCGACAGAGCGTATGTATGATGTTAGGGTGCTGGCATCAAAGAGAGAGTATCAGTGATTCCAGGTGCACAGCACCACTACTTCCAGCATCATTGTTATTCATGTCAGCACCAGTAATGCTAGGATGAAGCAATCGGTGATCAAAAAAGCCAGCCTAGTCAGGATGCTCGAGTTTGCCAGAAAGATGAATCAGCATCGATTAACTGTCTCTGTTCCCTTACCCGTGAGGGGTAATGATGAGAAGTACAGTAGGCTTACCTCAATGAACTGCTGGCTGGTTCGTTACAGTAATGAGCAGGGATTTGGCTTTGTTGATTACTGGCCTTCTTTCTGGGGCCGCCTTTACCTGCTGAGAGCGGAGGACATTCTGTGCCACTCTTTTGTCTAGCAACATATCTAGCTGTCTGCCTGTAGTTTGACACTAGGGACTTGCCATTCAGCAGGCTGCAGATGATTAGAGAGCCTGCTAAGTTTAAACCCAGTGCGGATATGGAGTCAACTAGTTTAGTTAGTATTTTTAGTCAGGGGCTTTGTCAGTGTTAGAACGACAGCTTGGTCTATAACAGTGAGACTGTCTCCCTATTGCTCCCAAATGATCCTCTTCAAAATGTGTGAATCACAATAATCTGATAATAATTCCAACCACTGGTGGTGGTGAAATGTGCAAAAAAAAGTACCTAAAATCTATAGACTCAAATATCTAATGTTATCAAAAGTGTGACCACACATTGTTCAAGGCATATATCTTCAAAATGGTCAACTAATAATACAAGGTGTCTAATTCCATCTATTGGTACCTCTACTGATCACTTCAACGAGACCCTTGAATTTGGTCTTATAAATATCAGTTCACTGTCTACCAAAGCCTTACTAATAAATTAACTGATTCTTGAACATAGTTTTGATATAATTCAGTTATGTGAAACATGGCTGAAATTAAATGTTTTTCTTCCCTTAAATGAAGTGTCCCCACCTGGCTATACTTATGCCGATGTAGTCGGGCATGTACACAAGGCAGGGTGTAGCCTTAATATTGAAGTCTATTTTCAATCTACTCATATATTTTCGGAATGTGTGTGTGTGTGGTGTTAGTGTAGATAGCGGGACCGAAAACTAAAGCACTTATGATCCTAATTATTTTTGGAGGTGGTAGGTCTTGTCTCAGAGAGTAAGGGAAAAATCCCAGAAAGTTAAAATGATGCATAATTATGCATAAATATGCAAAATATGCATTTTTATAAAAATGGCTAAAAACCACTTTTCTCGGCATTTCAGATGATTCTGAGCATCTTTGATTTTTTCACCTATATAAACATTTTTTCTGGGACTTACAAATGTTTTGCCATTATGCAAAATATATGCATTTTTGCAAAAATGCACTTATGATCCTAATTTTTTTGGGAGGTGGTAGGTATTGTTCCAGAGAGGACCAGAAAAATAGCAGAAAATTAAAATATAATTCTAATAATTATGCATAATTATGCAAAATATGCATTTTCTAAAAATGGCTAAAAACCACTTTCCTCGGCATTTCAGCTGATTCTGAGCATTTGGGGGGAGGGAGTTGGAGTGGGGGGGGGTTAGGGGCAGGGCGAAGGCGGTTAGCTGGCAGGATGAAGAGGAGGGAGATTTAGACGGGTGGATAACCAAACCGCTACATTGTAGCGGGGTTCTTCTAGTTTAACTTATAAACTCTAATTTAAATTCAGATCTTTTGAGGCGTTTATTCTAAGTCCATCTCCCTCAGCTACGAGCAGACTGCTTAGTCCAGATTGTGACACTCTATCGACCTCCCGTCCCTTACTCACTATTTCTTGAAGAATTTGGAGAATTTGTCTCAGGTCTTGTTACTTATTCTTTTTTCTTTTTTTTTTGCCCCCTTTTCTCCCCAATTGTACTTGGCCAATTATCCCACCCTTCTGAGCCATCCCGGTCTCTGCTCCACCCCCTCTGCCGATCCGGGGAGGGCTGCAGACTACCACAGGCCTCCTCTGATACATGTGGAGTCGCCAGCAGCTTCTTTTCACCTGACAGTGAGGAGTTTCACCAGGGGGACATAGCACGTGGGAGGATCACAATATTCCCCCCAGCCCCACCCACAGACACAGCCAATTGCATCTGTAGGGACGACTGACCAAGCCGGGGGTAACAGGGAGGACTGGGGCCAGTAATGCCAATTTAGCACCACATCAATATGTGCTACCAAATACAAGTTCCTGTAGCCAGTAGGTGTACAGAGCAATGGTGAACATTGCATTCTGATGAAGACAATCGTCATGAGAAGCATCACAGTTAACCATCCTTAAACAACTTGTGGATTTCATGGAAATTTGATACAAACAAACTTTTAAATTGACTTCTGAACAATTAATATTCAAATGTAAGCTCTTGGCCGAAGGTGGAAAATGCCAGGCTTGGCATTTTGCAATAAACTATATATATATATATATATATATATATATATATATATATATATATATATATATATATATATATATATATATATATACACACTACCGTTCAAAAGTTTGGGATCACCCAAACAATTTTGTGTTTTCCATGAAAAGTCACACTTATTCACCACCATATGTTGTGAAATGAATAGAAAATAGAGTCAAGACATTGACAAGGTTAGAAATAATGATTTGTATTTGAAATAAGATTTTTTTTACATCAAACTTTGCTTTCGTCAAAGAATCCTCCATTTGCAGCAATTACAGCATTGCAGACCTTTGGCATTCTAGCTGTTAATTTGTTGAGGTAATCTGGAGAAATTGCACCCCACGCTTCCAGAAGCAGCTCCCACAAGTTGGATTGGTTGGATGGGCACTTCTTTGAGCAGATTGAGTTTCTGGAGCATCACATTTGTGGGGTCAATTAAACGCTCAAAATGGCCAGAAAAAGAGAACTTTCATCTGAAACTCGACAGTCTATTCTTGTTCTTAGAAATGAAGGCTATTCCATGCGAGAAATTGCTAAGAAATTGAAGATTTCCTACACCGGTGTGTACTACTCCCTTCAGAGGACAGCACAAACAGGCTCTAACCAGAGTAGAAAAAGAAGTGGGAGGCCGCGTTGCACAACTGAGCAAGAAGATAAGTACATTAGAGTCTCTAGTTTGAGAAACAGACGCCTCACAGGTCCCCAACTATCTTCATTAAATAGTACCTGTTAGAGCCTGTTTGTGCTGTCCTCTGAAGGGAGTAGTACACACCGGTGTAGGAAATCTTCAATTTCTTAGCAATTTCTTGCATGGAATAGCCTTCATTTCTAAGAACAAGAATAGACTGTTGAGTTTCAGATGAAAGTTCTCTTTTTCTGGCCATTTTGAGCATTTAATTGACCCCACAAATGTGATGCTCCAGAAACTCAATCTGCTCAAAGAAGTGCCCATCCAACCAATCCAACTTGTGGGAGCTGCTTCTGGAAGCGTGGGGTGCAATTTCTCCAGATTACCTCAACAAATTAACAGCTAGAATGCCAAAGGTCTGCAATGCTGTAATTGCTGCAAATGGAGGATTCTTTGACGAAAGCAAAGTTTGATGTAAAAACAATCTTATTTCAAATACAAATCATTATTTCTAACCTTGTCAATGTCTTGACTCTATTTTCTATTCATTTCACAACATATGGTGGTGAATAAGTGTGACTTTTCATGGAAAACACGAAATTGTTTGGGTGATCCCAAACTTTTGAACGGTAGTGTATATATATATATATATATATATATATATATATATATATATATATATATATATATATATATATATATATATATATATATGTATATATATATATACACACACACACACACACACACACACATAAATCCGCCGCATACTAAACAGATGGATCTGTGGTAAGACAAAAGGAACTGACTCAGTCTGTATCTTCATGTTTCTCATTGTTGGGGAAAAAAATCCGGTGAGTTCAAGACGCCCGTAGACAATCAAAGTGAGGGGACATTAAAATGGTTCTAATCAGCAAATGTACTACAATACGTAGCATTAATTAAAACAAGCAAATCCGCAAAGTGTAAATCAGAATGAGTTACAGGAATCCAATTCTCCAAGAGTTCATTAACAGCGCAATCCCACTGGGTCTGATGCAGTGAATTCTTAACTAGCGCCGTGTTAATTAACCTTGATTTAAAGTGGTGTACAGTGATAATGATGTGCAGCACGTCAGGGTGTGGATTTATGTGAAATGGATTGACACAATTTAAATCATTTCCATTATTGGCTGTCAAGTGTTGCTGTAAAATGGTTGATGTGGTAATTGATGTTAAAATGAGCAATAGTTAAGAATAAAAGAAGGCTTTACCACAATCTTTTCCAACTATAACACGACATAAGACACATTTTTTTATACTCTGATCATGCTGGTGAGGATGAGGTTGACTTTTTGCGTGTCTCCCTGCCAGTTACCTGAGACTTGTGCATGTTTTTTAGCATTTATGTTGTAGTTCGCATTGAGGCAATTTTCATGCAGCCATTCGGGGAATGATTCAAATCAAAATGACCCATGCACAATGAAATCTGTTAAACCAGAATACTGATGCTTGATTTCCATGGACACTTAGCTCCACCGTTTTCAAAATCAGCATTTCAAACAGCTATCTGACAGCAGAAGTAGGACTCAGGGTCTTTCTTACTCTCTGAGGGTGTTCAACTGATATATTTATTGGAAGTAGAAGGTGGTTTTGTGGCTTTTCATTTTTTCTTTGAAGGCGAAATTTAGGATTTTTAGAAGCATACCTTATCGATTAAATGGCAGCAGGTATCGTATTTTTGGAGCTGAGCCCACACTGGACACATTTAAAAACAGGTTAAAAACCATACTTTTTAGAACAGCCTACGGCTAAGTGTTTGGTGAGTGTGTTTGTTTGGTATATTTTGATATTTGTATATTCTGCACTAACACCTGCTGATATGCATATTTATTTTCTGTATTTGCACTTTTTTTTATTATTGAGTTGCAAATGTATTGGCATTTTATGTAAAGCACATTGTGTTGCCCTGTGTATGAAATGTGGTGTGTGTGTGTGTGTGTGTGTGTGTGTTTGACTTGACTTGATCCATATAAAAATAAACATCTTATCAGAGATCAGATTAATGTGCATGCATATTTGGCCCCAAAATGACTTTACTCTTTCTCTTCTGTATTTAAAACAGCATAGTATACATGTTGGCTAGCTGGATGGCCAAGGAGTAACAGATGATATGTTATCCTCTTAATAGGTAGTGTAATTATGCAATCAAATTATATTGTATGACATCAGTGAAAATGCTGATCATTTTTGAAAGGAGTCACTCGTGGAAGTGAACACTACCATATTGCCAGCAATGGGACTACGAGTGGCAGTCACCAAACATTATTTTTTCCATAGGTCAACACCAAGGTCATCGTCCTTTTACTTTGGGAAGAAGTTCGTAATCAGTTGTTGTGTTTACATTTTCCCATCAGTAAGGTTCAGTTTTGCACCAAAAACATGTCAAGCAAACAATTCATTTCTCAACTAAAGCCGCATTAAATCAGTCATCATCAATAGAAAATTGGTGTGGGAATTAACACTGTTCCACTTTCAATCAAAAATGGAGCATCAAAATTGCCAGCGTCAGTTAGTAATCTTTTTTTTTCACCTTCCTCTCCGGTGCATGTGAACACAACACAGAATTTCAATCATCTTTGAAACAATGTGTTGCTCTTCTTTACTCAGAGAAGAGAAAACTTCCTCTCGACTCTTTCTTTCCTTTTGTAGTCAGCCGCAGAGGAAATAGGTGGATCAGATCCATATTAGGTCTCTTCACACTCCAAACAAATAACTCCGGGTTCCTTTTGAAGCACGGCTGATCTATGATAAACTCTGGCTTGATGCTGACGTTGTCTCTTTTTACTCCGAATTAACATAAGCTTATTCTTTCGAACCCGAGTGAAGATTGAGATTTCTTCTGCAACGAAAAATCTGTGAAACCATTGTGACGCCATCTTGGAAATCCCTACATCAGTGTTGTGGTAGTGGACATATATACTAGGTGGATGGGCATCACCATCAACTGTTTCCCACTAGGTAAGCATTTATGCCGCCCATAACTTTGTTTGTTTACATTATGATTATGAATGTACTTAGTTTTTCTCAATTGATTACACACTATAACTGGGCCTATTATCTAAACATCCCAAACCATGACGCCATCTACCAAAAGACAGGCCCATTTCCAAAAACTATAAACACTACTCCCGTTTTCACGCGATTCGGATTTGTTGAACTCTACACACAAATCCCTTCATATATCACTGGCTACACCATGTGTTCATTTAAAATGCAGTGGCATTCAATATCATTCAAGTCATCACAGCTCAAACCCAATTAACACACAATTCCCCAGGTGGAAACTCTAACAGTCAAAATTGTTCACACACCAATCAAAACCCCAGGATGGATGGATGGATGGATGGATAGACAGATAGGAGGGCCATGAGTCAGTTCATTTGTTTTGGAACAATGGCTCCACAAAGACCTGAAAGTACAGGAAGAGGACACAAGAGAAGAGGAGGAAGAGGAAGGGCTAGGAGACAAATAGTTTCTGATGAGATTTGTGCAACTCTAGTTGACCATGTCCTTCTTCATGGGATATCAGTGAGGGAAGCTGGGCAAAGAGTGCACCCAAATCTGAGCCGCTTCACAGTAGCCTCTATAATCTGGACCTTCAGAGAGGAGAATAGGTAATTTACATTCTGCTCTCTACTGTAACTTTGGAGTTCTGTACTCTGCACTGTTACAGCACGTATATGTACTGAAGTTGTTTGCTCTATAGTACTGTATGCTGTTTGAAATGCATTGTATTGCTGTACCATATCAAATAAAGTTAAAATATGCTCATATTTTGTAAAACGGACGGTTTAGTAAACCCATCAATACTTTTAGTTTTGTGGTACTGAGAGATGTCCACCTAATGGAGGCACAAGACAGCTATTTTTAGAAGATCAACAGATGGCAATCATCAATATGGTCTTAGCCATCAATATTATTCACTTGTGTGAGATACAGAGGAGGGTTATTGAGGATCAGGGAATATTCAAGGCACTTATGCAGTCAGCATCTCAATAATTGATTGCATTCATCGAAGGAACAGGCTGAGGATGAAACAGGCCTACCGTGTTCCTTTCGTAAGGAACTCCAATAGAGTCAAAGAGCAGCACATGGAATATGTACAAGTATGGTTTTTCATACTGTATCAAGTATTTGAGTACAGTTACATATTACAACAGTATATACTGTGATACAGACTTTAAGGTAGCCTACCTGTGTTCTATAGCAATATGTTTCAGAGTAGACATTCCTGTACTGAGTTTCATCTCTTTTGTAGAGATTCTTTGACTTTGATGCGATACACTCCTCATGAACTCACCTTTGTTGATGAAGCAGGATTTAATCTTGACAAAAGGAGGAGAAGGGAGAGGAACGTAATTGGCCACCTGGCAATATGAATGTCCCTGGCCAGTGAGGAGGGAATGTGACCATGTGGTCCACCATCTGCCACCAAGGGGTCCTCCACTGCCATCCCACCCTTGGTCCATACAACACCATACATCTGCTGGCTTTCTTCGATGGTCTGTGAGATCATGTATACCAACTAGACCAGAAGGAGCCAGCACAACGAGAGCAGTCATGCTATATTGTCATTTGGGGCAATACCAGATTCCACCAGGCTGCTCTAGTTTGTGACCGGTTCATGAACAATCCAAGATTCAGCAACATCTTTCTACCTACATATTCATTCTTCATAAACTCCACAGAAAATGTATTTAATTTTTCAGCATGGCAGTGGAGGGTCTATGACTGGTACCCCTATACCCATGTTCACCTCCTCCAGGCAATGGATGAGGCTTGTTTGGATATTACAGTTGAGGTTTGCCAGGGGTGGATAAGGCATGCGAGGGGTTTTCTCTTCCACTGCATGGCTAGGGCTAATATTGCCTGTGATGTTGATGAGAATCTCTGGCCTGACCCAGACTGCAGTTGTTATGTTGAAGTAGAATAAATGTAATTTATTTTTTTATGTACAAACTGTATTTTGTTCATTGATTTATACTGGTAAATACATGGAGATTATTTCACTGTATTCTAAGTTCTTCATCAGTTGCATATTTTACAGTACATTTTCTTTTTCACTCATTTCAGTTGATTTAACTACAGTACACTGACAAAATTAAAAAAAATATGTATGCGTTGTGTCTTTATATTGTGTTCATCATAAGTGCCATTATTCATATCAGCAACAGGTTTTTATAGTAATGTTTTGTTCTGTGCGGCAGGTGGACAGGTTGATGGACGAGATCAGGCAGGAGTCTTCCTGGATTATGATGTTCGCAAATGACATTGTAGGGTAGGATGCAGGTTGAGGAGAACCTGGAGAAGTGGGGTTATGCACTGGAGAGAAGAAGATTGAAAGTCAGTAGGAGCAAAACGGAATACCTATGCGTGATTGAGAGGGGAGACAGTGGAATGGTGAGGATGCAAGGTAGAGGTGACCAAGGTGCATGAGTTTAAGTACTTGGGGTCAGCTGTTCAAAGTAACGGAAAGTGCAGTTGAGAGGTGAAGAAGAGCGTGTAGGGAGGGTGGACTGGGTGGAGAAGAGTGCCAGGAGTTAAAGGGAAGGTTTATAAGGTGGTTGTGAGACCAGCTATGTTTTATGGTTTGGAGACAGTGGCACTGACCAGAAGACAGGAAGCGGAGCTGGAGGTGGCAGAGTTGAAGTGTTAAGATTTTCATTGGGAGTGACGAAGTAGGACAGGATTAGGGACGAGTATATCAGAGGGACAGCTAAGCAAGAGAGGCAAGATTGAGACATGTTTGGACATGTGTGGAAGAGAGATGCTGGGTATGTTGGGAGAAGGATGCTGAATATGGAGCTGCCTGGGAAGAGGAAAAGAGGAAGGCCTAAGAGGAGGTTTATGGATGTGGTGAGGGAGGACATGCAGGTGGCTGGTGTGACAGAGGAAGATGTAGAGGACAGGAAGAGATGGAAACGGATGATCCGCTGGGCGACCCCTAAAGGGAGCAGCTGAAAGTAGTAGTAGTTTTGTTCTGTGTGACTGTGGGTTTTTCTTACCGTTTCGATTTCCAAAGGGCGCTTTCAATGGGCGGAGCACAAAATGCCTCTGGACGCGATTGGATAGACCTACAACCAATCAGAGCAACAAAGCGTGTGACTTGCCAAAGCTGTCAGAAGTATGGAAAACACACCTTTCTTATAATAAACAAAACCATTAAGAGGGAAACCCTGGCATGCCCTACTTAGCTTGCTGCCACCGCGACCCGAGAAGCGGCTGATGATGAGAGATGAGAAAAAAGCTTCAAAGTGCAGTTGTTTGTTCTTCTTTTAGAGAAAATATACTGTCAAGTTTGTTTAACAGTATTAAATCAACAGACCATTCCACATCAGCGGCAGCCATCTTGGTTGTTTACGAAAAGGCCTCAATGTCGCCCCTCTTTACGTCATCGTATAAAACCCGTCCCACATTAAATAAACGGCTGTGATTGGCCCGACCCGGGCCAGGTCGGTGGGAAATGGTTGATGCTAGATCCAACGGGGTGTAGGCACGGAATTAGCCGTGATTGGCTGTTGCAGCCATGATTGGCTGTTGCGTCGGCCAATAGACAGCGCGGAACTTCGAAGCGCACTGACTTGAAACAATCGATGCGCACTGAAACATTTAGCTAGCAAGCTAACAACTGACCTTGACATTGCCAGATCGTACTGTAACCCTAACCCTACCACTGTTGCTATCGCTAGCTAACTAACGTTAACTTAATTCGCCCCAACTATTGCTCTATCTGTTGGAAATCTGTCTCAACAGGGGGGCAGACATATCTGCCAGAGCAAATAAAACATGAGCTCTCAGATTCATCAGATTCATCTAGTACCCAGGCTAGGTTTTTCAGCATGCATGTGTTTTGTTTTTTTAATGCCTCTCTGTGTGCCCAAGAGACAGTTGTAATATGTAAAAGTGTTTTGAGCGTATGTCTATTCGTGCAAATTTCTCTGAGTGTGTATGTGCTGTACATGCAAGTGTTTTAGGGAACAGCATGGGGAGTGGGTAGTGATGCATACATGAAGCAGTCGGCGTGTTAGAGTCATTAAATAGCAAACTTAGCAGCTGAAGGAGGAGAAATGAAGAAATCAGGATATTTAACTTGGCTCACGCCCAATACAAACATGTTTGCCTTGATTGTCTCCCTGGTCTCTGAACAGGAGTATAAAATGAAATATGGAGGGTAAGACATATTTAATCTTTGACACACTTTCTCTGTTTGAATTTTGTTCCCTCATTTGGGTGTTAAATTGCTAAATCTGAAGTCACTTTCAGTGTTGCCATTGAGGTGAATTGTCCATATTGAATTTATGTGTCATCAGATATTTCCCCATAACCCACAGGAAGTCTTGCCGGAGTCCTCACTTTAGCTGTGCATGTTCCCCACTCCTTTCCTTTAAGACAAACTAATGCTTAATCTAGCAATATTATATCATGCAGATATTGGCTGTTGATCAGACACTGAACTCAATATTGTTAATGATGGTGATGAATAATCCCTCTGTATATGGACAGCAATTGGAAAACAGGAGTTTTTGTTCAATTTATTGAGGAAAAAAAAACCTCATACATAAGAAGATGCTGACAACACTCTTGTGCTAGGTTAAAATTTGCAGATGTTTATTGCCAAAACAAGACGTAAACTCACCTCTATTTCCCTAAAGACACTTGGTAATATAATCATCTGTCTCATATTTGATAAGTATGTTTCCAAGTCGATGAAAAATTCATATCCTGTCCCCTGGATGTCAGAGGAAATCATTATGCAGCATGAGTGCTTAGCATGGCTCTCGGTGCATCATAGGCCTTACTCAGCCCCACTGCAAACTGCAGTAAACTGAATACAAAAAGCAAAAGTGGTCATTCATAGTGACACAAAAATAAATCCGGCAGTCACATTTTAAACATTGTGGATACCTAACTGTTCAATTTGTGAACAATTCCGGGACAAATATATGAAGACAAACTTTTTTTCCCAATTTCTTTATATCCTTTACATTTATCAACTTTAATGAGTGTTGATTGTATTCACATGCATAAATTAAGTATTACATTGTAAAAGTAACAGTTGTAATGATGGTGTATTACTATTCCCAATGTATGCTTTGCCTCTCATTCTCTTCTCTTGTTCATGTATTCCTCACCTCTTTTCCGGTGATGGACCTCTTCTTGCAGCTTCCTTCATGACAGAAGTTTGAGAAGGTTGGGCTGCTTTATTCTATGTGTTTAGTTTCTTAATTCACCCACAGCCTGAATGGTTTAGCGAAACAATTATTATACTTTGAGGAAAATGCCATTAAAAAAGAGGAGCTCCTGCAAGGGAAATTAAGCTGGGTTTGATGAATATAAATATTTCTGAATGCTGCCTTCAAAAGCTCTTTTTATTTTTTAAGAGTCAAATATTTTTTTATATATAAGGTGTCTAGTTAAATGCCCATGTGAGATAATCCCAGCCAAAATAAGGGATAATTGTTTTGGAATTTATTCAAGCTCAGAGTAGAAAGTGAAGTAAAGTGAAAGTTATCATCTATAAAAAAGTCAGCTTTTCTGTCATTTCCTTTTTTTGGGGGGGGGGGTTTGGAATTAGAATCAGGATTTGAACTACCTCCTCTTATTTCGATATACAACAACAGCCACCAAAACATACCAGTCACAGAGCTGACACTAAATGTGTTTTAACACTAAAACTTGAATACTGTGCACAGGTGCGTCTCCCCTCTGTTACCCTTTATCATAGGGTCATATCCCCATGGATCAAAAGGTCATATCCCAAAGGATTATAGGGTCATATCTCAAGAGTACCCTGAACCCCGAATCACTAGCTCTCCTTTCCCACTTCAATTTCTTCTTCTCCCATCCTCCACCAAATCCCCCTTCTTAATTTTGATCAGCTCTACCTCCTCACCCCTCTCTTGCTTCTCTCCGTTTAGTATTTACAACCACTAACTTTCTCTTTTTGCCCTTTGTAATACTGCTTCATGATCTGTACCTGTATTCTACTTTCCACATCTCTCTATTTTCCCCTCCACTCTCCTCCCCTATTGAGCATTCTGCTCAACATCTTCTTCCCTCACCTCCTTCCTCTTTTCCTTACACCCACGACTCTTCCTTCTTTTCCTCACAACTCCCCCCACACAATCCTCCATACATCCCTCCTCATCTCTTTCCCATCGTTCTATCATACTCCATGCTCCCCGCCCCTTTCATCTTCCCTTGCCTACTATCCTGGGATAGTGGTGTCAGATTGTCCCTGCACCATCAATTTTGCATGATTGTTCATCCATTTTTTTTGTGATCAATTATTCATTGAAACAATATGAAAAAAAATTGCAGATCAAGCACATAAGGAACTCATCTCTGGAGACAGGAGTAAATCAGTAGGAATGAGAAAAAAGGATAGGAGGAAAAAAATAAAGTAAATAACATGATAACTTAATACATAAGGGGAAAAAAAGTGGAAAAAAAACTTTATAACTAACTTTCTTCTTGTGACATCAACCCACTCCCAGTAACCAAAAGTCCAATCTTGATTGAAATTGGCCAACAGTCTGGAACACCAAAGTTCCCCTAATCTAAATCTCTCACTTATCACATATTTCAGTAAGTTTGTGAAGGAATTGTCCTTTATACCAGTGTGCAGATTTAGATTAAAATTGGTTGACAGTGACTTATGCACTAAATGTCCTGGCTCTGTTAGAGGAGACTACTTACATAATGTTCTGGTGCTGATCTACTATCAAACCCTTTTGGGGATATATCAATACGATTGTTGAAACTCTCATTGATAAAGCCCTTCCCAGATGCCCTGTCCTTTATCTTATTGGGACAATTCCAAGGCCCCTGGAACTAGGGGTGTGGAGGGTACTGCAGCACCCACGAGCAAAATGTAGACAAACTACATCCATAATTTAAATTACATTTATTTTAATAAATGGCTTAATTATTGAGGATAACCCCCCCCTTATTCATTATGATAAATTAAATGTAATTTGATTTTATAACTTGGTTGGTAAGAAAATAAATGCATAATTGATCCGAGTGAATCTGCCATTTTCACCAAGAGCGAGGCATGCTACTCCCGCTCATGCATGAATAGTGGCGGGAACTTGCCGGGTCAAGAGTTTGTGTGCTATTAAAACTATTAATGTGCCTACCCATCTCTAGCTTTTTCGGAGAGAACTTTCTCAACTCTCAGACACTTTAAAACCTGGCTGCAGAGCAGCATGACCCAAAACAGTCTAACACTCCTGACCCTGATCCATGTACACAGAGATATCATTGCCCATGTGGATATTCATGCCATGATGAAAAAGCCGTAGGTGGCAGGTGAGGCTGAGGATGGGGAAGGCCAATATTTGACCAACTATCATACTTGTTTTAATGACCTGTAGCATGTGGTTGAATAGCTCCCTATCATTTGCTGCTCACATCAATGTCAACTCGGCAAAGCTTGCAAAATTCATGGAATTCATAATGAATAATTCATAATGAATGTATTTTCTTTACACCACTCACGGTTGTATAAGTAGTTTTTAATTTCTGCAAATTGACTGACTTTTACATTCAGCATTCACACACTGATATGAGCATTTATACATACATACCAATGAAACACAAGATAATTGATTTTACATGTACATCATCAGCCGATAACCTGCTAAATAATAATATTGATCATGAAATAAACTGTGATTGTAAATACGCACTTTCAGAGTGCCCGCACACACCATTAGTGAATAAAAACGCAGATTTATTTCAGTTTACAGCCAATAAGGCGCAGTGTAACAAAGCCTGCTTGAGTACTCCGAGTGAATTTATGAGCATGCACAATTTTTATTTGATACCAGTAGGTGTCCGTTCAGGCGTGGTAGCGTACGCTGGACAGAGAGCTGAAAAACCAGACTCTCTGTCCAAAAGCTGGACACATGGCCATGTAGGGTTCACAGGCTTCACATTTTTTTAGCCTACATTACCCGCCGCCCGTGAAACTTTCATCATTGTCACCTCGGAGTGAAAAAAAATAAACAGATTTGGACTGCAGCCCAAGGTAAGAATGTTGGTATATATCATGTGCTGCTGCCGTGAAGTAAATCAGTGGTTCAGTTCAACTGAAAGTTTATTCACAGATTATTGGAGATGACTATGTTTATTTACACGTGTATTATTTATGTATTGGAAAACCAGAGTGAAATTGCACCTTACAGTTTTAATTAGCCTACACCGTATATATTTTTATGCAATCATTAGGCCCGTGAGGCGTACAGCTTAACACATGTTCAGAACGTCTGATAAATGAAGCCCCATATCATTCTACCATCACATAGTTTGCCTTTTAATTTGCTTTTGCTGTGCTACAAAATGTAAGGTTGCATTTATATGCTTCAGCGTATGGGTCTACAAACTAAATGAAATTGAACTTTGGTCAAATAGTGGTCTATTATTTTCAAGTGGATCTGGATCAGTATGCCAGGCCGAGGTTAATTGTTATATGGTTAGGCTATTTATAATGAATTGAATCACTATAATCCAGGGGTGTCAAATCCAAATTTACTGAGGGCCATTCTGAGGGTTGTGAATAAAATCGGGGGCCGTGACATTCATTACAGTGATTCTTGTTATGGTTGCAACCCATATGCTTTTTATATAGCACAGACAGTTTGTTAGGATTATTGTATATTTGATTGGTCTCTTTGTACAGTAAACTTCAATACTCTGTATGCTTCTTCTCATTTTCCTGCCGGTGTGACATTCAAATTTCCCCAACCTGGGGATTAATAAAAGGCAATTCAATTCAATTAAATTCATATATGACTCAGAGGTAACGTCAATGCAGCCAAACTGGCGTGTTTATTCACACAATCAAACCAAACACATGACTGGCGAGAACCTGCATGGAGAGGGCACATGGATGACAGGACCATAACAATTATGTTTACAAGTAGGCTAGCAGGTGGATTAAATAAAATAAAAATAGAGTTTTTCCCCCTTCATATTTGTGGGTAATTCTTTATATCAGCAAAATAAGATGGAAGTGCTGTCAATATAGCGGCAAGTGCACCATCCGTTGTCAGTCCAACAAGTTTATTCCAGGGCAGTTCCATTTTGTCCTGTTGTTGTCCCGTGAATCGGTTTCACGTCTAAAAGTTTCTCAGTGGCGGACAACTGAGTGTCAACCCCTCAGATGAACATGGACAGCTGGGCTGTGTCCTTCCTGTCTGTACTCTCATCTACCGCTAGTGAGTATGAAACAAAGTCCTTGGCTTTTGTTGTTAGCTGGCTCTCTACATCGGAGGCCAGTTCATCAACACGACTAGCCACAGTATTTCGGGACAGGCGGATTTTGAAAATGCCTGCTTTTTGTCAGGGCCCACGACGTTGCACACTTTTTCAAGGCAGGCTTTAATAAACTCTCCTTCGCTAAACGGCTCGCTAGCCTTTGCGATTTCCTCTGCAATGATAAAACTTGCCTCGGTAGCACCCCCACTTTCACTACTGGTGCGAGTGAACATGCTTTGCTGATGCTGAAGGTTGCGTTTCAAGTCTTTGGCTTTCTGCAGCCATTGCGCCATGTCCATGTTAGCATATTGCTCGCCATGCTTCGTTTCGAAGTGTCTGCGGATGTTGCACTCTTTGAACACTGCCAGCGACTCTTGCCATATGAGACACGCTGGCTTTTGTTTTAACTCACAAAACAGGTATTCAGCTTCCCACCTCTCTTGAAACTGTCGATACTCTTTGTCTGCTTTTCGTTCTTTCGCCTCCGTTTGTTTATGCTAGCTAGCTCTCGATCTCCTTTGCAAAGCATACGTTCAGGTAACGTTACTCGGGTGACGTAGGCGATGCTACTGCAGGAACATGCTACTCAGCATTTCCGTTACTATGGGGGAAAAGCGACGTGCGGCAGCGCCCTCTTGTGTTTCAGCGTTGCATTGTCACAGACACAAGCTCTTTCAAGCTCAGTTGATGACCAGGATTGACAGCAGGGCCGGATTAAATATTGCGGAGGGCCGTGTTTGGCCCGCGGGCCTTGTTATTGACACATGTGCTATAATCCATCCAGTCCTTGTATAACCAAAGTGAAAGCTGTGTCCATATTCTCGGCACAAATTCAAACACGTTTTCGGTGGGTGTCGTTCTCCACCAAGGTTGTCCCTTGTCTCCGATTCTGTTTGTTTGAGAGGCAAGATTGAGATGGCTTGGACATGTGTGGAGGAGAGATGCTGGGTATATTGGGAGAAGGATGCTGAATATGGAGCTGCCAGGGAAGAGGAAAAGAGGAAGGCCAAAGAGGAGGTTTATGGATGTGGTGAGGGAGGAGATGCAGGTGGCTGGTGTGGCAGAGGAAGACGCAGAAGACAGGAAGAGATGGAAATGGATGATCCGCTGTGGCGACCCCTAATGGGAGCAGCTGAAAGTAGAAGTGGTAGGCTATGGGCCGTATACATGTATGTTTGTTTATATGGGTATGTTTGTAATCAGCATATATTGTTTGTTGTTTCCATCGTCATTGTTTTTTTTTTGTTACTGGGGGTCTATGCTTATAAGCTGTTCTGTGTTCATGGTGTTTTGTTTGTTTGTGTATTTATATTGACTTTTTTAAATTATGTATTTTGTACATGATTATTCTTTGTCTTTATTCCGATTTTTTTTTCTTAATTTTTTTGGGATATTTTCTTTATTTATTAATGACTGTTCATCCATGTAGCCGGTCTGAACACGGCTCTCCAACCCTTTCCCCTGATTAATATTCCTTGTTAAATAAATGTTTCAGGGGGATCCTTTTACTTGCCGCACCAGAGATTTGTAGAGGGCTCATTATTCATGTCCAGACAAATCTGTGGACCTCTAATAAATATGGCCCTTTATACGATTTTCTGATGAATGAGAAAAAAAGAAAGCGAAAGGTTTAGAATCAATTAGAAGAATGGGCAAGGTGGGAGGGGGGGGGAATTAACACAGGAAAAAGAGGAACAGAGAGAAAAAAGGGACAAAGCAGGAGAAAAGAGGCTCGGGAAAAACTACACTGACTGAAATCCATCGGCAGTTATGATTCTGTCGGTGTCCCTACAAATGTATTGATTCAGCTATTCTACAGAGGCGTACAGCCGCAGCTTTTCAAACCCTGACGGGAATTTTTGGGAATTTTTGGTATGGGCTGAATATGGTATGGGTGGCACAGTGGTGCAGTGGTCGCCTCACTGCAACAAGGTCCTGGGTTCGAGCCCCTGGGTCGTCCAAACTTGGGGGTCGTCCCGGGTCGTCCTCAGTACGGCGTTTGCATGGTCTCCCCGTGTCTGCGTGGGTTTCTTCCGGGCGCTCCGGTTTCCTCCCGCAATCCAAAAGACATTTAGGTCAGGTGAATCGGCCATACTAAATTGTGACTGTGTGTGTTGGCCCTGTGATGGCTGGGTGGCCTGTCCAGGATGTTTCCCCGCTTGCCGCCCAGTGACTGCTGGGATAGGCTCCAGCATCCCCCGCGACCCCCACATGGTGAAACTTTTGGCCCTGGTGCCAACCAACTCCTAATTAAAAGTTAGAAAAAATAAACAAAACCAAAAAAACTATGATCTATTTTCAATTTAGCTGGCACACATATCCTCTTGTTTGCACCACACATCAGTAGAGTGCATCAATAACTGGCAGATGGTTTACAGATATTCACATAATGGAGTGGAAGATAACAGTAACACCAAGGAATGAACTACAATGTGGCACGAATATAAGGATTCATCTTAACTTTGTTTGTGCAATTGATCTAAAACTAATTTTAATGCAAATATATGCACTTTTAGGAGCATTCAGGGAGCAGTAGGTTTGTATTTTTTTTTCCCACAAAGTTATTAAACTTTCAAAATCCAAAACCGCCAAATCGATAGCCTTGGTCATTGTAGCGATTAATGGTACAACACAACTGTTTCACATGTGCCTTTTGAATATGTGTTCTAAATGCATAAATAAATTACTCTGTCTGAATATTGTAACTGCATATGCCTCTAATTACATTTTTTTTCGGCAGTGTATTCAGTATGCATGCACTGAACTACTTTCCAAAGAATTTTGCCCAACCCTGATCATCCCTGATCATAAACCGTTAACTCTGACTGGCCGGCCACCCCTGACAGAAGAAATAGCTGCTTAACCAGAGGCTACCTTGTTCTCCACACGGGAGGCCAGAGGCTACCTTGTTCTCCACATGGGCGGCCTTATGCAAAATCTGAGTTGCTTGTTCTCAGTTTGACATCATCCCAAAGGGCAATGCTAAACGACTTGTTCAAATGGCCAGGCCTCTGGGTGACATGGTGGTCTATTCCGTTGCCTTCCAACACGGGGATCGGCGGTTCGAATCCCCGTGTTGTCTTCGGCTTGGTCGGGCGTCCCTACAGACACAATTGGCCGTGTCCGCGGGCGGGAAGCCGGATGTGGATATGTGCCCTGATCGCTGCACTAGCGCCTCCTCTGGTCAGTTGGGGCGCCTGTTCGGAGGGGAGCGGAGGGGCGGGTCAGTAGCGTAATCCTCCCACACGCTGCGTTCCCATGGCGAAACTCCTCACGGTCAGGTGAAAAGGCGACTCCACGTGTATCAAGGAGGCCTGTGGTAGTCTCCAGCCCTCCCGGATCGGCCGAGGGGGTGGAGCAGCGACCGGGACGGCTTGGAAGAGTGGAATAATTGGCCGAGCACAATAAAGGAGAAAATGGGGGAAATATATATTAAAAAAAAACTTGTTCAAATGGCATATTTGGTCACTAAAAAAAACTGGTGAAACGAGACATTATTCAAGTGCTGTGAAAGAATGAAAATTGTACTACTTCTCGCATATAGCAAAATCCAACCAACGATGAGACTAATATTGTTTTCCATAATACAACCCCTTAAGGGATAGCAGACCTTATTTGTTTATAGTTTTTTTAAGCTAAAAACATGTTGATATATGAGTGCAGGAAGGTAGTACCGAATGCCCTCATGAAGTCAACAAAAAAGAGACATATCTCACCACCCCATGGAGGGTTTCTTCCGTTCAGAGGAAGGACCAAATCCCACAGAATTGACTACGTAGTATGGAGGGCATCAAAGACCCTAAGACCCATGGCGACGTAGGTGATACTCGTGTCCAGCACATTAGATCATCACTGTCTTCATCAGTCTCCTCTTCATCTACAACCACTTTATCCCCTTTTTCTAAACAAGCAGACTGGCTAAAATCAAGTGCTTACTTTCTCTTTACAGGACTCACATCTTTCACAGAGTGATAAACAAGCCAGGGGTCGACTAAAAGAACACTGTAAAGTTACAAAAGAATTGGAAAACGTCAGACTATACGTGAGTCCATTTATCATTTGGCTTTTTAGTACCTAGTAGTCTTTTTTAATCTCAGTAGGTGTGTAGAGCTTTTAAATTGTGAATAGGACAAACTGAATGGAAACGCCAAATAATTAAAAAAAAAATTAAAAAACAAAATAAAATCCTGCGACCCAGTAATTCATTTTTGTCCACTGTGGTGGACATAACATTTTCGCTCATATCTGTCATACTATATATGCCACTCTATTAAGTCATCTTGTCCCTTAAAAAGGACAACTGTGGCTTTTGAATGACGTCACGTTTGGGGGGCGTAACCTTGCGAACGTGCCTGTCACCGCCTCCAAATGGCTGCCATCTCAGTAAGCGAATTTTGCGGAAAAAATAAAGGTAAGCATGATATTCATAAATAAAACATGTTTTAATGTTATATTTCAATTGTTTCCAGTAAGTAAACATATGAGGAATGTCTGACTGAGTTTTCAGAGGTAAGCTTATTGATTTTCATTTGAAAAACACTAATTTATAAATTTCCTCTGGAGTGGACATCAGGACTTTTTACATAAGTTTGTTTTTCTTTCTTTCTTTTTTTCAGTAGACAGCTCTATGACGGGGTAGGGGTGATTCTTAACAGAATCACTGAGGGAGATTTTAACATCGATTTATCAGAGGGTGAGAGTCCAGAGAGAGTATGAGACAGAAGAGGGGGAACGCTTAGATGAGGAGGACCCAGATGAGGTCGGCCAAAACCAACACATAGGGTTTTGAGGTTTTTAATCAGTGCAAAAATGGAAGGATAGCATACAGAGATGTGTTCCAAGAAATAGATCGCAACATTTTACTTTTGAACCTAATGAAAAAAATTAATAAGGGGAAAAAAAGTTAACACATTAATTAAGACAGGGGTGGGCAGAAAGGGCTAGTGTGTGTGAAAGTTTTAGTTCCAACCAAACAGTTACACACCTGATCCCACTAATCAGCCAGTAGAGTCTTTGCTGAGGAACTTGATTAGGAGACACAAGTGTGTAATTGCTTGGCTGGTACAAACACCTTCACCCAAACTTCTGGATAAGATTACCCACCCCTGCATTAGAAGGATGGACATATAAAACAAAGTGCAAAAGTGTTCTCAAGTGAACTATCCCTTTTAACATTTTTATAACATGTTAATTGTGCTACATTATTGTGTGTGCTTGTCTTTCTCAATCAAAGCTATCTACTTGTAACTTTGATGGCTAAACAATAAAATTGTGAAAGGTGAGGGTTAACAGTGAGGTCTACTTTGACGTCTATAGGCCTTTACAAACCAGAGACGTGACAAATAACCGACACAAAATTTTGCATTTTCGTGTCAGTTATCTGTCACGTCTCACGCCCCCCCCCCCCCCTTTTCTCCCCAATTGTACTTGGTCAATTACCCCACTCTTCCGAACTGTCCCGGTTACTGCTCCACCCCATCTGCTGATCCAGGGAGGGCTGCAGTTGCCAGCTGCTTCCTTTCACCTTACAATGACGAGTTTCGCCAGGGGGGCATAGTGCGTGGGAGGCTCACACTATTTCCCCCAGTTCCTCTTCTTTATAATTTTTGTGTCCTTCCTTTGTCATACAATACAGGGTGATGAGAAACACAAATGATCAACAGGTCCGCCATTGACAATATGAGTTGTGAAATCACGTCCATTCCGCAGAATGTGATTGGCTGATGCCTTTATTCGCGGTGCAAAAGCTCAGGAAAATCAGCCTTGGAATGTTCAGCATTTGCCCCAAATGCTGAACATTCCAAATGCTTCCAGATGCAGAATGGCTGGATGTAAAAGCAAAGCCTTTGTGAGATGCATAAAGTGCAACATGTCCCTCTGTGTCTCCAAAAAGTCAGAATGTTTCATGCAATACCGTCTAGAGTCAAATGTCTAATGAAATCGGTGACTTTAATACATCCATCCATCCATCTACATGTGCAATTTGTTTTGTTTGTGGTGTTATATTTTACTGGATGATTCCAGTAGATCTTTCCATGTACATACTTAGCCTTTAAATCATTCACGTTTGAGAACAATTGAACAATTACTATTACTATTTTCAGCTGTTCCCGTTAGCGGTCGCCACAGCAGATCATTCGTTTCCATTTCTTCCTGTCACTTCCTGTCACTCCCAATGAAAATCTTTGCATCTTCAACTCTGTCACCTCCACAACCATCTTGTAAGCTTTCCATTTAACTCTTGCTGGTACCCTTCTGTCGCAAATCACTCCGGACACTCTTCTCCACCCACTCCACCATGCCTGCACTCTCTTCTTCAGTCCCCATTACGTTGGACCATTGACCCCAAGTATTTAAACTCATACGCCTTCGTCACCTCTACTCTTTGCATCCTCACCATTCCACTGTCCTCCCTCTCATTCACGCATACGTATTCCGTCTTGCTCCTGCTGACTTTCATTCCTCTTCTCTCCAGTGGATACCTCCATCTCTCCAGGCTCCCCTCAACTTGCACCCTACTCTCGCTACAGATCACAATGTCATCCGCAAACATCATAGTCCACAGAGACTCCTGCCTGATCTCATCCATCAACCTGTCCATCACCATTGCAAACAAGAAAGGGCTCAGAGCCGATCCTTGATGTTATCGCACCTCCACCTTGAACCCACCCATCATTCCTACCGCACACCTCACCATTGTCACACTTCCCTCATACATATCCTGCACCACTCCTACATATTTATCAGCAACTCCTGACTTCCTCATACAATACCACACCTCCTCTCTCGGCACCCGGTCGCATGCTTTCTCTAAATCTACAAAGACATGATGTAACTCCTTCTGGCCTTCTCTATACTTCTCAATCAACATTATCAAAGCAAACATTGCATCTGTAGTGCTCTTTCATGGCATGAAACCTGCTCGTTAATTGTCACCTCTCCTCTTAATCTAGCTTCTATTACTCTTTCCCATATCTTCATGCTGTGGCTGATCAACGTTATACCTCTGTAGTTGCTATAATTTTGCACATTGCCCTTATACTTGAAAATTGGTGCCAGTATGCTGCTTCTCCACTCCTCAGGTATCCTCTTGCTTTCCAAGATTGTGTTAAACAATCTAGTTAAATACCCCACTGCCATCTCTCCTAAACATCTCCATGCCTCCACAGGTATGTCATCAGGACCAACTGCCTTTCCACTCTTCATCCTCTTCATAGCTGCCCTCACTTCCTCCTTGCTAATCCACTGCACTTCCTGATTCACCATCCCCACATCATCCAACCTTCTCTCTCTCTAATTTTCTTCATTCAGTAACCCCTCAAAGTACTCCTTCCACCTTCTCAGCACACTCTCCTCACTTGTCAGCACATTTCCATCTCTATTCTTGATCGCCCTAACTTGTTGCACATCCTTCCCGGCTCAGTCCCTCTGTTTAGCAAATCGGTACAAGTCATTTTCTCCTTCCTTAGTATCTTTGCCAAATCAAATATGTGGATCATAAATAAGTTTCACAACAATTAAACAATTAAGTCCTGTTGTCCACTACAGTGGACATATTGTAAAATTTGGAAAACAAACATCAAGTTTTAACGCTTTTTTTCTTTGCAATGTGTTTTTTACCACTCCAACACTTAATTTATGTAAAAAAAAAAATGATAAAAAAAACATTTTTTTGGGGTCTCAGGAGGCTCACTTAAGAAAAAAAAGTGCATGTTAATAAAGAGAAGATTTCCATAATGGATAATGGAGCACCTCCATTATCTAGCTCCACTAGAGCTAGAATTTTCAAATATGCAATGATGTGTGGAGGATACAGATGAACCAATACTTAAGCTGTTATATTGATGTCCACTTCATTCCCTCATGTTTTGTCTTTGTACATTAGAACCAGGTTCAGTTGGCATTCATTTATTCATTCATTATCCAAACCGCTTATCCTTACTCAGAGTCACGGGGGATGCTGGAGACTATCCCAGCAGTCATCGGGCAGCAGGCGGGGAGACACCTTGGACAAGCCGCCAATCCATCACAAGGCCAGTTGACATACATTTTTAATAACAATAATTCTTCAATGGTGAATAAGTTCTTTAAAAAATTCCATTTATCTCTCCCAGGGAGTTAAGAGTTAGTTGTTGTAAAATTAAGCGAATTGCAGTGGATGAAGTGTGCTGTCCAGTGTATGCTCACTAAGCCAGGTTTCAGTGAAGCACAGGGCAGCAAATCTAGAAATCTGGAGGGGTTTTTTGTTCTGTTTAGGAGTAGCATTTCGTCCATCTTGTTTGCCAGAGAGTGGACATTCGGCAGGTGAATTGACCTGCCGAATTCCCGCTCTCGCAGTTTCAACGAGAGCTCTGGCTCGCTTACCCCATCGGTGTCTCCGCCGCCGCAAAGCTGCATCAGCCAAAAGCTCGGCAAGACTTCGGTTAAAACGTTAAGTTAAAAACAAAAAAAGTCTGTTCAGTTTGTCCAGTGGACAGTTGGAGTCTTAAGAGTTATTACCTGATGTATGTGATCGGTGAGTGGGTGCTGGAAACTAAACAAATATAAAACAGGAAAAAGTACAAGAGAGTGCAAAACTGAGGCTCGAATCCATGGTGTCATCTTGATGACGTAACGCAGACAAACATCTGAAAGTCTCTCAGTTCTGAGGCGTCCGGGTGGCGTGGCGATCTATTACATTGCCTACCAACGTGGGGATCGCCGGTCCGAATCCCCTTGTTACGTCTGGCTTGGTCGGGCATCCCTTCAGACACAATTGGCCGTGTCTGAGGGTGGGAAGCTGTATGTGGGTGTGTGTCCTGGTTGCTGCACTAGCGCCTCCTCTGGTCAGTCGGGTTGCCTGTTCGGGGGGGGGGGGCTGGGGGGAATAGTGTGATCCTCCCACGCGCTATGTCCCCCTGGCAAAGCTCCTCACTCTCAAGTGAAAAGAAGTGGCTGGCGACTCCATATGTGGAGGAGGAGGAAGCATGTGGTAGTGTGCAGCCCTCCCTGGATCGGCAGAGGAGGTGCAGCAGCGACCGAGATGGCTCAGAAGAGTGTGGTAATTGGCCAAGTACAACTGGGGAGAAAATGGGGGGTGGATCCCCAAACAAAAGAATAAGTACACAAATAAAATGCAATAAAAAATATCTCAATGTGTCATTAATAAACCAGCTAATTAGCAATTCCTGAAAGCAATACATTTTCAACCTCCACCAAGACTCAAAACATAAACATCAGCACATGAACATAAGAGATTCCAGGACCAGCTAAAGTAATAAGCTGGACTAAATGTATCTGAGGCAGTGTCATGCATAGTACCAATTCCTGACTATTAAGACCCACATGTTTTCCCCTTAAAATATTAATACAATTGTTTCGAGATGTTACACTAATGAACACTAAGTTAATAATATATACTAAATATAACAGAAACAAATAAATAAATAAAAACTTAGTCATATCAATGACTGAGGTTACTTCCATTTAAAGACAAAAACATTGTTAAATTAACTTGTTAAAAATGTAATGGTTATAAATCATAGCGTGTTAATGCAGTCATTGCAGGCAGTAGTAAAAGAGAGATGCGACAACCAGTCCACAAGAAGTCATGGTAAATCCTGACAGAACCCATCAGTTAAGGGTAGATACATAAAAGATTGAAAACAGGTAGGTTGGCCGAACTGCCATAGAGGGAAATTCTCATGCATGGAGGTTACGTCCCAACAAAAAATATTGGTGTCAGATAGTGTCTGACAGATTTTGTAAATCCAGTTATGGAAATGTTATGGTGTCATTAGACACACAATGAGTAGATAGCAGTGTCACAGCTGGCTTGAACACGCTTAAAGCAGGGTTTTGTTTTTGGTTGGGTTGGGGGATGCGAATAGTCTGTTGGGATGCACTACAAAACCTAAATCAGATATCGTAGTCCTAATACAACAAATTAAGGTGGGAGTTTAATTGATAAGCTATACTACACGATGTTTATATATTATACTTGTATATATATATATATATATATATATATATATATATATATATATATATATACACACTATGTTTTGTAATGTTAATTTTTGCTAATTTGCTAATTTTTGGTTTGAGGAAAATTTTAATGAAATTATGAAAATATAGATGACTTTAAAGTATTGTAATGACCACGGATGACTAGACGCGCTAGCCCTTGGCTAACAGGTTGGACCATTTAGTTGACTGGTTAGTGCAGTCGCTCATGATGCGGGAGACCCGTGTTCGCTTCCAGGCTGCCCCCAAATTTGCTAACATTTGTGTTAGAAGTGGGATGGTGAGACCGTGAGGTCATCGGAAGCGCGGGTGCCCAGAGGTGTGAGGGAGCTGATATGCTGAATGTGCTTCCCGAAGCAGGGGTAGTGTAACGACCACTGATGACTAGACTCACTAACCCGTGGCTAACGGGTGGGACACTTTAGTTGACTGGTTAGTGCAGTCACCCATGGTGTGGGCGACCCGTGTTCGCTTCCAGGCTGCCCCCAAATTTGCTAACATTTGTGTTAGAAGTGGGATGGTGAGACCGTGAGGTCATCGGAAGCGCGGGTGCCCAGAGGTGTGAGGGAGCTGATATGCTGAATGTGCTTCCCGAAGCAGGGGTAGTGTAACGACCAATGATGACTAGACTCACTAACCCGTGGCTAACGGGTGGGACACTTTAGTTGACTGGTTAGTGCAGTCACCCATGGTGTGGGCGACCCGGGTTCACTTTCCGGCTGCCCCCAGAATTTTGTTAGATTGGTGTCAGAAGTGGAATGGTGAGACTGTGAGGCTCTCAGGCCAAATTGTGCCCGGGCAGCCAAAATGTGTCCGGGTGACGTCATCGCAATGCAATCGTGACAGCTCGCATTCATCCAGGTAGTTTAAAATAACAGTTTGTGACCTTTTTTGTGGGTTGCTAGCTACCTAGCTAACTTGTCGTTGATGTCAAAAAAACATATAATAGCAAATACTGGACGTTTCATCTTAATGGGAAATAGGTTTATAGAACAGCTAGCTAGCTAGCAAACTAGCTAGCTAGCTGTTGTTGTTATTTGTCCGTCGCAGCGATGAGGACCATCTAGTTATCATGTGATGGATGACTGATGACTTGCACAATGATTAAACTGAGGAAGAGTTGCACATCATCAACCCCACTCTGTCGTCCGAGACCAACTGCTACCAGTGGCAACACTAGTGAGGTGACTGGCAATGGAGACTGATGCAGATTTTTCCTCAGCTTTTCTTCCCAAAGCCTTTCCAGTAGACGAGTATACCCGCAAGGCAGTGGGAGTTTTAAATCAGATTTTGCCTTCTCCAAGATGAACTGCCCGACAGGCTAACAAGCTTCATCTACCCAGGTTTGAAATCAGAGTTGTCCTTATCCTAGAATGGCTGTCAACCAAGGCTAATGAGTCCAATCGACCCACCCAGTTATACCGCTGGGAACCAGGTCACCCCCGCAGCAGACTTTGTGAAAACAGGCGGTACCACGAGAAGGTGCTGCTGCGGACACATTTGCATAGGAGCGGCCATATGCTAAGGTCCTGATGGACCCGCGGCGATCACTACACCAGGAAGCAAGAGACCACCGCACCGCTTTGTATTCCTTTTGGCATATAGGACGTCTGGCCCAATACTCACCACCTCCTTGCTAGGTGGTACTAGCTAGCTAACAAGGTGATCAACCAGTAGATGAACTTTCGCCTAAAAGTATGCTTTTTTTTCGTGCTTTTCAAAAAACATATCCTAATTTAAACTATTGCAAGTCGAATGTAAAAGGTGACCCCATGCATATATTGTACGATGTAGCTAAAAAGAGTCCACTATTAAACCTGATTTGGCCTGCAATTTTACCACTCTACAAACTACAGTGAGAGAGGAATGTCAGGAATGTGAGCTGTGCGGACAGCCCAGGACATCAGTGGATGCGAGCTTCCCTCCATCCAGGACATATACAATGGACGCTGTGTCAGCAAAGCCTGTAGGATTATCAAAGACCCCAGCCACCCAACTATGGACTGTTCCAGCTGCTACTGTCAGGCAAGCGGTACCCCAGCCTCAAAGCTCAGACCTGTAGGGTCCGGAACAGCTTTTTCCACCAAGTACCCAGGCTTTTGAACAAGGTGCTGGACTGGCTGGTACAGACCTGTGGTCTTCAGCGGATCATCAGTTTGCACACAAACATACTCACACAGACGTAGCTTGGCATACACAAACACCCACAAATATACAAAAAAACAACATACACATATGCACATGTATTCAGTGTGGGCCTACACACACACACATGCACATACACACAACACCCTACATACACCACACACTTTTATTATTATTAGTATTACTGCTTTTTTCTTATTTATTACAATTTTTGCTGCAGTGTTGAGGAGCCGAAACACAATAGTTTTCCTCGCTTGTACTTGTATAATGAGACATAACAAATAAAGGATCTTGAATCTTGTCACGATTGCATTGTGACATCACCCGGACACATTTTGGCAGCTCGGACACAATTTGACCTGACAAAGCCATCATAAGTGTGCGCACCCAGAGGCATGAGGGAGTTGATATGCTGAAGTGTGGGGACACGCTTCTCGAAGGAGGGGGCTAATGTAATGACCACGGATGACTAGACTCGCTAGCCCTTGGCTAACAGGTCGGACCCTTTAGTTGACTGGGGTTAGCACAGTTGCCCGTGGTATGGGAGTCCCGGGTTCGCTTCCTGGCTGCCCCTGAATTCCCTATAGTATATTTGGGTTTAATGGGCAGTAAATGTTTATTTGGTAGGAAAGTGTGTTAATTGTATTTTTTAAAGTAATTATTAAGTGTAGTGGGAGGGGCCACTGCTTTAAAAGCCCCGCCTGGGGCCCTGGTCGAGTCAGTCTTGGATTGGTTACAAAGAAGGTAACATCTAATGAATGTTCAGATTGCTTTTTGGATTGTATAATTTTTTTTAAATATATTTAATTTATTGAGGAACTACCTTTTGTAATATTTTTTGATCTTGAATATGGATTATTTTGTTTTTCTATTTTTCAACTTTTTGCACTCTTGTAAATATTCTCACTGTCTGCTCCTTGGGAGGCCTGCATAATAAATCACACCCTCATCATATTTTTTGCCTGCGCTTGCATTTTTCCAATATTTGAAGAGTTTGAAATAGAAACCTGTGACATGGTCCAAAATGGAACACTGTGTGAAAGCTCACCCTGCAGTATGCCTCCACGATTGTTATATCATATCCACAAATGCTGAGAAGAGATACCGGGGCCTAACAGACAATCTGTTTATGATCTGTGTGTGTGTGTGTGTGTGTGTGTGTTTGTGTGCACGCGCATGTGCACATATGCACACACAAGTTTTATCTATTTCTGTACTAGCGGGATGTCAAACTTTGTGTATACCCTTAAATTAATAGTTAGTATATGTTAGAGTGAAAAGTGTGGTGTGTGCACTTTAATGCACCTGTATGCGCACACACGCATGCACGCACACTCACAATGCTTAATAGACCTCTTAGGTATCCAATATTCAGCCAGTTGCATACCAAGACAGCGGGGGTCCAGAGTAAATTGAGAGTGGAGAAAACCAGAGAAAGACTATAATGGGGGAGAAGAAGGAGCGAGAAAGATATAGAGAGGGATAGAAAGATGAAGAAACGAAGTTTAAGGGATTAAAGTCCCCAAAATATACAGAGCGCAAAAGAGAGATGCATAGAAGTTGATAGAGAGAAATATGTCAAAAATTAAAAGGTTTTAGAACAGGGTTTTCGACAAAAGGTAAAGTCAAAATTTGGTTCAAGTTAGGGACTGTAGTTGTATTGAGCAGCTGCCTGGCATTGTGGTGCATAACTGTTATGAGCATGAAGCAGGGCAAGAATGAAAAAGAGCATGCATGCAAGTCTTTGATAAATAAATGTTAAACTATGCAAAAATAGACGACCGACAGAGCAAGAAAAAGAGACAGGCAGACATCGCCGGAGACAGGGAGAGAAGATCTGAGAGAGAATCAAAGATCGAAGGCATTCCACAGAGAGTTGACTGGGGAGGGGTCAGAGATAAAATGACAGAGGTGGGGTTTTTTTTGCCTGCCACCGCTCCGCTAACCAGCCATATTTACTTACCATAGGCATCAATACTATCACACAAATGATAGTGATATTGGTGTCATTATCAAATAAAAGCAGCATGCTTGCTCTAGCAGAGAGGACAAAGAAACTGTTGAGAGGTAAGATTCTCAGGTTTCAAGTTAACACAATAAAAAAAAATGGACTGCAAGTGACAGACATAATGCAGATTGCAATCAGAATTTCAGCCAACGTAGATTACAATGGGAAGGCCATTTTAGCTAAAGCAGTGATTCACAATCACAAGTGAGATTTGAGAATCCTTATCAGTTCTTGAAACAGGTCATTATTTTTTGACAGAAGGCCACCTCGTCATGTATTAGCCCATTTGTGATATCGCTTTACCTTACAAAAAATGTCAACAATTGACAGGAAATAATAATTTAAAATCATTTTGACCAAACGTCTTTATTTAATGTTTAGCTTGCTAACATTAGCCTACAAACACCTCATGAAATGAAAAAAAATTCAACGGACCAGGAACAGTGACGAAGCTGCAACTTGACAAGTCTTGACAACAGTCTGCTGCTATAGATAGATAGATAGATTAGATCAATATATTATTTTATTAGCCACATGACCAAGTCCGGTGGAATTTGTTTTTGGTATAATTAACACTCTGCAGCACAATACATACACATGGACAACAACAGACACTCCACATATTATCGCGGACAATACAGTTACACAATAACAGAAATAAACATATCAGGCATAACAGGTGAATGGTGGTATTTATGCCAATGGTGTGTGAGGAGGGGATTATAGGGAGGAATTCTGAGTCCTTATGGTTAGGGGGAAAAAAACTTTGCGACGTGTTTAGTCTTTGTTGACAGTGACCTGTAGCGCCTCCCTGAGGGAAGGAGCTGGAAGAGGTTAGTATGTAGAGATTCAGCTGAGGGGAGTGGGTTGCCTATGATTTTGGGTGCCTTGTTGACAATCTGCTGCAGTTTTTTCCGTGTTTGACTGTCCGTGCCACCATACCATACTGTAATAGAAGATGTTATGATGGACTCGATAATGGCTGAGTAAAACAGAATGAGCAGTTGATGTTTGATCCGGTATTTTTTAAGCTGCCTAAGAAAGTAAAGTCGTTGTTGAGCTTTTGCAATGATGTGTTCAGTGTTAATTTTCCATTTCAGGTTATTGCTGATGTATGTTCCAAGGAATTTAAAAGTTGATGGTGGTGATGGGGTCTCCGTTCATTTGTATGGGTGTTTTAGGATTTGGTATGCATCGGAAGTCAATAATGAGTTCTCGGGTTTTGGCTATATTAAGCAGAAGAGTGTTGTTTGTGCACCAAGTGACAGCTTGGTCTACTTCAGTGCGGTACTGGGTTTCATCGTTGTTGGAGATGAGGCCTAATATGGTTGTGTCGTCTGCGTATTTTATTATTTTCAGAAAACTATCCGTGGATGTAAAGTGCGTGGTGGAAAGTGAGAAGAGCCAGGGGGAGTGAACACAGCCCTGAGGAGCACCTGTACTGAGGGTAAGAGGGTGTGAGGTTAGGTTATTAACCTTCACCCTCTGTGGCCTGTTCCACAGGAAGCTCCGAATCCAGTGGCATATGGCTGGATCAATGTTCATATCCAAGAGTATGGTAAAGAGTTTGAGTGGGTTGATGGAGTTGAAGGCGGAACTAAAGTCTATGAACAGGATGCATGCATATGTGTTTAGTGATTCCAGGTGTTGCAGGACATTGTGTAGGGCTATGCTAACTGCATCCTCAGCAGACCAGTTGGCTTGATAGGCAAATTGATATGGATCCATCGTTGGGGAGGTGTAAAATGTCAAGTGTGACAGAACGATGCGCTCAAATGCTTTCATGGCCACTGATGTTAGGGCAACTGGTCTGAAGTCATTGAGGCAGGTGATCTTTGAGGACTTTGGCACAGGAATGATGGTGGAGAGTTTGAAGCACTGCGGGACTGCACATTGACTTCGAGAGGTGTTAAATATGGTGGAAAATATTGGGGCCAATTGTGCTGCACAGTAGCTCAACAAAGCAGGACTGATGCTGTCTGGACCTGCTGCTTTCCTGATGTTCAGCTTTTTGAATGTTGCTCTCACATCATCCTCCTGGATGCAGAAGGGTGGCATTGGCGTAGGAATAGGGGAGATGGCTGGTGGAGTAGGTTTTTCAAATCTTGCATAAAACTTATTCAATGTATTTGGGAGGTTATGGTCATTATCTGGAGGGGAGCACGGGTGTTTTTTTTATTTTATTATTTATCTATTTTATTTTTTTGTAATCTGTCATTTCCTTAAGTTTTTTCCATATTGATCTGGAGTTACTGGAAGAGAATTTTTGTTCACGTTTTGTTGCGTAGCTGGACTTTGCCCTTCTTATTGCAGCACACAACATATACTGTTCAGCAATACCCGACTGAAGAATGCTTTAATTGATCAATCAGAATTGAGTTTTTAACATGGTTGTGTAATAAGTAAGGGCTAATCCACTCTGAGATGTGCGTTAAAAGATTTTAATGTACAATGTGGAGGCAAATAACTTCCACAGAGTGTGCAGCATCAACAGTAATGTAGACATTGTGCTGGGCCGTTGCAGTGAAGAGGGAGTGGAGACAAAGCTCTCAATTTACCAGTCAATCTTCATTCCAACCCTCATCTATGGTCATGAACTTTGGGTAGTGACAGAAAGGGTGAGATTGCAGATATAAGTGGCTGAAGTGAGTTTCCCCGTAGGGTGTCTGGGCTCAGCCTTGAGATAGGTTGAGGAGCTCAAACATCCGGATGGAGCTCGG
This sequence comes from Lampris incognitus, assembly GCF_029633865.1. NCBI lineage: Eukaryota > Metazoa > Chordata > Actinopteri > Lampriformes > Lampridae > Lampris > Lampris incognitus. The sequence continues at coordinate 44,784,725 of NC_079211.1, read as the reverse complement.
AGTAGAGCTGCTGTTCCTTTGTGTCGAAAGGAACCAGTTGAGGTGGTTCGAGCATGTGATTAGGATGCTTCCTGGGTGCCTTCCTTTTGAGGTTTTTTGGGCATGTCCAACTGGGAGGAGACCCTGGGGTAGACCCAGAACTCGCTGGAGGAACTACTTGTCCAATCTGGCCTGGGAAAGCCTTAGGATCCTCCAGGAGGTGCTGGAGGGCATTGCTGGGGAGAGGGACATCTGGAGTGCCCTACTTAGCTTGCTGCCACCGTGACCCGACTGCGGAGAAGCGGCTAATGATGAGATGAGATGGGATAATAGGAAACATTACCAGACGTTAGTAATGCTAACATTGGTAAAATGGTCGTTGTTAAATGTCAAAACAAAATAATAAAATTGAATTAAAAATTCTGGCTCCATTTCCACTACTGTTTGTCAACTGCAGCTGTCAAGGTTGCTAGGTGACAGAAACAGTGCTTCGTGGTGCAAGAGTAAGGGCTAAAACAGCTGGTGACACAAATAGCAAATCCTCTGTAGACCAGACGGCCTCATTTAACGCTCGGCCTTCGCAGTTTACGAAGGAAACACCTTTGTAGACCTTGTCCTCGGGTCACAGCTATCGTACAGCGTAATACTTGAGAAAAGTGATTAAACTTGAACCAAACTATCTGTGCACTGTATGGTTTTAATGCACAACTTCCAGCCAATCAGAAACCAGTATTATCTGAGACAATGGACATGGTATAATAAATTACATCATTTTCAAAACCATGGAGTTTTGTACCTAATTGGATCCAACACCACATTTGTGATGGATGGTTCCCTGTTGCAAAAGTGGCCTCAACCAGGGGGCCCTTCTGAGTCTATTGCAAACCATTTCTTGTCAAGCCTGGCTTTTAACCTCCCATCATGCTTCCATTTTATCATCAAACCAGCAGCATTATGATGAGGCTCATTTCATTCAGATTAACATACGGGGGTCCTATCGCCCACTGTGGGTTTCAGGAGTTTTTTATAATCCATTGGTTTGGTGTGTTGTGCCACATATTCAATCAGTTTGAAAATTAAACTGAATGGTGGACAAAGAATATAATATTAGTCATAATGAAATGTGTAAACGACTAACAAATTACTTAAGAATAAGTAAGTACTTGTTGTTAGCCTGTCTACATCTACTCACATTGTTAAAAAGGATAAAAAGTGGTGTAGATATAGAGGACAGTGATGGTGGTGTCTATGTATAAAGGATGTAAAGGGGTGTAGATGTAGAGGACAGTGTTGGTGGTGTGGGTTAGACTGAAGGTGGTAGTGTTGTAGTGCAATATCTCGCAACTTCGCAACTTCGCACAAGTCTACCAAGAGGGTGAGGTTGGTTAACGGTGGCATGTCACCTTTCCACTCACCTCATATTTTATTAGTCTAACATGCTGGACCCTATGTGTTTCAGCTATGCAATAGGGTAATTGTGTTTTTGTTGCCCCATATGGCAAAGGAGGTCATCCAATAATGGCCAGAGTGAATGATTTCACAAGTCTCCAAAAATGACTCGTAAGAGTGTTTCCAAAAGTCACATGGCCCTACCGGTCACAGTAAGCTGTTATGGTTGTTCTACCATGCAAACTTGGAACTGACCACTCCAGAGACATTCTCTCAGAATCCAACTAATTAGACAAAGATTGATGGGGGCGTTTGGGTAGTGTAGCGGTCTATTCTGTTGCCTACCAACACAGGGATTGCCGGTTTGAATCCCCGTGTTACCTTCGGCTTGGTCGGTCGTCCCTACAGACACAATTGGCCGCCTGTGGGTGGAAAGCCGGATGTGGGTATGTGTCGTGGTTGCTGCACTAGTGCCTCCTCTGGTCGGTCAGGGTGGGAGGGAGAACTGGGGGAATAGCATGATCCTCCCATGTGCTAATGTCTCCCTTGAAAAGAAGTGGCAGGCGACTCCTCATGTATGGTAGGAGGCATGTGGTAGTCTGCAGCCCTTCCCGGATCAGCAGAGGGGGGTGGAGCAGCGACCAGGATGGCTCAGAGAGTGGGTTATTCTGCCAAGTACAACTGGGGAGAAAAAAAAAGAAAGGGGGGTATCTAAAAAAAAGACAAAGATAGATTATCAAATTCCTTGTTCAACATAAGAACACTACCTAAATTCAACCCTGAACTTAACTACTACCACACTTGCCGTCTTATTTGCCATGACAGCTTACAAAGGGAAAAGACTGTCCCCTTCAAGGCCCAGCCAGTGAGCATTATGGATGGTGGGGGTGGATAATAATGTGAGTTTTACTCCAGAAAAAAGCTAGAGAGCATATAGCCTTTCCCCCTCATAGTGCTTGTGTGATGAGGTCTCATTTATCATTGAATTCATCACTATGGCAGGTATTGAGACATTGTAACTTTTTTGTTTGTTTGCTTTTAAGTCTGCAAATTGCCATTGCTTTGAATTAGGCATCCACCTAGAGTGACCTCTTAGTATAAGTAGCAGTATAACTATCCGCCCCATTTAATGATTGAATGTATTAATCAATCAATCAATAAATCAATAAGTCAGTCAGCCAATCAAATGTTATGCCGGTGGCCGAGGGGTTAGCACTGTCGCCTCACAGCGAGAAGGTCCTAAGTTCGAATCCCAGGCTGTCCCAGGTCCTTTCTGTATGGAGTTTGCATGTTCTCCCCATGTTTGCGTGGGTTTTCTCCAGATGCTCCGGTTACCCCCCACCATCAAAAAGACATGCATGTTAGGGTTAATACTCCTGTCTGTGCCCCTGAGCAAGGCAATGGAAAGAAGATCTGGACTTGGTCCCTGGGCGCTGCAGCTGCCCACTGCTCCTATACAACAGGATGGGTTAAATGCAGAAGACAAGTTTGACTGTAACTGAACAACTGTACAATGACAAAATAAGTGGCTTTCTCATTCTCTCTCTTTCTCTATAAAGTATATTTTGTATGTTAAAGTGCAATGCAATATGATCATGCATTAAGTGAAACTAGATGAAAAAACAAGGTAATTATAAAAGAGAAAAACATGGAATAAATAAACTATGAAAATTAGAAAACAGTTAGGGTGAGGGGGCTGTAAAAAAAAACTATCACATTGGGTCAAGATTTGTCTAACCTGCTTTAGCAGTAAGACACGAAATAGGAAACTGGAAAGTGAGCTAAGCCGCTGCCCTGCTTGTAGACAGTGACGTCTTGATAGCATCTAGACTGGGCTGTTGCTCTGAGAATCCTGTCTGCCACAACAGGATATTTGAAACAGAACCAGTCCCTGGAGGAGTCTCCTTTTATAAACAGTGACCAAACAATAATCACATTACTAAAATCAAAGTATTACCTCTGTTTACTTATGGGAAAATAGGCCTTTTTGTCATAAATGTCAGGGGAAGGATAAAATTAACGACATTGTGAGAGGCCTTGGTGGACAAAGTAGCAGTTTTTCACCCTGGTTCCTATTAATTCACAGACATATTGAATCGCTTCCTTGAAAAAAAATATACAACTTTAATAACAAAAAAAATCCCTTTTATTTATTTGTGTTTATTGTATTGTTATTTTGTGGGACATAAAAACTAATCTATTATTGCTGCGTTGGGCATCTTGTGGGCCTGTTGTTCTGTGGGACCAATGAATAGGTGCATCATGCGTCCTGCGCCCCGAGGACTGATGCCGCCTTATCTCGATTCGGTCAGTTAAAATGCTGCCCTCCCTTTATGGTGGTGTTATGTAACATATGGTTCCCTGTTTGTAGGCCACACTGCTTTTAATTCAAGAGTGCAACATTTGAGCAGACTTTCTCTATTAGAAAACATTACTTTGTCAAGATTTCCTTCTTAAATAGCTCCTGCTATTTTTGATTTGTCATTTATCATTTAGTCATGGGACTTGTCATCAGCTGTCAATAAAGCCTTTTTTTATATGACCTTTCTTGACAGCTGATGATTGCTTATGGCATGAAACAGACTTGTAAATTCATAAAGAATTTGACTAACTGGGTTATTTTGCTCCTTATTTTTTGAGCACTTTCCCTACTGTTGAGTGTTTCTTTTAACAAAGTTATATATACGTATATATATATATATATATATATATATATATATATATATATATATATAAAATCACAACATCTTCCTTCATACACAAAAATATCACGTTACAGAAGCCAACTGAGGTTTTAGCACACCGGGGGCTCCAGATGGCAACTAATATGATTGCCAATACGACTATTTTTTTAATTTTGCGACCACTTTTTTTTATGGATTTTCCCTCCTTTTTCTCCCACTTTGGGGTCGTCCCGGTTGCTGCTCCACCCCTTCTGTCGATCCGGGGAGGTCTGCAGACTACCACATGCCTCATCTGATACAACATGGGCAGTCACCAGCTGCTTCTTTTCACCTGACAGTCAGGAGTTTCACCAGGGGTACGTAGCACGTCGGAGGATCACGCTATTCCTCCCAGTCCCCCCCCCCCTTCGAACAGGCGCCCCGACCGACCAGAGGAGGCACTAGTGCAGTGACCAGGACACTCCCCCATATTCAGCTTCCCATCTGCAGACACGACCAATTGTGTCTGTAGGGATGCCTAACCAATCCGGAGGTCACATAGGAATTCGAACCGGCGATCCCCGTGTTGGTTAGGCAATGGAATAAATGTCCCCCGATTTTGTGACCACTTCTTTTCTGATTCACCAGTAGCCACAAAATGAATAAATAAATAAAGTAGATATGGCTATATGTTTTGTTTGTGTACTGAACTCTCATCCCCTCTTGCGCCTGCGTCTACCTGCCCTTATCACATGACCTACTGTATGGTTTCCAATACATAAACTTCTCTGCACTCCTGTCCTGTGGTGGTTTAAGCATCGGCTGTGTAGATGGACAGAAATAGTGGTGGAAGATAGTATAAAGTCACATTTAACGGGTTGAAAATGTGTTCTGAGAAAAATGAAAATGGAGTTCTGGAATATCATCCATTTTGTTGTGTCACAGGTTGTAGATTTTTATTTTTCTGTACATTAAGATTCCTTAAAATAATTATAGTAGTAAAAATATGCCAAGGCTGTGTTTATTTGCTCATTACATTCCAATTTCTGAGAATTTGTCTCCACTATAATAAACATAATGATGTGTCTATTCCTGCTGGGTCCATCCACACATGGCGGCACTTGAACTTCTCTTCACTTAGTTGGCTAGCTTACAGGTTAGCTACCGCGGTATGTGAATAACAAATTATTAGAAAACAGTGATTTTATTCGGTACTTTTGAACGGTCTGTGGATATGTAGTCAGAATGTCAAAACAAGGCCCCAGGCCCCTGTAGTCACTTCTGATTTAAAGTAAGAATCAAGGAATCATATGCTTGAGCTGTGCGTTAGTGAGGACTGGCCCTCGTCCTATTTATTTATTTATTTTTTTTGTTATGATTATTATGTGATTCTGTTCCCTAACTGCAATGCAACACGTCTATTCTGTTTTGTTTTTGTTTCCCATGGCACTGTGCAACTGCCGCCTTGGGCTATGTGATGCAAATTGTGGTCACTCACTCACTCACTCATGGAAGACCTGAGAGGGACGTTCAGAGTTCCTCTAAAATGGAAGGAGTCATGGCGTCCGGGTGGTGTAGCGGACTATTCTGTTGCCTACCAACACGGGGATTGCCAGTTCAAAATCCTCATGTTACCTCTGTCTTGGTCGGGCATCCCTACAGACACAATTGGCCATGTCTGCGGGTGGGAAGCTGGGTGTGGGTAAGACTAGGGTAATTGGCCAAGTACAACTGGGGAGAAAAATGGGGACAAATAAAAAAAAAATGGAAGGAGTCTCTGTCTAACTGTCAGTTCTTCAATTTTCTTGACAACCCTTCATCCGATCGACTTCACATTTGGCAGATGCACCATGGGTCTGGACAGTATCGTGCTTGTTATCAGCTTGGCTTGCATGATGTAAGATAGCCTATAGTATAGGCAATGTATGGCCTATGTGTTATGTACTTGCATCCTGTATGCTGTATCTTGCGTGGTATTGATTATTTTATTTAGGCCTTTTTTGTTTCAATTTTATTTTTGTAAGGTGTTGAACAAGAGTGTGATTGGTACTTTAATATGGTGTATTATCACAGTAACGTTGCCTCCAGGATGAATTACTATGCAGTAGGGGTTTGCGTGTTGTGTTTAGAATGTGGTTGTTGTCTAGCCTATGTTTTATGTGAGACCAACAGTTGAGGCTGTGGACATATTCCAATGTTGTCATGTGATGCAACCTACGTCTGATCTGTTTAGCAGCGTAGCACAAACCATTGGGTGATTCACTGTGAGGGTTTTTTTTTTTTTGCTCGACTGATATAAAAATATTGCAACGGTGAATTGTTTTCCTGTCTCTTTGTGTTACCTGCATGGCTAGATTTTCTCTGTATGAGGTGAAACGTTATTGACAGTATTAACTGTATGTAGTAACAGTGGAATTTTTTTTTTTTTTTGCAGTAACCCTGCTATTGACCGCACCTGTCCATGCATACGTATGTGCACAGCAGACATGTGTAACTCGAACTCTAGATGTAGCTAGCTGCCTAGTTAGTTACGTTCGCCAGCTGGCAAATAAACAGAATGCACAAATGAAAAATATCTGAATTTTTCTCACTTCCTGCCCGTCCAAACCCAGCCTCCTCTACATCAGTGATAAGTGACATTTGAGTCATCCCAGCCCAAATCAGTTGGATAAAATTGAATAAAAAAAGTGGGAAAAAAAAGACTGGAAATTTAAGAATTTATGGTAATATGACTGCAGTATATTTAACATTGCACATAGTATATTGTGTATGTAAAAATAGGCTTGAAGGCAGAGCAAACAAAGGCAGACAGTGCAGAGTGGAAAGAAGAGGCAGTGTGAGGTAGCCCTTCAACTATAACACATGACATTGCTATATTTTGGCTCCTGAAAATTTGATTTGTCTCTTAAATATTTTAGGAGCCAATAGCTCCTTTATATATATATGCCATGAGCCCTGCACACTGAACTGTTTGGCAATGTATAGTATCAATTCAAAACTTTTTTTTTAAGAGTTTTCCCCTCTTTTTCTCCTCAGTTATACTTGGCCAATCACCCCACTCTTCCAAGCCACCCCAGTCGCTGCTCCAACCCCTCTGCATTTCCGGGGATGGCTGCAGACTACCACATGCCTCCTCCAATACATGTGGAGTCGCCAGCTGCTTCTTTTCACCTGACAATGAGGAGTTTCGCCAGGGGGACATAGCGCATGTAAGGATCACGCTATTCCAGCCAATTCCCTCTCCCCCCCAAACAGGCACCCTGACCGACCAGAGGAGGCACTAGTGCAATGATCAGGACACATACCCACATCCAGCTTCCCACCCGCAGACCCAGCCAATTGTGTTTGTAGGGACACCTGACCAAGCTGGAGGTAACACAGGGATTCGAACTGGCGATCCCCGTTTTTGGTAAGCAACGGAATAGACCGCCACATTACCCGGCCACCCCATAAGTATATAATACCTATTTTACGCTTAGTCAATAGATTTTCATTATCATTACTGTAGACAACTAAATTTTGCATCACAAATATGACTTATCAAAAATGTCATCCTTACCCAATACCACTGAATCACAATGAACTATAATGTTGAGTTATCGTCCAAATCTAAACTTATATAACTGACAATAGATGCGACAATTATGCCAAACAATTTCCTTGTTCATTGTTAAAAGTATTTACATCAACGAGACATCACAGATTAATCACTTCTACAGTTCCTTACTGTGCTGACACCCGTCCTTAGCAGGGGCTTGAGAAAATGTGATTTCTCATCAAGTTTTACATGCCAAACACACGCCATCCCCACAGACTGCAGAGTCTAGAGTATATTTCATAAGAAGGCAACCTGAACACCAAATGCTGCATTACAGTTTGGAGGATTTGCAATCTGCAAAATGTTCTCCATGCTAAACACATCCTACATTCTGCCGGCTCACAGATATCCCCGTCCTCTCATATTCTGTCCATCTCACATTGCATTAATTAAGCATTCTTAACACCTACACACTCACAAATAAATGCATGCTCAAATTTTAATTTCCTCCATATATCCTCCGCTCTGTCCGTCTTTTACGCACACACACACACACATGCACACGAACACACACACACAGAATCACCCATGTACTACACCACCTTGAGTCCTTTATCTACCTTCCATTTGCATGAACATGGCTTACTGCACAGAGTATCAAAGTTGTTAAAGGAAGAAAAGGAATCAAAGAAGAGACAAGAAAGAAAGGTTAAACTCCTTTAGTGAATAATGTGACCCAGGAACAAAGGGAGAGAGAGAGAAGAATGAAGGCAGGACCAGAAAGAGTTTGAGTAAGCACAGAGGAAGAGGAAGCACAGAGAGCGAGAAAGAGGGAGAGAGCGAGAGAGAGAGAGAGAGAGAGAGAGAGAGAGAGAGAGAGAGAGAGAGAGAGAGAGAGAGAGAGAGAGAGAGCGAGAGCGAGAGCGAGCGAGCAACTGGGAGTGAGACAGCGAGATCAAAAGAGCCTGATAGAAACTCAGAAAGAGAGAGCGGAGGTGAGGGAGAGGAGTTGTGAAGGGGGTGGGGGAGATAAGATGAGTGAGGCTCGAAAGGGGGGGGGGGAAGTGAGAGGGGGGAGGAGGGAGAGGGAAACAACAGGTAGATGCAATCGGATCCGATTCACATTGTCTGATTCTATGACACAGCAGTGCAGGGTTTCGCCTCTCACCTCGTTACCAACCTTACTGAACACCAGCAGGGCAGCTGTACTTAATTTCCACACAAATTGTTTAAATGTCCAGGATAATAGGTCACAGATCCCATCCACCTGCTAAACGCTTGCAAGCAATTTAGATCCCACATGCATAAACAAGACAAGCATGGCCCGGCATTTTGAAAAGAAGACCCGCATTTGACCTATCAGTACTGTTTTACACATTACTGTCAGCCCTCCAGACACTCCTGTCAGCACCCCCAGGCATACTATTACAGCAGTATTCACCGTGGCTGTCTCAAAGTAGAAACAAAACAAAAAAACAAAAAACAAAAAATCTAAACATAACAAAGAAGCCATAACGAGCTTTCTAAAATGGATTGTTTTTTTTTGTTTTGTTTTTTTCCCCACATTCTAATTTTCACACAAATGCTGTAGGTTCATGTATCATTGATGCTTTGTGCACAACCTAAATACAATGCATTAATACATTAATTACCTCGTTAAGCACACACATGCACACACGTGTAGGCGTGTAGGCATCGTGCCGTGCACGCCACTGTGCCACCTATGTGTAAGTAGGCGGCACAGTGGTGCAGTGGTTAGTGTGGTCGCCTCACAGCAAGAAGGACCTGGGTTTGAGCCCCGGGGTAGTCTGACATTGGGGGTCTTCCCGGGTCGTCCTCTGTGTGGGGTTTGCATGTTCTCCCCGTGTCTGCATGGGTTTCCTCTGGGAGCTCCGGTTTCCTCCCACAGTCCAAAGACATGTAGGTCAGGTGAATCGGCCGTACTAAATTGCCCCTAGGTATGAATGTGTGTGTGTGTGTGTGATGGCCTGGCGGCCTGTCCAGGGTGTCTCCGCACCTGCCGCCCAGTGACTGCTGGGATAGGCTCCAGCATCCCCGCGACCCTGAGAGCAGGATAAGCGGTTCAGATAATGGATGGATGGATACCTCATTAAGCTCTGTCAGTTTTATTCTTGTGTCATGTGATTGTTGTTTTCCAGTGTAAATCACGCACGTTACGTGTTGCAGCTTGGTGAAGTAATGTCGTCCTCATTTGAACAACAAGTTATAACTACCACTGAGCCTGTGGTGAGTATTAGTTCATGTCCATAGCACCGATTTCGAAGATTGGTGGCAACTACAGAGTCACCGTAGTCATTGATGAAAGGCCAAAAAAACACAATGTTGGAAGTTGTTAAAAAAAGGGACACCTTATTCCGGGGAGAGTTAGCGTTGGGAGCCTGGTCTGCTGCATCCGGTGGGCCCAAGGACTACGGCCCCGCCCAGAGCTGCACATGAAGAAGAAACACCGAGGGTGGTGTGACAGGATGCAGAAGCGGGGCAGGCTAAGCTAACTGCTAGCCCATGCAGACCGGCAGTGCAGACAGTCATCCTGGCTGGCAATCATGCTCCTGTACAGTGATTTTTATGTATTTATTAATTTGTTTATTTAGTTTAGATATGTGTTAGTTTGGAAACATGTGTTCTTGTAGTTCTTGTAGTTTCTGGATACGTGTTTTTGTCTTTGTGTTGCACTGCTGTGATATGTCGTTTCATTTCATGCGCGCAATTGCATGCAATGAAACGACAAATTAAAGGTTTCTTATTCTGATTCTGCGTCACATATTCACTCCGTAGAGGCAAACAGATGACGAAGTATTGTCCGTCCTTTTCAAAATAAAAACTTTTTTTTTTAAATCTCACTTTCAAAACACCTACTCACAACGTGCCATTAACACAACTGTTTTACAGTCATTTTAACACAGATGCACTGATGAACTCGCGTAGACGCCTTCTTTCCCAAGACAGACTCATTAACATTTGTAAATACAACCACCCCGATGGAAAGGCAGGGGCAATTTCATGATTTTCGTCATCAGTAGTAGTAATTATAGGTTGTAATGGGGACGGTAGCAATTCCAGTGAGCCACAATTATGTGTGGTTACCCAAAGAACACAGTGAAAAGTTTACCGTTTGTGGAAATTAGTAAGATAATCAAGATGAAGGGGTGTGATATTCTGTTTCTTCGCTTTCTTTGCATGCAGTCAGTTACCTTTTCATAACATAAATTGACCCCGTTTACTGTCGGTTTTAAAATGTGTTTTTTTGTGATTGGATCACAAGTGCACAGCACTAAATACAAGTGTAAATGACCAGAGGTGGAAAACTCCGCTTCAAAAAGTAGAAGTACTAACCATGTATTTGCTCCACCCATGCACTAAACCAGCTGATTCTAATTAGCACAACACTTCAGCCAGGTAGGAGAACTAATTAGTGAATGGGTGGAGCAAATACATGGTTAGTACTTCTACTTTCTGAAGCCGGGTTTTCCACCTCTGTAAATGACCACTAAATGTTTTGTGAACCGGTTACTCAAACTACTCGCCGAGGTTGTCTGGGACGCATTTGACCACATATATTTTGTGGTGTAAACGCTAATGCGTCCTCATGCCTCCCCGACAAGATGTAGACAGTAACGAAGTCTTCTTCTTCTTCTTCAGAGTAACGGAATCTGATCACAAGTAGTCAGCAGGACGCATTTGGAGACGCATGATAGAGACAGGTGTAGACGGCGATGTGTCTCGCTGCCCACTTGTGACCCGATCGCACAAAACACATTTTAAAACCGAGTGTAAACAGGGTCAACGACACATGACAGTGAGTTAAATTGTGTATCTTGGTTGTTTGTGTTTTGCCAAATATCAATTAAAATCTCTCTTATATCTCAGTGTGCCATAGATCTTAGCAGGCAGCCGGAGGACTTGACCACCCCCACCCCCCCACAAACACACACACACACACACACACACACACACACACACAATTCTCACAGAGATACCATTTGCATTTACTAACAAACACACACAGCCACGTGGCTCACATGGACAAATGTAGTGTGGTGATGTCAAAATACGGCGACATACACATTGCTTCTCTCTCTCTTCCCTCCATAGTCTGCGTCTGGCCTCTCAGGAGTGTGACTTTGGCAATAAACAATTAAAGTTTGATCACACGAGTGCAAAGCTCCGTTGAACATGGTGGTCTAGAGAACCAGCAAGAGAGAGAAAAGGGAAGCCGCTGCTGTTATACTCCAGTTGTGCAACCCCCTCCCCCCCACCACCACACACACAGGCAAGCCTGTCAGGTTTTGGGAGAACCTGATCTCTTATTTAGTACTACTGGGAGCATTGGATCTTCACCTCACACTCTCTCTCACCCGCCCACACGAACACAGAACACGCAAACACCCTCCCTGTCAAACAGGCAAGCATGAACTCGTTCTCTATCGCTTTCTTGCTGAGATTGTTCTACCAACGTGAAAAAGGACAGCTCAGAATGGACTTATCTTTAATTCCTGCATTTCCAAAACGACAAGCCATTTAGATTAATGGGTGCAAGGTACTGCGTTGAAAACACTCTTTTGATCATGGAATGATTGTTCAAGAAATAAGTGCAATGAAAAGAAAAATGGTAAATGGACTGCATTTATATAGCACTTTTGTAGTCTACTGACTGTAGTCACATTCACCCATTCACGCACCCATTCATACACTGATGGTGGAGGCTGCCATGCAAGGCACCAACCTGCTCATCAGGAGCAGTTGGGGGCTCGGTGTCTTGCTCAAGGACTCTTGGACATGCTCTCTACAGGAGCTGGGGATCGAACCAGCGACCTTCTGATTATTAGACAACCCGCTCTACCTTCTGAGCCATGCCGCCCCTAGATATCCTTACATGTCCCTGGAGGGATAGAGAAAAGAGGAAATTATCGAGAGCAATGAGAGCGGTTACAAGGGAATGTACATGACATAATGGGGAGAAGGTGACATCAGATCTTTCTAGAAAAGTACCGTGGGGCTCTATGTCACCCATATAGAATGATGCTACAAAGCTGGTACTGACAATGCAGACAACGTGGCCTACTGTGTGGGCTTAGGCTCATAGCTTTGTAGTCTTGTATATGGTGACACCAGAGCCTACAATACACTACAAGCAGCCACAGGCAACCAGTGGAGAGCTTATAAAGAGTAGAGTGTTGTAGTAAAATTCAGGGAGGCTGAAAACAATGTGGGCTGCCTGAGTTTAACAAAAGCTTGAATGAGGAGTTGGCTAAAGAAAGGTATTGCAAGTCTTGATGGACTTTGGTCAAGTCAATAGCAATGACAAAGTATTTTACGAAGCGTGCTCGCTGGGAGCCAGCCTGCTGCAGATGAGCAGGTTGGCTGCTTGCATGGCAGCCTCTGCTCTCAGTTTGTGTGAACGTGTATCATGTGAATGTGAAGCACTGCCTTTAAAATGCTCTGCTGATTAGAAAAGTAAAGTATAAATGCTGTCCATTTACAATCATTTCCATGTAGAAATGCAGGTCTGTCTTGGTATTATGCGATGTGAGGTCGTGGGAAAACATCTAACTGGATGTGTAATCTAGACGTACTTCAAAACATTAGTGTCAGAGAATTTGAGTTGGAGCAGTGTTGATTTAACGATGGTTGCAGAAGTTGTCACCCTCCCTCATACCTGATTAGTCAGACAGAGGTTAGAGAGGAATTATCCAGCACAGATACAGTATTCCCCCTGGGTCAAAAAGGATCATTGGATTGGTAAACATTATGAAGGGCAGTTGATACAGGTTGAGGATGAGAATGACAACTGAAAAAAAAAATCTGATTCAGTAATGTACAGACCACCTAAGGCATCAGCTATTTTTATCATTGAATGCTCAAAAGTTTTAACCACCCTTCGTGCAATGTGTCCGAATATAATCATAATGGGTGATTTAAATGTTAATTTTTGATAACACTGACACTATGTTCACTGAAGATTTTAAGGCAATGTTAGATTGTTTTGATCTTTACAACCCACAGCAAGGGTCATATTCTCGACTTGGTTTGTTGTTCCAGCATCACACCATATAACATCACCTGTGCTGAATTACCCATCTCCGACCACAGAGCTGCGTTATTCAACATCAACCTACCGCTCAGTAAACCAAGGGTGCATCATGCCATATCATACCACAACATTAGATATGTTAATCCAGATGATATCAGCAGTTTAACTATCATAAACACCGTTCCTGCTCCTACCTCCTCACTCCCTGATCTTATGGCTTACAAACATAATATGTTATCTTCTGCACTTGATACTTAACCCCCCCCCCCCATAAACAGGGGTTGTCTCATTTACTCATACTCTTCCCTGGTGCAAACCTAAATTACATCAGCTCAAGGCTATAGGTTGATGTCTTGAGGGGTTTTGCACCAAGACTGGACTTGCTGTTCACAAACAAATGTATTCGGATCATATACCCCATTACAAAAAGTATCTTTCAACAGCTAAAACATCATATTATGGAAATATCATCAGTGCAGCTGAAGGGAATAATGGAACTCTCTTCTCCACAGGTGAATCCACCTGAACATAATATTAACAGTAGTCATTCTAATGAAGAATGCTCTACTTTGAAGTTTTTCAACTCCACAATTAGTATCATTCACGAGCAGCTAGCCTCTGCTAACATCATGCCGACTGACTTACCATCAGCAAGCACCATGATAATGTCCCCATCCACTGTCCTATTTTCAGTCTTCCAACTGAAAATCAATTTTTTTTTAATAACTTCATTTCTGATTTTTCCCCTTTTCTCCCAATTTAGTTGCCAATTGATCCCTATTTTAGTTCAAACACCCACCCTCGTATTGCATGCGTTCGCCAACTGCATCTCTCCGGCCGGCAGTCTCGAAGGAGCTGCCTCACCACTTTCGTGACAAGGCGAATCCAGGCCGAACCACTGCTTTTTTCGACACACACAGAGACGCATTCATGTGACGAACACAAGCCGACTCCGCCCCCCTCTCGAAGACAGCCTTGCCAATTATTGCTGCTTCATCGAGTCCGGCCATAGCTGGGAAAATCAAATTTCTGAACTTATTACTAAGCCTAGCCACCTCCACATGTCACCTGGATCCAATTCCCACAACCCTAGGTAAAACATGCCTGCCCTCTAGTATCTCCCTGATAACCTCCACAATCAACTCTCCTCTCAGTCCACTGGTACAGTTCTCCTTTCACTGAATTGTTGCATAATCAAACCTACTCTGAAAAAAAAAGAAAAACAGCTTTAAACTTTATTCAGATTCTACTGACCAAAACAACTACCGGCCTCTTTCCCATTCACCATTCATCTCCAAACTTCTTGAGAGGGTAGTTGCATTCAACTCCAGATCTACTTTGATAACAACTCTTGATAACAACTCTTGATAACTCTTTGAACAATTCAAATCTGGCTTTTGCCCCAAACATAGCACAGAAACAGCCCTTGTTAAGATCATTGATTACTTCCTTCATGCAGCTGACTCCGGTCTCTCTCTATCCTCATCCTCTTTGACCTCACCACAGCCTTTGCTACTATCCCATCAGCTCCTCATGGATCATCTGGCTAGCATTGGAGTTGGGGACACTGTGCGTCAGTGGTTTGCTTCCTACCTTTCATGCAGGACACAATTTGTACAAATTCAGAACTACCAATCAAAAAGTTTGATAGTTTCTCATGGAGTTCCACAGAGTTAAATGTTGGGGCCACTCCTGTTTATTATTTACCTCCTGCCTCTTGGCAACATCTTCCAGCACTATGGTATCCATTTCTACTGCTATGTTGATGATACACAGCTTTATCTGTCCACTAAGTCCACTTCCACTCTCCCCTCCAGTACCCTCACTGCTTGTCTCCATGATATACAGATATGGATAACTAACAATTCTCTGAAATCCAACAGTAATAAAACAGAGCTACTTCTCATTAACACTAAATTTGCACTCTCAAAAACTAATAGTTTCTCACTCTCTGTTGCTGGAGCCACCATACCTGTCTCCACTCTGGCTAAGAGCTCTGGTTTATCCTATATATTACTCTTTCCTTTTCCAGTCGACTGCCTTTTTCCATCTGTGAAACGTTTCCAGACTACACCCTGTTTTAACACAACACTCCATGGAAGTCTAATTCAATGCTTTGGTCACATCATGCATTGATTTCTGCAATGTAATCCTGGCAGGCATCCCAAACAAACGTATTCCCCAACTTCAACTCATCCACAATTCAGCAGCATGGATTATTGCGCGTTCAAAGTCCATTGACCATGTCTCTCCCCTCAATTACACTGGCTTCTTGTGTCACAGCGGTTTAATTTTAAAATTGTATTATTAATATTCAAAGCGCTTCATAATCTATCCCCTGCTTATCTCACAGACCTCCTTCAGACTTACACTCAATCTTGCTCCTTGCGTTCTTGACCGGTAGGTCTATTGGCACTACCAGCCATCAACCTCAGCACAATGGATGCCAGGGCTTTCTCCTATGCTGCAGACAAACTCTGGACTGCCAGGGCTTGGTCCCTCTGTCTAGCCAATCGGTGCAAGTCCTTTTCTCCTTCCTTAGTGTCTAACCTGTCATACAACTCACCATATGCCTTTTTCCTTTGCCTTTGCCACCTCTCTCTTCGCTTTGCGCTGCATCTCCTTGTACTCCTGTCTACTTCCTTCATCTCTCTGACTATCCCACTTCTTCTTTGCCAACCTTGTCCTCTGTATACTTTGCTTCCTCATTCCACCACCAAGTCTCCTTGTCTTCCTTCCTCTGTCCTGATGACACACCAAGTACGTTCCTAGCTATCTCCCTCACTATTTATGCAGTGGTTGCCCAGCCATCTGGCAACTCTTCACTACCATCCAGTTCATGTCTTAACTCCTGCCTGAACTCCACACAACAGTCTTCCTTCTTCAACTTCCACCATTTGATCTTCGGCTGTGTCTTCACTCGCTTCCTCATCTTGGTCTCCAAAGTCATCCTACAGACCACCATCCGATGCTGCCTAGCTACGTTCTCCCCTGTCACCACCTTGCAGTCTCCAATCCCTTTTAGATCACAGATTCTACATAAGATATAGTCCACCTGTGTGCACTTTCCTCCACTCTTGTACGTCACCCTGTGTTCCTCCCTCTTCTTGAAATATGTATTCACCACAGCCATTTCCATCCTTTTCGCAAAAAAACTTAAACAGCATTAGCATCACCAAATTAATTTTTTAACTACTGCTGATATATGCTCTATTGCTTATTGTGTGTTTTATTGTTGATTGCACTAACATGTTTTACTGCTTTGTTTGATTGTATTTGATGTAAAGTGACCTTGAGTGTCATGGATGATTACTTTAAATAATTGTATTATTATTATTATTATTACTGTGGTGCAGAGTTTGTACGTTGGTGATAGCAGGGAGCATAGTTGCAGCATAATTGATTTAACCTGGTTGGGTTCAGTGAGGCATTCTGTTAGATGGGTTGAGTTGAATAGGGTCCAAATCAACCTGTTTTAACATTTTAACATGCTTTTTTTTTTCCCTCAGAGAGCTTGTTTGGGGAAACGAGTTTGGGAGTTTTGGATTGATTCAGATGTGTTGAGTGCAAGGCTTTTGTGAACAGATTAAATAAAGGCACATGATTTACAGCCAGCTGTCAGAGAGGAGATGACGCCGGTAGGCAGATGGGAGAGCAGATCAGCCATGAAGAGAGTGCTTTGTCTATTCAAGATGAGCTTTAGGACTTCATCTAAGATCAAATAGAGGTGTAGAATAAGGCAGTATGAGTAAGATTTGAAAAGGGAGTCTTGTGGGTAACAAAATATTTGACATAAAGAGAGGAGAAAGAAGTAGGGGAAGTTTACCAAATGCAAATAGAGTTTCTGGGGATTACATGAAAAGGATAGTGGTGGGGTGGTCTTGTGAAGCCAGCTTTGTGTGTAGGGAGGTAGTATGTGAATAAGGCCATGCAAGGCAAATTTCAAAGATAATTCATGAATATTGGGTAATTGCAATAGGGACATGTTACTAGGGCAAATACATTAACATGATTATTCTCTGTAAGTCTGTGTCACATTGTGAAACTTGACCACAATTATAGATTAGATTTAGATGTACTTTGTTAATCACCGTGGGGAAATTCGTCCTAGCTGCATTTAACCCATCCCAACACACACTGGTAGCAGTGGCTAGCCATGTAGCTAGGAGCAGTGTGCAGCTGCTATGCAATGCCCGGGAAAACTATATAGAGCAGAATTGAATTGTTCTGGAAGTAAAAAATCCCTTTCATCCTCACAATAGGGAATTTGGTTATTAGCTTTATTGTATTAACAGTCCAAGGGCACACTTACCATGAGCTATGAGATTCTGAAACAGTGACCTATGCTCCTGTTGAACCCATGAGTCAGTCTGATTTCTCCCAACCACCATTCCAACCAAATATAACATCATTATCTCCCTCCTGAACAAATGAAAAGGAACAGGTTTTTCCTTCTCATTCCCTTAGCCAAAGTCTCACCCACTCCTCCTTTATTTTGTTTGGTTCATCCTTGACAGATCCTGTAAAATATAAATACCTACAACCCACTTCTTACTTACACTCCATATATTTATGGGTAGTATATTACTTAGATTTGTTCTGTATGCTTTAATTAATCATTTTATAACTACCAAAGTCACTACATATGTCATATAGAGTGAAATTATTATTTTTTCCATGCAATCATATATAACTTTGATTTAAACTGCTCGGTGGAACTGCCACACTGCCAACATGAAATGTAACTATGCAATTAAAATTGTAAATATGCACCGTGTGACTCAGGCTTTATGCAGTATTCACAAATAAGATGTATTTCCGTCACATTTTCAAAAATGTTTGGCAGCCTTCTTATGATTGTATTGACACACCTATATTTTACCCTTTGCAAAGTGAATACCCAAAAAATACCACTGAAATTGCATTCTTGAGATTACATACTGCGACCATTATTGGTTTTTCATGTGTATCACATTAAAGATGTCTCAATGCGTGCTCAAATTTGATGAGTGATGAAACATTTCCCCACTAAACTTCGTGTCCAGAAGAAGTGTGTTTCCTTTTCCAGTGTGGAAATATGGTTTCACAAACTTATATTTACCGTACCGGTGTGGGAACATGGCGGTGTGAGCTTACGTTTGCAGCGGCCTCACCCAGTACCGTCCATGCAGTGTCTTTGCCCACATCTGCGTCTAAGTTGTCTTTGCTTGATGGCTGGGAGGGCTGCTGCTGGATCGGCTAGGAGAGCTTGTTCTGCTGTGGCCGGTGGGCCCAGGGACCACGGCCCTGCTTGGAGCTGCACCCAAGCGAAAGCACCAAGGGTGGTCTGACAGGACGCAGAAGCGGGGCAGGCTAAGCTAACTGCTAGCCTATGCATACCAGCAGTTCTGATAAAACTGAGGGCGGTCTGGCAGCAGCCTTGCCTGGTGTTGACTGTTTTTGGTGTCATTGTGTGGGGTGCGGGGAGTTGTGTCGCGGATGCTGGCTGGGAGAGCTGGCGCTGGATCGGCTGGGGGAGCCTGGTCTGCTGCGTCCGGTGGCCCAAAGGACTACGGCCCTGCCTGGAGCTGCACCCAAAGAGGAAGCACCGAGGGCAGTCTGACAGGATGTGGAAGTGGGGCAGGCTAAGCTAACTGCTAGCCCATGCAGACCAGCAGTTCCAACAGTCATACTGGCTGGTGTTCTCTCTTGGACAGTGATTTTTTTTCCTTTGGATATGTTGGATATATGTATTTTTGTAGTTTTATAGTTTTGTAGATTTTTAAGTTTTGTTTTATTTATTTATTTGTTTGTTTTTGTAGTTTGGATATATGTGTTCTTGTAGTTTGGATATGTGTTTTTGTCTTTGTGTTGCACTGCTGTGGGCTGGCGGGAAGGAATGTTATGTTCAATTTCATGTGCACAAGTACATGAAATGAAATGACAAGTCAATGTTCCTGACTCCTGATTCCTGAATGGTTTCAACTTTTCTGGGATCCCATTAGAAAGCAACTTTTTCCAGAGGGTATATAAGTGAGTCAGTAAATGAGGGATTTCTTTGTATTCATGGAGGCTTTGGATAAGAGGGCCTTTAACATAGCCACTGGCGTGGGTACAAAGCCACCCATCTTTTCTTTCTCATTTTCAACTTGAGTAAAACTGCAGCCATGCCTTGGTGAATGTACAGTCTGAGTGGTCACATAATGGTCACATAATCCTTGCTGGGGAAAAAAACCAAGCAAAACAAACACAATTGGCCTCAGAGTAAAAACAAACTATCAGTGGATGGAGATGTTTTTTTCCCCAAAAATAACGTTGCCTCAGTCAGTTCATCCCCTCAACACAAACCCACTTTTCTCTGTAATGCTCCCACACAGGGGGACATATATGCGGTGTTTTGCTAACTCCGAGAGAGTTTGGGTAGGCGCCGGGGGAAGCGCAGGGCGGCAATAAGCGAGTGTGTGTCGGGCGGATGAGTGATTGAGAGGGAGGGTTGGGACTTGAACGTGAATCAACAGGAGTGGGCACACTGAAACACTAAAAGCTCAGCCTACCACATGGGAAATACTGTGCTGTCTGTCGGAGAGGTAATCCTCTGGCCCGGCAGACTCATAAAGAAAGAAAACGGATAGAAACAGAGAGCGAGAGAGGGAAATATAAAGAGAGGAGAGGTATTTGGGCACGGGGGGGGGGTGTTGAGAGAGAAAGACAAAAGGTAAAGATGGCTAAGCAGGGGAACAAAGAAGAAAAAGAAAGACACCGACAGGCACAGGGAAAGAAAGAAAGACAAGACCTGAAATGAGAAATGGGGGAGAATGAAAGAAAGAGGGCGAGCGGAAACAAAGAGGCAGGGTAAAAAAAAAAAAGAATACAATACAAATCTCCCAGAAGCAATTTAAATGTTTATCGAACTAATTAAAATTGTTTTTGAATTAACTGGTGACAGGTTTGGTCTTGACAGGGAGTGAATGATTACTCTCCCTATAATTAGAATATGGCCGCCCAGCTAGTGTGCACATGTGGCTTTGTGTCCATCTCTCAAAGTGTTTCTCTGCACGCCCGTGTGTGTCCCTGTGCATACACTTGTTTAACAAGGCACATCTTCGAGTGGTAGTCTGTGTGTGTGTTTATTTGATTATGTGTTACCCTATATACGTGCATTGTGTGTGTGTGTGTGTGTATGTCCACGATGGTCCAGTCTTCCGATTGTGATGGTAATTGGCGAGCCACCCATTGATTACCCAAGGCTGTGAACCCCATCAGCAGGCCGCTGCCAGCCTTTGTCAGAGGTTAACCAGCAGGACAAAGACTCATGCATGGCAAACACATATATTATTACATTGTGGATATTGCTGTCTGTTATTTCTGTCCTCCTAGCTATTTCCGTCCCCTGTTCCGCATTACTGGTCCAGCTCCTGTCATAGTCTTACACCTATAATTTTTTTTTCTTTTCCATTTCTTTCCAATTTATTATTTTTCCCCCTCGTAATATGAAACATCAACAGGGAGAAAGCATGGGCACCTTTGCAAATATCAGTCTTTTTGTTTCTCACTTCATTACCTGCTGACCGTGGCGGAGAGGGTGTTTGCTGGGTTGCCAAGACTGTGCTGCTCCCATAGTGGTACTGCCCCCCCCCCCCGCTTAACACACACAAACACACTCTTTTTTTCCCAATTATTTAACAAGTAATGAGGTTACTGTACAAAATTGGTTTCTAATTCAAAGCACATTACCCTTCTTATCCATTTATGATTACTTTCCTCAGTAACAAAAAGCTGCATTATTGGCTGCTGAAAAGTGGGGAGGGGTTGAAACAGTATACTTGCTTCAATTCATTTCCCAAACGGAAACCGTTTCATTAACGTACTGTTTGCACCAGTGGCGGCTGGTACTAAACATTTTTGGGGGGGGCACAATTTACCTTGGTGCAGCACACCTGACAGCTGCTTTAATGTCCACACAGTCACAGAGTTGTTAAGAAGGACAATGGAGCCTGTAGATTTTATCAGGGTTCGTAGACGGTGGATGATTGACAGTCGAGACGAGGCATGGTGGTGGGCATGAACATGATTGACAGCCATGAGAATTGTCCAATCACATTAGATCAGAAAAAGATTAAAACGATACCAATCCGCCGCCAATAAAAGTGGGAGTGTCTGGGGCGCCATGGAAAATCTGAAGAAACCAATCAGACAGCAGCCTCAGGTCACCTGCTCGCCACAAGTTTGAGGGCCGGTATAAGGTATTGTTTGGGCGGTGCCCCTCACCCAGGACGTATATGTATTCAGACAGAAACCAACCAAATACCATTTGGAACCAGTATTTAATGGCTGCTGACAGCCGCTCGCAGACTGAAAAACACTTTTATTTCATAATTACTTTATTTCATATTTATTTGCACTTTACAGCTAAATTATATTTAACATGTTTAAGTAGATTTTCATCTCTTGATTTTTGGGCCAGCCGCCACTCATCTTCCCTCCCGTGGTATCATTATAGTGTGTATTCCTAATCATCACCGCCTGCATGGAGTTTTACTCACATTCCCTCCCTCTGACTCCGTCCCTCCTCCACTTGCTGTAAAGTCCCTCTCTCTCTTTTTCGGGGGAGCTCCCCGGTTCTGTCCTTCTCTTCGAAATCGATTTCACATTATGTCTCTGTTTTTTGCTAAAAAAGAAAAGTCTCGTGGAGCCGAGCAAGGAGCCGCTGTCACAGCTCTAACCCGCGGCCCTCTCTGACCCACTTTCAGTGTAGAAAGCCCTGATAGGACAATGCATCTCTTTTTCTCCCTCTCCCCCTATCCCCGTCTGTCTCTCTCTCCCACTCATTCCATCTTTTTGTTTTTGTTTCTGCATCTATGTTTATTTGTCTCCGTCTTTTCTTTCATCTTTTGTGGTTGTTTCTTCCCCTCATTTTCTCGGTGTCCCTGACCGTCTCTCCGTTTCCTGACCAGCTCCCTGTCTCATCCTGTCTAATCTGTCACGGCTTGTTTCTCTTCCTCACTCCTTTCTTTCCTCTAGAGTACTCTCTCAACTCAACATGCTGCTCCCTCTCTCTCTCTCTCTCTCTCCTCCCCTCGCCTCCCCCCCCCCCTCGCTCTCCCCCTCCCCACTCTCTCTCGTGCTCTCTCTCTTGCTCTCACCGTCTCTCCCCCTCTCGCTCTCCCCCTCCCCACTCTCTCTCGTGCTCTCTCTCTTGCTCTCCCCCTCTCTCCCCCTCTCGCTGTCTCTCTCCCCGTCTCCTCTCTCTCTCTCTTCCCCCTCTCTCTCCCCCCTTCTATCCCCCTCTCGCTGTCTCTCTCCCCGTCTCCTCTCTCTCCCCCTCTCTCTCGCCTCCCCTCGCTTCTCCCTCCCCCCCTCTCGCTCGCGCTCTCCCCCTCTCGCTCTCCCCCTCCCCACTCTCTCTCGTGCTCTCCCTCTTGCTCTCCCCCTCTCTCTCCCTCCTTTTATCCCCTTCTCGCTGTCTCTCTCCCTGTCTCCTCTCTCTCTCTCTCTCTCTCTCTCTCTCCCCCCTTCTATCCCCCCTCTCGCTGTCTGTCTACCCCGTCTCTTCTCTCTCTCTCTCCTCCCCTCTCCTCTCCCTCGCACTCTCCCCCTCTCACTCTACCCCTCCCCACTCTCTTTCATGCTCTCTCTCTTGCTCTCCCCCTTTCTCTCTCCCCTTCTATCCCCCCTCTCGCTGTCTCTCTCCCTGTCTCTCCTCTCTCTCTTGCTCTCCCCCTCTCTCTCTCCCCTCTCTCTCCCCCCTCTCGCTGTCTGTCTCCCCCGTCTCTTCTCTCTCTCTATCCTCCCCTCTCCTCCCCCTCTCACTCTACCCCTCCCCACTCTCTCTCATGCTCTCTCTCTTGCTCTCCCCCTTTCTCTCTCCCCCCTCTCGCTGTCTCTCTCCCCGTCTCTCCTCTCTCTCTCTCCCCCTCCCTACTCTCTCTCGCTCTCCCCCCCTCTCTCTCCCCCCTTCTCTCCCGCCTCTTGCTGTCTGTCTCCCCCATCTCTTATCGCTCTCTCTCTCGTTCTCGCCCCCACTCTCTCTCTTTCGCTCTCTCTCATCCTTACCCCCCCCTCTGAGTCATGAGGCCTCCTGCAGGTCACATCATTATAAAACTGCTCCATCATCATCTACTTGGGATACCCAGACAGCTGGCAAGAATATGATATCTCACATTCAGCTGTTCTTTCTTAGATTATTAAAAAGAACTTATGATCATGTTCCGTCCATCTGTCTCTCATTTTGAAAGAGTGGATTGCTTGGCCTTCTGCCTTACCTGGGTCCAGACCTCGACTCACTCTTACCAGAACCTTTCCCTTTGGGGCAGAACAGGAGTCTTTGCGCCTGCTTTAGAGTGGCCGATGTGACAGAGTGGGTGCAGACTTGAAAGGTTTAACTTTGTTTTAATCCAGGACATAGCCAGACGTGTTTGCCGCTGTCACCCGGCGGTGTCACCCTCTGTGTTAAACTGGGTGGCCACCGGTGGTGACTGCAGGAATTAAAGCTCCGGCTGCGTAATTAGTCATGACACGGCAGCTCGGAGGAGAGGATGACTGACACAAAGTGAGCTCGGTGATGTGGGAAAGGTCCGGCTTGCCGTACGTACATCACAAATTGATGAGTTGAGCCTTCAACTTAAGGTAAAAAAACCGATACGAGGATTTTTGAATTTTTGATGGGGTTCAGAATCAAGGTGCTAAATCATAGATGGTCTTCGTTGCTGGTGAAACTGTTGGCCTGCGTTAGCTCCTATACGATGCCCGCTGGGCCATCGGCGATGTCCTGCCCCCCCCTCCCTTTTTCTCCTCAGTTGTATCCGGCCAATTACCCCACTCTTCCGAGCCGTCCCGATCGCTGCTCCACCCGCTGTGCTGATCTGAGGAGGGCTGCAGACTACCACACGCCTCCTCCGATACATGTGGAGTTGCCAGCTGCCTCTTTCCACCTGACAGTGAGGAGTTTCGCCAGGGGGACATAGCACATGGGAGGATCACGCTATTCCCCCCAGTTCTTCCTCTCCCCTCCCGTGCAGGTACCCCAACCGACCAGAGGAGGCGCCAGCGCATCAGCCAGGACACATACCCACATCCGGCTTCTCACCCTCAGACACAGCCAATTGTGTCTGTAGGGGCGGCCAGCCAAGCCGGAGGTAACACGGGGGTTCGAACGGGCGATCCCCTTATTGGTAGGCAACGGAATAGACCGCCAACCCACCCAGACGCCCCCAACATCCTGCTTTTGACAAAGTGATGCTCTCCATCTCAGGAATTACACTGCAGAGGTGATGTAGGGGCACGTTTATTAACAGCATGCACCTTTAATAAGGCCTGTCTGAGACTGCATCATTTAAACATCACCCTTGACTCCCTTTATGCATGTACAACTTTGACACCAATGGTAATATTTTGAAATGGATTAATCCCTGCTAGAAGTTATGAGGTAATATCACTATGACAGCTACTAAGCGAGCCCAAGAGGTCTAATTTTCATATACTGGAAATGCTTGGCATAACCCAGATATCCTTCGCTTTTTAAAAATACAAGCCCGGTTTCCGCGGCTGATTCGTTTTGAAACGTAATGAGTTTATTCGGTATGGCGCCTGAGTGCCCAAGATCTTACCCATAGTTCAATGCAGGCCAGCCAGGAGAGATTCTTGTCAGGCGCCTTACAGTCTATCTCTCTCTTTATTGCTGTCACTCATCCTCCTCCTTTCTCTTTCCGACGCACACTTGCACGTGCATGCACACATGCACATATTCACATGCATGTGCACGTGCACACACACGGAGTGCACTGTCTACATCTCATAACCCCTCCGACTGCTTAGTGCCTTCCATGTCAATAAGGGTGTGTGGGTGTGTGTGTGTGTGTGTGTGTGTGTGTGTGTGTGTGTGTGTGTTTGAGTTGAGTATAGCAATCTCTGATGGGTATCTGCCAC
>NC_079211.1:44558365-44759000 GCF_029633865.1 Lampris incognitus | reverse complement strand
CTTCTTCTCCACTCCTCAGGCATCCTCTCACTTTCCAGGATTGTGTTAAACAACCTAGTTAAAAACTCCACTGCCATCTCTCCTAAACATCTCCATGCCTCCACAGGTATGTCATCAGGACCAACTGCCTTTCCACTCTTCATCCTCTTCATAGCTGCCCTCACTTCCTCCTTGCTAATCCACTGAACTTCCCGATTCACTATCCCTACATCATCCAACCTTCTCTCTCTCTCATTTTCTTCATTCATCAGCCCCTCAAAGTATTCCTTCCACCTTCTTAGCACACTCTCCTCGCTTGTCAGCACATTTCCATCTCTATCCTTGACCACCCTAACTCGTTGCACATCCTTTGCAGCTTGGTCCCTCTGTCTAGCCAATCGGTACAAGTCCTTTTCTCCTTCCTTAGTGTCTAATCTGTCATACAACTCACCATACGCCTTTTCCTTTGCCTTTGCCACCTCTCTCTTTGCTTTACGCTGCATCTCATTGTACTCCTGTCTACTTTCTCCATCTCTCTTACTATCCCACTTCTTCTTTGCCGACCTTTTCCTCTGTATAATTTGCTGTACTTCCTCATTCCACCACCAAGTCTCCTTGTCTTCCTTACTCTGTCCTGATGACACACCAAGTACCTTCCTAGCTGTCTCCCTCACTATTTCTGCAGTGGTTGTCCAGCCATCTGGCAACTCTTCACTACCACCCAGTGCCTGTCTTAACTCCTGCCTGAACTCCACACAACAGTCTTCCTTCTTCAACTTCCACCATTTGATCTTCGGCTGTGTCTTCCCTTTTCTGTCTCTCCTTATTTTGTGCCTGCTCTGCACAAAATTATTCGTCATAATTATACCAATGCCTACTCGTCTTCCGCACAAATTTCGCCATTTAACTAATCCCGCAGTTTTGAGGGAGGGGGGGGGACTTCTAATTATACATCAAAACGTGCTGTTCTGTCGGGAAACGGTGTGCTATGACTTTTCTTTGCGATTCGAGTAACCATGGCGACCGTCAAAAAAAACAATGGGAAGTCGTCATGGAAATGATCAAACCCACGTGTCTGCGAATTTTCTCATTCATCCAGGTCATGGTTATCCGAAGAAGTTGAATCGAGTGCAACTGGACTTGGCATATATCCGTGGAGACGTTTCGCCTCTCATCCAAAAGGCTTCCTCAGTTCGTGCCTTTCTGACTAGACCAAGCTAGTCTGACTGGCTGGTGATGAGACTCAGAATTTATCCTCTAGGAGTCGCTGTCGGAGCTATTGATATGCGTGGCTCTCCTGTGCTCCGATGTCCAACCGGGCCCGTCGCCATCTATCTTCTCCGGACGGAGAAGATAGAGAAGATAGATGTGTAAACTACTAATGACACATTAGTCCCTAGCTAACGGGTCTGACCCTTTAGCCGAGCGGTTAGTGATGTCGCCTTGTGGTGCAGTTCACTCCGTATCGAATCCCGCACCGGGCAAGAAATTGACTGGTTACAGATGGTTTGAAAGAGGGGTGAAGGAAGCCATCTATGCGAAACTGGAAAAACCATCCCTCAACAGAGGAGGAGGTCTGCGACACCACTTATCTCCCACTTACAATGCCGTCCTTTCATCTCTACCCAGGAGACTCAAGAAGCCTATATAGCCTCCAAGAACTACAGTCGGTCACCAGCGACTCTCATGACCACTGAACAGTGAAGTCGAAACTAACACCCCCGACGACCGTCGCTGCTAAACAAATGCTAATCCATAGCTCCGATGGCGACGGGCCCGGCTGGACAGCGGAGCACAGGAGAGCCACGCATATCAATAGCTCTGACAGCGACTCCTAGAGGATAAATGCTGAGTCTCATCACCAGCCAGTCAGACCAGCTTGGTCTAGTCAGAAAGGCACGAACTGAGGAAGCCTCTTGGATGAGAGGCGAAACGTGTTCACGGATATATACCAAGTCCAGTTGCACTTGATTCAACTCCTTTGGATGATCAAACCCACCCCTCTTTGGATCCGCATTACGTCATCATAGCTTAACGTAGAAACATGGCTGAAACTTTAAACGGGTCATCAGACTTCAGACTTTGTTGAGCTGTATCGATATTTGGTATCTAGTACAGGTTTTGTGAAATCACAATCGTTTGCTGTGGTCTGGAGCAGTGGATGCGTTGCTGCTCGGCTGCATTTCTTCCTTTGGTTCGGTTTGGTTTCACACGGCAAGACTTCAAGCGAACCAATATGTATTAACCAAAGCCACGTGGGAGCTGTCACTCCGTTCATTGGTCGGAAATCTCGCGGGGTTGGAGAATGAAGAGTTTGTTTTTCTTCCGGGATGGCGATCCAAAATGGACCATCGGCAGAACTGGTATTTGTTCATAATTGCGGTCATCGTTTGGGCCAAGCCAGAATAGGTGAGCGGAATGAACACACTTAAGGCAACGTGTAACGCTTCACGTTACGTGAAGAAGACGTGTTGCCTTCAGTCGCCAATTCTGTGTTGACAAAACTGGTCCTCCGCCTGTAACGCACAGGGCAGCTGGCGAAGGGAGCTGGTCTCATTCAAAAAAAAAATGCGTAATGTTTCCTGCATTTGGGTCGGATCAAGTGGTGTACTTGCCATCGGGCATACCGGTCCCGGAGGGCCGTCAAACATATCCATGGCAGGCCCTGTGTGCTTGTCATTTAGGGTGCACATGAGAGCGTCCCGCGTCTGTGTTCCGGGACTTGGCTCACTGGCCAATAACGACCAAGTTAGTTAATGCGCGTTAACATCCATCCATTCATCCATTATCCGAACCGCTTATCCTGCTCTCAGGGTCGCGGGGATGATGGAGCCTATACCAGCAGTCATTGGGCGGCAGGCAAGGAGACACCCAGGCCGCCAGGCCATCACATAGGGCCGACACACACGCACACACATTCATACCTAGGGACAATTTAGTATGGCTGATTCACCTGACCTGCATGTCTTTGGACTGTGGGAGGAAACCGGAGCACCCGGAGGAAACCCACGCAGACAAATGCAAACTCCACACAGAGGACGACCCGGGACGACCCCCAAGTTGGACTACACCGGGGCTCGAACACAGGACCTTCTTGCCGTGAAGCAACCCTGCGCCACGGTGCCGCCTGCGCGTTAACATTCTAGACGAAAAAGTAGCGCGCAACAATGAGATAGCCAATGAAAGCCATGGACAACAACTTGTAAAAAGTAAAGGAGGGGCCGGAAATGTTAGAGAAAAAGGGAAGCAAGAAATTACCTCATATCCTCAGGGCCCGACGACGTGAGCCAGGCTAGGAAGACGGCTCTGTTGCTACACTGCTTGGGAGCAGAGGGCCATCGTGTGCTCGGGACTCTGGGGAACTTCTCAAACTTTGATGAAGCTGTGGGACTTATGAGCACCCATTTCGCTGCTCCACAGAGTGCCCTCCTTCGGCGATTTATATTCTGTCAGCGACATCAACTGCCTGGTGAGTCTGTGCAGCAGTATTTAGCTAATTTGCGAGGGCTAGCTAGCTCATGCAAGTTTGGCGCGCTTCAGGACGAGATGGTTCGCGACCAGCTAATCGAACACACCAACAACGCAAAGGTGCGTGAGACTCTACTGCTGGAAAAAGACGATCTGCTTCTGTCCAGAGCCATCGCACTACAAGTTGAGAGAGCAGCTGAGTGTGCTGCTATGCTAAATACACAGCATGTGGCCACCTCAGTCAAGCTGCCAACGACTTCTCCCTCTACTCGCAGCTGCCCCCCGGGACGCAACCCAGACAGAGTGAGGCGGGCGCCGACTCCACTGAGGATGTCCTGCAACTGCAACGACAGTCAATGGTTCAGTCCACTGCCACTATCCGCACCCTCAGCTGTCCTCTGTGGGTATGGTGACTCCAAAATCGATCTGGTTGGCTCTCTCCAAGTGACTGTCCACTATGGAACCAAGCTGGTGCCCAATGCAGTTTTTCATGTAGCACGCTGTGGGGCCAACCTGATGGGCCGGGACCTGTTCTCCGCTCTGGGGTTCTCCCTCTTAGACACAAGGGGGGCAGCAATCCTGACTGTCGCCACGCCTTGGCAGCAGAAGTGGCCATCGCTGTTTATGGGGCTGGGCTGCCTCTCCGCCTTCGCCCATCAACCTCTCCTCAACCCTGCTGTGAAACCCATCATCCAACCACTGTGCCGCATCCCGCTGGCGCTCCGTGACGGGGTCTCCACCGAGCTGCAACAACTGCTGGAAGCTGGCATCATTGAAACGGTGGATGTGTCACCCTGGGTCTCAAACCTCGTGGTGGCTAAGAAGAAGTTGGGGGGCCTGCGTGTCTGCGTCGATCTACGTGCAGTAAATAAGGCAGTGGTCCCTGATAAGTATCCACTGCCCACCTCAGAAGAACTCACTGCTCAGTTCTCTGGCTCTGAGGTATTCACCAAGCTCGACCTCAGACAGGGGTACTTGCAGGTGCCCCTCCACCCCAGCAGCCGAAACCTCACAGCCTTTGTGACACATGCAGTAGTGTTCCGCTACACCAGGATGCCTTTCGGTCTCAGCTCCGCTCCTAGCTGCTTCCAGAAAGTCATGGTCTCCGTGCTGGCTGGCATACCGGGCGTGGACATTTATCTGGATGATATAGTTGTACACGGGCCCACCAGTGAAATCCATGACAAGCGCCTCAACATGGTCTTCGCAGCCCTGTCCAAGCACAAGCTAACTCTCAATGCTGAGAAATGTGTCCTCTCTGTGCCAGCCATCGAGTTTGTGGGGTTCCGGCTGTCAGCGAGCGGTGTAACTCCACTACAATCCAATGTGGACGCCATTCAGGCCAACCCTGAGCCCAGCTCGGCCGCTCAGGTCGCCTCCTTCCTGGGTATGACAGGCTACTACCTGAGGTTTCTTCCCCAGTACTCTGCGACCACAGCCCCCCTGCACCAGCTGCTGCGTAAGAACGAGCCATGGGTGTGGTCAAAGGCATGCAGTGATGCTGTGCATGATCTCAAGACTCAACTGACTTCACCACCAGTATTGGCTCACTTCGACATCTCCAGCTCCACCTTCGTGACCTGTGACGCGTCAGCCACAGTGATAGGGAATGTGCTGTCTCAAACCCAGAACGGTGTGGAGAAGCCCGTCGCCTTCACCTCCCGTGCCCTCAACCTGACCCGGGTGCTCTCCGTGCGCGTGTTTTGAATATGGCGCATGAAGGCCACCTGGGCATTGTGAGACTGAAACAGCGCTGCCTAGACCTGGTGTGGTGGCCGGGGATAGACAGAGATATTGAGGCTCTGGTGAAGGACTGTTCTGCCTGCCTGGTGAGTGGCAAGACTGGCCATCAGGCTCCCCCACCCCTGCAACCTCTCACCTGGCCCTCTCAGCCCTGGGAACACCTGCAGTTGGACATCTGTGGTGAGATCCATGGAGTTCCCCACCACCAACGCTTCATGGTGGTCGCCTACGATCTACACTCAAAGTGGCCTGAACTCACCACTTCTAGAACTGTGACCTCACAGGTCATCATCGACTTCCTGGACTCTCTCTTCTCTCGCTGGGGCCTCCCAAAGACCATCACCACTGACAACGGTCCTCAGCTGGTCTCTGCTGAGTTCACTGCTTATCTCAAAAACAAGGGCATCCGTCATAAATGCTCTGCATATTACCACCCTCAGGCCAATGGCGGCGTTGAACGTTTTCACCAGTCACTGAAGAACGGCCTCAGAGCACACATTGCCCAAGGGTGCTCTTTTACGCAGGCCATCCGTCACACTCTACTGCACTATCGGGCCACACAGCACTCGACCACAGGCGTCTCCCCAGCCTCTCTCATGCTGGGCCGGGAACTGTACATGCCCCTTGACAGGCTCTGCCCCTCCACACCCCAGGCACCTCCCTCTGGGGTCAGAGCCTCAGTCACTTGTCAGCAGACGCCGATGAAGCAACGGTTTGACCAGTCAAAATGAACCAGGGTCCCAGACATCAATGCGTCAGACTGAGTCAGGGTCCGCAGGCCCCACAGGGACAATAAAATGGCTTCATACTGGTCCTCTCCTCTCCAAGTTACCCGTCAGCTGGGCCCAGCCACCTACCTCCTCAGCAATGGCACTCAGTGGCACTCCAGTTGTCTGCGGAAGGTGTCGGCTCCGCCACACACAGCTGGTGACAAAACCTTAGCCATTCCCTCAGCATGGCAAGACGCCCCGGGGCTTCATGCAGCGCCTACATGGGCCCCAGACATTCCTGGGCCTCAGCTTCCCCTGCCTCCCCCCTCCTCACCTCGGCCTGCCCATCCTCAGGCGGCCTCGCGACCTGTTCGCACACGTTTACACCCTGGCCACCTAGAGGTCTTTGTGTCAACCTTTCATGTTTGAAATCCTGCCGGGGGGGGCAGGATGTTATGTCTGCACATTGGATCAGCAGTGCTGCAATTAGTTAATTATAGCATTGTTCTGTTGTGTTGTGATTGATTGATATGTGTTGCCTAGTGATTGTGTGATTGTTTAATCTTTGAAATGTGATGTCTGCACACTGGATCACCAGTGCTGCATTTGGTTGATGTTGGCATCGTTCTATTGCACCTTGATTGATGTGTGATGCCCAGTAGTCCCGTTATTGTTAAATCCTGCCAGGGGTGAAATGTTATGTCTGCACACATCGACAGTGCTGCATTTGATTTGGCGCTGTTCTATTGTGCTGGGATCGATTGGTGTTTCCTGCGTGCTCTGGGTTGTTTGATCGGGTCTGCCTGTGTCAGTCAAAATAAAGAATGCAACGCAGAGGTTGTGTCGAACAACAGCACTGTGTCCTGACATGATTTCTAAACACAATATAGACTTCTAAATGTAAACAAGCATGAAACTGTCCAGACCCACAGCGCATATGTGCTGCGCATGTAGGTGGAGCAAGGCAGTGCTCAATGAAAAAGGCGGGGAACCAGCAAGTAGCTATTATGTTCCAGGAATTAGTCATATACTAAAAGTGTCGAGTAAAACTATGCTAACTATATATAGCTAGCTAGCTTTGGCATGTCCTCACCTCTGTAACATTCTTTGTTGTCCTCTGTGTGGCCATACATCAGTTGTGAGCAAGTCCTTACTAAACGTCCCTCTCAGGTCTTTGAGACACATAGCCCACGTTGGCAGTTGTGCGTGCGCGGGGGGGGGGGGATTGACAGTGTTTGAGCATCAGCACCCTCTAGTGGCCAGCAACTCCATTTTAGAGGAACATACTGAAGCGGTAAGATGGACATTACATTATAGGCTAGGCTACATGTTCAGTTAAAACTGCTGTAACTTGTGGTTACAAAACGACCCCATTGATAGGCTACTTGTTACTACTAAAGCCATACTGATGACGTGTTACAATGTTAAGTCTGTGCCTATACGTCCTGGAAAAGACATATGTAATCTACTTTCCATTGCAAAAGCATTTGAATACGTTCGGAATTACCTTTCATGAATAAAAGACTATCATTAAAAGCAAGGACGAGGGTACTAAATCTAGTGGGCTATGTCCTTTAATTAAATTGCCCCCCCTCCCAACTGTAACTGACTGTCTATATACTGTACACATGTAATCAGTCAACCCTTACCATCCAAGTGTGATTGCTGTGTTTACACCTGCCCAAACCAACCACACCAAGGGCGTAAATATTCCAGGGTTCGATTAAAATGGACCAAACAGCTCAGGGGAGAAAGCATCCTCGGTTTTATATATATGTTTGTTTTGGGGTTTTTTAGACCGTTTCAGAGTTCATAATGGGTTTGTACTGGGTCTGGGTGGAATGATCAGAGCTACACTCTGCCATCGCTGAAACTTTTCTCCAAAAAAAAAACCAAAAAACACTCTTTTAATTCCCACAATATCCAACCCTCAGGGACAATGTATACTGCTCAAAAAAATAAAGGGAACACATAAGCAATGCAATGTAGCTCCAAGTCAATCACACTTTTGAGATATCAACCTGTCTAGTTAGGAAGCAACACTGATTTGTGAATCAATTTCACCTGTTGGTAAATTGTCTAATTTCCACCAGGTGGAAATTAGACAATTTGCAAGACAACCCCTATAAAAGGAATGGATTTGCAGGTGGTGGCCGCAGACCATTTGCCTGTCCTCATCTTTTCTGGCCGATCTTTGGTTAGTTTTTCATTTTGCTAGTGCCCTCACCACTAGAGGTGGCATGAGGCGGTATTTGCAACCTACAGAAGTTGCTCAGGTAGTGCAGCTCATCCAGGATGGCACATCAATGCGTGCTGTGGCAAGAAGATTTGATGTGTCTCCCAGCACAGTGTCCAGAGCATGGAGGAGGTACCAGGAGACAGGCCAGTACACCAGGAGACGTGGAGGGGGCCGCAGGAGGACAACAACCCCACAGCAGGACCGCTATCTGGTCCTTTGTGCAAGGAGGAACAGGAGGAGCACTGCCGGAGCCCTACGAAACGACCTTCAACAGGCCACTAATGTGCAGGTTTCTGCTCAAACAGTGAGAAACAGAATGCATGAGGATGGTATGAGGGCCCGACGTCCACAATTGGGGCCTGTGCTCACAGCCCAACACCGTGCAGCCCGATTGACCTTTGCCAGAGAACATCTTGGTTGGCAGATTCGCCATTGGCGCCCTGTGCTCTTCACAGATGAGAGCAGGTTCACACTGAACACATGTGACAGACGTGAGAGAGTCTGGAGACGCTGTGGAGAACGTTCTGCTGCCTGCAACATCCTCCAGCATGACCGGTTTGGCGGTGGGTCAGTGATGGTCTGGGGAGGCATATCCTTGGAGGGCCGCACAGACCTCTACGTGCTAGCCAGAGGTACCATGACTGCCATTAGGTACCAGGATGAGATCCTCAGACCCATTGTCAGACCATCTGCTGGTGCAGTGGGCCCTGGGTTCCTGCTCATGCATGACAATGCTCGTCCTCATGTGGCCAGAGTGTGTCAGCAGTTCCTGTATGTCGAGGGCATTGATGCTATGGACTGGCCTGCACGTTCCCCAGACCTGAATCCAATCGAGCACCTCTGGGACATCATGTCTCGTACCATCCGCCAACGCGATGTCGCACCACAGACTGTCCAGGAGTTGACCGATGCCCTGATCCAGGTCTGGGAGGAGATCCCTCAGGAGACCATCCGTCGTCTCATCAGGAGCATGCCCAGACGTTGTAGGGAGTGCATACAGGCACGTGGAGGCCACACACACTACTGAGCCTCATTTTGAATCGTCTTGAAGAATTTCCACAGAAGTTGGATCAGCCTATGTTCTCATTTTCCACTTTGATTTTGAGTATAATTCTGAATCCAGACCTTAATGGGCTAATGATTTTGATTTCCATTGATCATTCTTAGGTTATTTTGCTCTAAACACATTCCTCTGTCTAATAAATAAAGATTTTCAGCTGAAATATTTCATTCATCGAGGTCTATATTGTGTTTTTAGGTGTTCCCTTTATTTTTTTGAGCAGTGTATATATCAAACGTGGAAAAACGTATCCTCTCTCGCCCCGTGTAACTCTCATTGTGACATGACTTACGGTTTTTGAATAAATCGCCTCCAAGCACAGAGAGTGCTGAGCAAAACTCCCACAGACTGCCATGTTAAACTGAGCTCTGAAGTTCTTGTCAAAAACACAGATGATGTTTTTAAACTGCAGTTTTTGCAGTTTTTAAACCGCAGCAGCTCCTATACCGTAAAAACCAGGTGCACATAAACATAGTCACCGAAGCCTTGTGATGCTCATTATGAAAACATTTCCTCGGTTCAACTTGTCCTTTTTTTGGGGGGGTGGTCCTCCTTTTGCTCCCCAATTGCGCTTGGCCAATTACCCCACTCATCCAAGCTGTCCCGGTCGCTGCTCCACCCCCTCTGTCAATCCGGGGAGGGTTGCAAACTACCACATGCCTCCTCCGATGCATGTGGTGTCGCCAGCAGCTTCTTTTCACCTGACAGTGTGGAGTTTCACCAGGGGGAGGTAGCGCGTGGGAGGATCACGCTTGTTCCCCCTAGTTCCCCCCTGAACAGGGGCCCCAATCGACCAGAGGAGGCGATAGTGCAGCAACCAGGACGCATACCCACATCCGGCTTCCCACCTGCAGACATGGCCAATTGTGTATGTAGGGGCGCTCGACCAAGCCAGATGCAACACGGGGATTCGAACTGGGATCCCTGTATTGGTAGGCAACGAAATAGACCGCTACGCTACCCGGATGCCCACGACTTGTACTTTTCAAGTCATGAGGGCACCAAGCAGCAGGCACAATCACTCCATCACCACCACCATCACTAGATAACGTTTGTTTACTTCATTACATCTGTCCCTCCTCTCTCCCCATACCTCTCACTATCTGCCTACGTAAAGCATCTTCTACTTAGTTCCTTGCTCTAGATTGTATCACCGTTACCAAAATAGGTCAGTCTTTACCTCCGTCTCCCTCGCCCTCCGTCTCGTCCGTTGTTTCGTTGTTAAGTTGATTTTGGTGTGCTATTTCCGTGCGTTTCAGCCTTAACAGCATAGGGCGATATTGATCAATGAGCAGTGCTCACGCATATCTAGGTCATGCACTTGGCCCTTTCCTGTCTCCTCTCGCCTCCTCTTTCCATCTCTCAAGCATTCTTCCTCTCTTCCACTACCTCTGACTCCTATCAGTACATCCTATTTCATGTTCAGCTTGATGAGCACATGAGGCCCAGAGGAAAAAGGAAATGGGGGGGAGAGAGAGAGAGAGAGAGAGAGAGAGAGAGAGAGAGAGAGAGAGAGAGAGAGAGAGAGAGAGAGAGAGAGAGCAAAAGCAATATGTGTTCCTATAAGTTATACTGGCTGCTGCTACTTCTCAGCAACTTAAAAAAAAATATCGTTCAATTATAAAGTAATGCCTGTAACATTAGAGATGCTGACAACAGCACTTTTCTTATGATAAAGATGAAAGAAATTTGGAGGGCCACAAACTCTGAGCCTTTACATTAAAAAAAAGGGCTATGATTGAGAGATAAAGTTATTGCGAAAGGAGCAATGTAGGATGTAAAATGTCAAATGCAGGAAAAAAATGAAATTAGGTAAAATAAGGCCTACTAACAGTATGGTGGAGGAATACTGACACAACGAAATCAATCTTTCAGTGACGATAAAAACATATAGCCAAGATATCGACTCATTCGTGATAGGAAGACACGTTCTGTGAGAATGTAATCTACCATGTTTATTACTGTCATCAGCAGTCAAATACCTGCACCTCATACCCTCACAGACCAAAGTACTGGTTCTAGTTTTCTAACAGGCAGCCCTCAACATTATTTACACCTGGTAATCACAGGACATGCTGACCAGACATGATGAGACAATTACTTCAAAATGTGCACATCATTCACAAGGACTTTGGAAATAGAGGCCTCGTATTGGCCAGGTATCTGTAAAATCTCCATATAAAGTATAATGTCTCGTGTTGGTGTCCATAGGTTGATTTTACAGTAAACAGAAGAAAGAAAGAAAAGTGGAGAAAAAAACTTTCAATTTCCACAAGTCATCCAGAGATCCATTTATTGCAGGAGGAGTCCACATAGTGTGTGGTCCTCAAAGTAGTTCACAACTTAAAAAAAAAAGTTTATTTTCATTCTGAGTTTATTTTGTTTCTCAAAGGCCATTCCTGTGAAAGATTCTGTCTGGATATTATGGCTGTGATTTATTATTATCATTAATGTTATTGTGAACTACTAATAACACACATTAGCCCCTAGCTAATGAGTCTGACCTTTTTAGTCCATGGGCCAGACGATATTTCGGTACACTCAAGGTGGCAAAACTTACTTATAATTTTTGAAAGGATCCATTTCTGTAGATGATATTTTGGTATGATAACCATTCCTGAGTGGCAGCTGTATCACAGTTATCAGCTCATGAAGTTAACCACCCCCTAAACTAAATTGCATTTTAGACGCTGGTGCATATCCTGGTTTAGCCTCATGGTCAGGACATTTTTCAATGTTCTATAATATTGTCTTTGGTATCATTTTAAAGGGGACCTTCTTAGCTTTCATTCAAGCCCTGTTGTGGATATTTCTCACAAATATAGAGGTCACTTGAGCTCTTCAACCCGTCAATAACACACATCTTTCTGCAATGTTCGCCTAAACTATATACTTTCTTTTAGCCCTGTGGCATCTAGGAATATCAGGGACACAAAACACAAAAACTGGAATACTCACAGGACTGTAAAGATTCAGGAAATGTATAATATACCCATACTATTTAATTGTGTGAGGTGATTGTGAGCCTTAAATGAGAACTAGACCAAAGCCAGTTAGGTCACAAACTGGTCTCTATACATTTGTTTAAATACACAATCAAAATACATGATAAAAAGGAATACCATAGTGAGGTAATGAACTATTTTAATATTTTAAACAACATTGACATTTACATATACTTAGTCAATGATACATGTAATCCCATATCATTAGTGGGTATATGTAATGGTAATGGGTAGGGTAATGGGTATATGTGAATATGGTTACATTATTGTTATCAAGCTCTGGGTAACCAAGTCCAGAATCAACATCCTGTGCATCAATAGACTACTACCACAGTAATACCATCAGAATCAGCACACTGTCATTCATCAAACTGCTCGTTTCTCTCATCCTCTGACTCCCCAAGTTCAAAGTCCAGTTCTGGACCATCCTGCTGTTTTTGGTTACTGCAGGTCTGTAACCTGCACATGTCTGTGCATGGAAGTCCATTTGACAGGCACATGCAGCTTGGCATTTTGCATGAGTGCACACACTTGCATGTTAGCATTTCCAAGACCACATCTGGTGCAGGTGGGGAGCGCATCCAGTAAATGGCCAGCTTGCCTTCATCGTCTGTCCATCCATACTCAGTAGGGCTTGGCACCACAGGGTTAGCCTGCAGACAGCACTTCCATATTGCTGCCTGATAGTTGGCTCGTTGAACATGCATAAAGAGACAGTCTCTACATGGTGGCAGCTGGCTGGACTCAACCTCTCCCCTTTTGGTGCAGAAGAGCTGGTAACGCAGTTTGTTCACCTCAGCAGTGCTGCTATAGCAACATACATCCGACAGGTGAACTGCTCAATTTTCTGGAACAGCTCATCACTCACATTCCATGTCTGTCCCAGTTGACTAAAAGTCTCTTGGCAGGAAGTGTGCTTTCTCACTATCTTCAGGGCATTCAGCTTCCCTCGACCAGCGAATGCACTGACAGTGTCGCAGCCTGTGAAGGCATGTAAGCCAATTAGGCTGTCACAGATGCTGTCTCCAAGTGAACTTGCCAGTTTGGTGATGTCGACAAACCGTGTGCGGTTCTGAGTCCCACACTTCTGGTAGATGGGACAGGTGATGTCCTTCTGGAAGCCAAGACAAAGCACCATGACATCAGTGTCCTCAGCTGTGATGATAACTGACTTTGAGCCCGCATTTGCTGCATGCAATGCATGCAGGAGCAGACGGGTGTCAGCTTCTTCATGTGTGGAGTGCAGTTCTGCTGCTTCCTCACACCCATCTTCTGTCAACTTGTAGCAGGTTTCCTCACAGGTCATGTACAACACCTTGCCATGCAGCATAGCTCTGTATCGTGGGAGTTTCCACTCTTCCACCAGAAACTTGATGAGACTGGTCTTGTTGGAGGAACTGCACAGAAATGTTCTCCACTGCTGGACGTGGTGTCCCCCTGCAAGATTCTTGTACTGGAGAGTGATGTCTCCACCCCGGTTCAGTCGTTCAGCATCTTTGATCGAAGTCTGGTGATAGACATCAAAAACAACATCAATCCTCCCACTCTGTGCTCCCTCATGGAGGACCTGGGTCAAGGCTGACTCTGCCACCTGTGCAAAGGTTTTGTTGTTGCCATTCATTTTTTGGACCAGGCTCATCCCATCAATGATGGAAGTAGATGGGATTGGGATGTCTTCTGCAGGAGATACATTCTTTTCAAGCTCTCTGGCAAGTGCAGCCTTGTTTGTTTTTCGTAAGGACCCATCAGCATTTGCCAGTGCCCATGGTAGTGGGCACAATGGGTAGGCAAGGACATCCTTCAGATTCACCTTCCTGCTTTCAGCCACCAGGATCATGTGACTGAAAAGGTTTCTATCTGCCTTCAGAACCACATCCTGTGCTTTCTTTCCATGAGCTTGTTTTGTGCTGACATTGGAGAATGTTTTCAGACTTTGCTTGGTCATCTTGTCGTGGAATTTCACAGGTGGTGGGTCTGCATCTAACCTTGTTTGCTGGAATGCTTGGTAGGCCTCTTCTCCTTTCTCAAGAGCTCTCCAGAGATCTATGGTCACATCAGGTGGAGCCATGTTGCCAGTGGAGAGGCTAACCAAATCAATCTCATCAGGGGACATAGGATTGAGCCATTATTCTCCATAAGGTCCATGAGAGACTGGACATCTGCTTCATCTCTCTTGATCCTTGGACTCTGTAGATCTGGATGAGACCATTTGCACCTGCCTTGACCTGTCAGGTCTCTCAGCTGTCTGAGGTACATGCTTCTATACTCAGCTGTGAGATAATATTTGGTCACAGCTCCTGGCTTCAAGCTGAATCCCTTTGTCCCTCCAGCTGTTTGGGTGTCTTTGTTCACCGTTTCTTCTATAGCTTGGTCAACAGGGATTCGGCCAAAGGGATTGGTGGAGCCCAGTTTGACTGAGAAGCCTCCTTCCATGAATTCTGTGTACACATCTGGGTGTGTGATGGGCAGCTCAGACATCTGGGCGTAGTAGTAGGGGAGGTAGCGTGCATAATTCATCCTGTCATAAGCAAAGCACCATGGGATCATTGCTCGAATGCTAGCCAAGTGTAGCATCCAGTCTCCCTCTCTGGATGCTCGGATGAGCCCCAACAAGATTTCAACCATGTCCAAATAGAACATCCAGAAGTTCGAGAGGCTGCCGTTTCCACCTCTAAGGAACTCATGGTAGACTTCAAATAGATCCATGATGCGTGTACAAGAGCTGTTCTCGAGGACCTCCTTCAAAGCACGTTGTGAGACTTCTTTCCCAAGGCTGTCAATGGTCTTCAGTGTCTCATTCAGGTGAACCATGTCATTCCTGTGAGTTTCTTCCAACCAGGACAGGAAACCATTCAAGGTCAGTCGCATGAGAGCCTCATACAGGAGCTTGTGTAGTCGCACTGCCCTGTTGTACTTGCGGCCATCCATAACACCAGCAATTGAGCCTTCTGCAATCATGCCAGACTCAATGCAGAGGTCTTTGAGTCCAGCATCTTGGAAACGCTTTCCTATTATTGCCAGCAGTGTGCATATGGTGTGGAATACCCCAAGCCTAACGATGATATCATGGAACTTGTCATGGTGTTTCCATGTGATCTCGACAGCCTTCGCATACAGGGCTTGGTCAAAGACACAGACAATCTTCCTCAGGCCTAAGCACTGCATGATGCTCAGTGACTGGTTAAGCACCTCGTTGACAGTAGACATTTGTGTCGCTGGAGCATTGATGGTAGGCAGATAGCCTATAT
This sequence comes from Lampris incognitus, assembly GCF_029633865.1. Lineage (NCBI taxonomy): Eukaryota > Metazoa > Chordata > Actinopteri > Lampriformes > Lampridae > Lampris > Lampris incognitus. Next base: position 44,743,548 of record NC_079211.1, on the reverse strand, counting down.
TGTCGGGGATGACCGTCATCTCTCCTCGAGTCAGGATGTTGAAGCCTGTCCAGCTGCTGACTGACTGTTCTTCTTGTTGTGAGATGCGTGCTAGGACCCAAAGAAGGTTTTTCTCTCTGGCAAGCTTAGTATTGGCTGCAGTATCGGCATCTGACTTTTTGCTTTGTGGTGGCCCTACCCGTTGTCCAGCATTGTAAGTTGGTAACATTGGTGGGGGTCCATCAATGCTTCTCTTCTTTGTTTTGGGAACAGTGGGCATGGGTTGGAGAGGAAGTGGGTTGACTGGCTTTGCTTGCACAGCAATCCCATTGACTCTGTGAGATGTTCCCTCACCACTGACAGTTTCTTCAAGACGGTCGATATTGTCCCAGGCTAAAGTTGTGAATATGCCAGGATGGATGTTAGCTGGAAGGGCAATGCCACTCCCTGATGATGAGAGTTTCTGGAGACACAGGGCAGTGTTGATCTCTTCCATCTGTGAATAGGACACACTGTGACCAAGTCGGTTGAGCATGTTTATCAACTCTACATTTCCTGTCAACGATTTGACACTGAATGGCAGAACAATGTGCTTGGAAGGCTTGGTATTTCCACATGTCACTGCATATACTATGTCATGGCCAAATGACTGCAGAAGGCACTGCACTCTCTGGGATGCATGATCAGGATCATTTGAGCCTGTGAGTAGAGAGTACAGGAAGATAATGAGCGACTCTGGAATGGTAGGACATTCTGCTTCTGGTTTGACTTCAGGCGGCCAGGTTTGAGGAACATCTTGACTTTTAATGTCTGCTCTCAATTTGATGGCTGCTTTGGCTATAACATCTTGTGCACTGACACTTTTCAGGGTCTGCAGCTCCCTTTTGAGAGACTGATTTTCTTTGGCAAGTTCCCTCATGGACAAGTTATCGGGATAGAGGAGGAATTTTCCTTTCTCATCAGGGAATATCTGCAAGGCTCCAGCAAACTCACTCTCCAGGTTTCGCCTTATGTGCTTCTTGGTTGATTCCTTGACTTGGGCAATGCCCTGGGAGTTCATTGAAGCTACCAGTCTAGAAGAGAGATCAGTCATTGTCATCACTTGAGGATTGCCAAAAAGCTCCATCCTGATGAAGAGGAACAGCTCATTGTATGCCTTATTCACAGCAGCTTCATACTGGGCTGCAGCATCATCATCTTCATTGCTGGCAACCTCTCCTTTGGAAACCTCTTCTTTGGTGTAAAGTCTATAGCATGACCTGTGGTAGTGCCCTTCAGCTGCTACAAGGTCTCTACTCACAATGGCAAGGATTCTGCTGTCCCTTTTCTTTGTGGCTGCACTCCTGATCTTTGCATCAGCTCGCAGTTCTCCACACTGCACCAGTACTTCTCTCGTATTCTGTCTCTTGGAATATTTGCTGTTTTTCTGACAAAATATGCACTCTGCATCATAAGTCCTAGATGTACTTGGAGCATGTCGAGCTACTCTCTTAGATTGTTTCTCTTCAGCAGAGACACAACTTTTCTTTTCTTTTGCAAGGAGGCCATCAAGAATTTGCTTCATAGTGAAGATACTGCGACACTTTCTGTGGTAGTAGATTACTGGAATCTGTCCCTCAGGAATGTCTTTTGCCAGTTTCAAAACTGGTGCATGATTTCGTATCTGAGCTGCCCTGAGCAGAGTTCTCCATGAGTCGACACTTTGTAGTGAAACCAGCTTATCTGTATCATCAGAACAGTGGATAATGCACTCCACCCGTGGGCGCTTTGGTATTGGGTAAAAACTTGCTTGTTCACCAGTGGCCATATTCAGTCAGTTTTCACCTGCCACATGCAAACAAATACATGTAACTTAGGTGTATGAACACTACTAAAACAAAGTTTACTTTGCTTCACCAGCGTCATATTACCATTATTTATCTTACATAGCCACAAATAGATAAATTACCTAGTTGCTATGCAACAGCTGTATTTTGTCCACATGAGGCCGCTAAAATCAACACAAGATGAAAGTTCCTCGTAGCCACTTTAACTAATCATATTAACATATACATTAAAAGAACATGCTAACATTATGGGAAATTAGCTTACAATCTTCTCCAGAGTGAGACAAGAAGATAGATACCAGTTTCCTCTATATGTGTTTAGTAGAAAGCTATCTTGCTGCACGTTAGCCTAGCTTAGCACAATGAATGGAAGTACACAGTACTGATTATCCTTGGTTGTTGGCCAACTAAGAACTGTCCCAGAGTTTAAGCTAGGCTAATCAGTACCAGGGGTGTTGAAATGCTATATTTGTAAAAATCTGGGCAAATACACAATCGTGAGAGGCACAGAAACAGGTTTCCTGAAAGAAAAATGAAATAGCTGCTCATTTGGAAAGGTTATCATGTATTATTTTACTTCTGTTAGTGTACCAAATAAAATGGCACCAGTGAAGTTGTGTCCCCTTGGGTGATATCGATATCTGGTCTGACCCATGGACTAACTGGCTTTGGTCTAGTTAGTTTCTTAGTAATAATGCCCTTCTAATTTAAGGTTCACAATCACCTCACACAATGAAATAGTATGGGTATATTATACATTTCCTGAATCTTTACAGTCCTGTGAGTATTCCAGTTTTTGTGTTTTGTGTCCCTGATATTCCTAGATGCCACAGGGCTAAAAGAAAGTATATAGTTTAGGCGAACATTGCAGAAAGATGTGTGTTATTGACGGGTTGAAGAGCTCAAGTGACCTCTATATTTGTGAGAAATATCCACAACAGGGCTTGAATGAAAGCTAAGAAGGTCCCCTTTAAAATGATACCAAAGACAATATTATAGAACATTGAAAAATGTCCTGACCATGAGGCTAAACCAGGATATGCACCAGCGTCTAAAATGCAATTTAGTTTAGGGGGTGGTTAACTTCATGAGCTGATAACTGTGATACAGCTGCCACTCAGGAATGGTTATCATACCAAAATATCATCTACAGACATGGATCCTTTCAAAAATTATAAGTAAGTTTTGCCACCTTGAGTGTACCGAAATAGGAAATTTTGGGCTCTGGCCCATGGATTATTTAGCCGAGCGGTTAGCGATGTCGCCTTGTGATGCAGTACACCTCGTGTCGAATCGCGCACCGGGCAAGAAAATAACGGGTTACATTATTATTAGATATACTTTTTTTTATCCAAATGATTCTTTTCTGTTCAACTATTTTTGCAACATAAACCTATGGAATGTCATGTTTTAATTGTGGGATTAAAGTCTGAAAGAATGAACTCCGTTACTGATAATATGGTCTAAATCCTACCTCTTCTCTAGACTGGTTTTGGGTCGTGTGTAACAACGTGAGTGACGTAAACCTCACGAGAGCCCCCCCCACACACACACACCAAGTATCCCTCCACGCCAAAATGTGTTTTTCCTATGTTTGTGTCCCCTAAAAAGTCTGGCCTTGACTATAATGACTTGTATCTGTGCAAATTTGGCGAGCCACATGGAATTGCCTGGCTTGTAGAGGGTAGAGGCTAGTTCCCATCGATGCAGAGAACGGAAATGGAGTAGAGAACGGTCAACTGAGCATGCGCGAAATGCCTCTAGCATCCAGGCGCTAGGATCCTAGGAAGACCCACCCCTACTCTGCGTCTAATTAGTTAACTTTAACCCTAACCCCGCCCTAACCCTAACCTTCACCTACCCAAACAACGGGGGCAACGAGCACTTGCGCATGCTCAGTTGACCGTTCTCTGCATCGATGGGAACTTGCCTCTACCCTTGTAGAGAGTTGAATTTCCTCTGGTGATGGGTGGGCACTTCATTGGCCTATCAGTGACTGTCAGGAACTGTGGACCTATTGGAAGGAGAGGAGCGGTGGCAGAGGGCGGGGCTTCTGTGACTACGGGGAGAAGAAGAACATGGCGGCTAACTAAGGAAGACCTTGAAAGTTTGAGTGTGGAGAAGTTGAAGTTTGCTTGTGATAACGTAACCAAAAGGTTGGTAGCTGCCTAACGGAGTAGTGCGAGCAGTAATGCGGACGTTGTGCAAGACCATTGTGGTGAAGAGGGAGTTGAACCTGAAGGCAAAGCTCTCAATTTACCTGTCAATCTTCATTCCAACCCTCATCTATGGTCATGACTCATGAGCTTTGGGTAGTGACCAAAAGAGTGAGATCGTAGATACAAGCGGCTGAAATAAATTTCCTCCGTAGGGTGTCTGGGCTCAGCCTTAGGATGAGGAGCTCGGACATCTGGAGGGAGCTCAGAGTACAGCCACTGCTCCTTTGCGTCAAAAGGAGCCAGTTGAGGTGGTTCGGGCATCTGATTAGGATGCCTCCTGGGCACCTTCCTTTGGAGGTTTTCTGGGCACGTCCAACTGGGAGGAGACCCCAGGGTAGACCCAGAATTTGCTGGAGGGACTAGATGTCCAATCTGGCCTGGGAATGCTTTGGGATCCCTCAGGAGGAGCTGGGGTGTGTTGCTGGGGAGAGAGACATTTGGAGTGCCCTTCTTAGCATGATGTGACCCGACCCCGGAGAAGTGGCATACGATGAATAAATGAATGAATGTGATAAGATGGAGAAAAATCGAATTTTAGTGGTGGTGGACTACCTGGAGATGTACAATCCACACATTACAATTTACTGGGACATAAATTGGAATATGAGTGCTTGGGAAGCGATCGGGGTGAGGCTTGGAGTAACAGGTAAGTTATTAATATTCTTGCTTGAGGTAATCAGAAAATTTCGTTACATGAAAAGTTAAAAGCTAATGGATGTCATTTAGCTGTGGCACCTAACTATCATGTGTGCTTGTTTGTGTGTTGTAACCTCTGTCACTGGTTACTAGAGCAAGCAGCAGTGGTGGGTGGGGCGCGAGACCTGTGATATTTGCATATTCATCGATCCTGAATTTCTCCATGAGGGAGAAAGAGTAGATGTGCCTCAAGCTCCTTTACAATATTTATTTATTTTTACTTTTTATGTGGGGTAAACCATGTTAAACAATATATTCATAATCTCAGAGTATTTTTTAACTTTAAAACGTTTCTGGAGGGGTACTTTAAGTCAGTATGATACTTAATTTAAACATCTGGCTAGCGTGGTTTGATTGTTTAGTGAAATTGCATATTTTTTATTGAAAAATGTAAAATTTTCTTGAGGGAGGACCCCCAAACCCCCACCAAATACCTGCACACAAACTTAAGGAAAATTTGAAATATTTGGCTATTCCAATTTACGTGAATATGGGCCAGTGCCGCATGCTTGCGAACATGCGCTGCACACAACATCACTGCTAGTGAAAAAAAATTCTAGGGTAAACACTAATATCGACCAAACTGAATTTTAAGTATCATCATTAAATTATACTGTAAATAAGCATATCATTTCCTGGTAGTTTTTTAAAATGCATAATATTGAACTATTCAATATGAATCTGTTGTTGCATTAAAAAGTTGGACAAAAAAAAATTACTGGTTGTCAGGACTGGCCCATAAAAACCAAGTGCCCGGCCAGCTACTTTCCTCTGGTGCTGGGTCTGTTTCTGTCCAGTGGAGCAAAATACAGTCTATGTATGTGCCATTTTTTAGGTTAGGTTGTTTCGGACTGAATAACAAACTAGTTTTCAAAATAATATTTGCAGAGGTGAGCCTTAAGGACTTGCCATATGATTTTTCCCCCATGTACATACACCTGAAAACATTTCTCCAATGTTTCTGTTCCTCCTCTGTCCCCACTTTCTTTCTTCCAAATCCCCTCTGCTACCTGCCCCCCCCCTTTATTCTCATGCCCTTATTTTCTCAAGTTAGATGTTAAATCGTATAAAGCCTTGAAGTCAAAACCAAGCAAACTGAAACCAAGTCCAGACAATGTCTATGGGGGGGGTTTGGGTCAAGTCAAGTCTGAGACCAAAGCTTATCAAGTCAAATATTCTAAGCTAGCAAGGCTAACTCAAGACCAATAAAGCCAAAACCTATGTAGGCTAAAGTTTGACACCAGAATAGTACAAATCCAATTGAACACCATGACTGTAATTGTAGTCTAAGATTGTTGAGAAATGTCAGCATTTCCCAATGCTGTAATATGTATTTAGGCTTTATTAGAAAGTAATATTTGAGATTTCAGTTTTCCAGTCTTTCAGAGACATAAATCAATGATGACGTACACAAGAAACAGATTAGATTGCACTTTATTGATCTCCTCAGGGGAAGTTTGATATTGATTTCAAGATAAAGAAAACATAAATGATGGTCCTGTATTGGACCAGTCTTGAAATATTATCCAAAGTCAGCATTGTGTGTGACTGAGAAAAGTGTGAGTCCTTCAAAATGTGAACTTGAGATCAGATTCCAGACCCAACTCAAGTACTACAATTCTATTAAATGGAACAAAGGAGAACTGGAAATGCGTTGTTAAGTTTGTCTAATGTCTTATTAGATTTCCAAAATCTAAGTCTTTAGGCTTAATGCGTGTTTAGTGAAATGCTTAGGCTGATTAGATCTCTTCTGAGGTCTGTGTGGGCATGTAATCACTGTTTGATTGACATATCCCTGAGTCTCCTATGTTAGTTTTGTTGCACCTGGTGGCAGGGACAATTTACCCTATTGGTTCTTTTGAGTACATGGTACAAGCTGACTATATTTTGTACACATCGTGCGTTCAGAGAGCATTCACATAATGACAACAAGCAGGCAACATGGCCACCCCTGCGAAATCTGCTCTTTCAGTTTCAGATTCAGATTCAGACAACTTTATTTATCCCAGAAGGGCAATTCAAAGGCACAATCTACCCAGATCATACATAAACTCACAGACAAGTGGCATTCAGCAGTATGTCAGAGACAATAGACAGATCAGTACATGTGCAAGAGATGCACACTGGCACCCTTGTGTGGGCATACATGCAGACGCACACAAGGACCAGGCATAAAGCATCATAAGATGCATTGCACGTTACATTCAACCACTACATTCAGTGAACGCATAGGCCCCCAACCCATGTGAAAGTCATACACGGTATAAATCAACTATTGTGGTTTAAACCAATATAAAGCATTCATTTAAAATGACAAATATCGGCATTTAACTGCCTGATAGCAGAAGGAATGAAAGACTTAGAATAGTGATTTGTTTTCCTAGGGGGCGCTTTATAGTGCCAGCCTGAGGGCATTATAGTGAATTCACTGGACAGGATGTGGTCAGATTGGCTAATAAGTCCTTTTGCTTTCTGGGCCACACATTTCTCCCAGAGGGAGCACAAGTCTCTGCTGGACAGGAGCAGACCTTAACTATACTGTTTCGGCTATTTCTGTTCTTCACAGACAACCCAGTAAACAAACAACTAAAGGGAAAAAAAGTTAAGATACTTTCAATAAATGACTGGTAGAAAATACATAAGATGGTGTTACAGACATTGAAGGAGTTAAGCTTCCACAGTAATTGAATTATTTGTTGTCCATGCTTGATAATTGAATCTGTGCTCACAACAAACTTGAGTTGGGAGTCAAACACTGTTCCCAAGTACTTATAAGTGTCAACAATTTGAACATCCTCACCATGTATAGTGCTAGCTTTGGGTTTATAACCGTTTCTTCTAAAATCAATGATAAGTTCCTTAGTTTTTGACATGTTAAGGTCAAAGAAGTTATTGCACCAATCAACAAAAGCAGGTAGGGCACAACCGTGATCTGACTCCGAGCCCTGAAGAAAAGACAAAAGTGACAAAAGTTTTATTTCTGCTGTCACAATACAGAATAGTGGCAACTTCGTCATCATCCATATATAAACCAACACAGGGATGAAATGGAGCTCAGGAGGTCAATGTTGTAGCGATTGGGGAAGACGGTCGCTGGACTCACAGCTATGCGCTTGGGAAGTGCAAGGGATTATGGGACTGTTAAATGTTCATGTTCAGATTGTTATAATTTATGTTTTCAAATGTTTGGTACATGTTGGGATGTGTTGTTTTTTTGGGGGTTGACTCGGACTGGATAGACAACTATGTTACTGAATGACTGACGGTAGAACCGTGACTAAGATGGATGTGTTAAATAATCACCTTGTTGAGGGTCCGCGGTGGCGTAGCGGTATAAGCATCGGCTTGGTGTCGATGCAGTTGCCCACTGGGGACTGGGGTTCGCGCCCCGGTCTCGTCAGATCCGACTATGGCCTGACTCGATGAAGCAGCAATCATTGGCAACGCTGTCTTCGGGAGGGGGGCAGAGTCGGCTTGTGTTCGTCATGTGAATGCGTCTCTGTGTGTGTCGGAAAAACAGTGGTTCGGCTTGGATTCGCCTTGTCACAAAAGTGGGGAGGCGCTTTCCTTCGAGACTGCCGGCCGGAGAGATGCTGTTGGCGAACGCATGCAATACGAGGGTGGGTGTTTGAATTAAAATAGGGATCAATTGGCCACTAAATTGGGAGAAAAAAGGGAAAAATCAGAAATAAATTTAAAAAAAAAATAATGACCTTGTTGGGCGAAGCCATTGTTTGGCAACCATGGGGAGGGGCAGAATGAAAGAGCCCTGCTGGGGTTGTGTATGAGACACAGGAGCTGCCATTATAGGTAAATGCTTGCCTCTTCTTTCCCGTCAGTTCTAAACAGCACTTTCAGGGTCATGTGGTATATGGGGCATGAAAGTTGCAAATAAGTTGCAAATCTATCTCCATTCTTCCACACCAGCTTTGTATATTACATTGGTAATATGCTTAAATTTAATGGGTTGTCTCGTCTGATCTGAGGTCATAGTCAAATGATGCTTCAGTTATAGTGTGGTGCCCCGCCCCTCACACCCCAATCCACTGGGCCGTAAACTGTGACATATCGTTGTACATCACAATCACCTGTGCCAATGAGTACAACCTAAATTAACAATGAAATTATTTACTTGTGTGCGGAGCAAGTACGTTTCTTACGTTTCACCACACATGCTGTCATGTCAGGTGATGCCAAACCTACTTCTCGGAGCTCTCGACAAACTCCCACTTTCCTAGTTTGGGGCAGCATGGCTCAGGAGGTAAATCGGGTCATCTAGAAATCAGAAGGTCGCTGCTTCGATCCCTGGCTCCTGCGGAGAGTGGGTCGAAAGTTTCCTTGAGCAAGACACTGAACCCTTAACTGCTCCTGATTAGCAGGTTGGCACCTTGCATGGCAGCCGCTGCCATCAGTGTGTGTGTGTGTGTGTGTGTGTGTGTGTGTGTGTGTGTGTGTGTGTGTGTGAGAGAATGTGAATGTGAATGTGAGGCATACACTGTAAAGCGCTTTGAGTGGTTGGTAGACTAGAAAAGTGCTATGTAAAATACAGTCCATTTACCATTTCAACAGGCATTCATGTGTATTCTCCCACTCAGTGACTGGAACTTTACCACTTCCCATTTGCTCATGAACACACTAATAGCCCCGCTAAAACTCATCCTCAAAAGAGGTCTAATCAGCTTAAGTTACCATAAACGCCTGTGCAAGGTCCTGGGTCTTTAAATAAGCCTAGAAATTGTCTGATTGATTGAATTCAACACATTCTAGTGTATTTCCACTACATCATTCGAGCCCCAGCGTTGACGTCACAGGGAACACAATTAGTATTATTCCCGGTGGGGTAACGGGTAACATGGCACTTAGGGTTTACTCACACTAGGCATAGTTGCATTGTACTATGCCCGAGCACTATTGCCTTTTTTTTTTTTTAAATGGGACAGTTGCATAATTGACTTCAAAGTGTTCAAGTTCCCTGCTTGGGCACGGTTAGTGATCACACTAGATGTAACTCAACTGTGCCCGAGCCCATCTCCCCAAGTGGGCCAGGGCATGCAATGCTGAACTATGCCCGAGCACAGTCATCATCATTGTTGATATATGGCTTTCACTTTGCATGGTAGTTTTAACTTGCACTTGTAGATGTAGCGGCGAACTGTGTTAACTGATGATGGTTTTCCCAAGTGTTCCTGAGCCCATGTGGTAATATCCTTTACTGAATGATGTCGGTTTTTAATGCAGTGCCGCCTGAGGGGTCGAAGGTCACGGGCATTCAGTGTTGGTTTTCGGCCTTGCTGTAACGTGCAAAGATTTCTCCGGATTCTCTGAATCTTTTGATGGTATTATGGACTGTAGATGATGAAATCCCTAAATTCCTTGCAATTGTACGTTGAGAAATGTTGTTCTTAAACTGTTGGACCATTTGCTCACGCAGTTGTTTACAAAGTGGTGAACCTCACCCCATCCTGCTTGTGAACGACTGAGCCTTTCGGGGACGCTTCTTTTATACCCAATCATGACACTCGCCTGTTTCCAATTAACCTGTTCACCTGTGGAATGTTCCAAACAGGTGTTTTTTGAGCATTCCTCAACTTTCCCAGTCTTTTGTTGCCCCTGTCCCAGTTTCTTTGGAACGTGTTGCAGGCATCAAATTCAAAATGAGTGAATATTTGCAAAAAACAATAAAGTTTATCAGTTTGAACATTAAATATCTTGTCTTTGTCGTGTATTCAATTGAATATAGGTCGAAAAGGATTTGCAAATCATTGTATTCTGTTTTTATTCACGTTTTATACAACGCCCCAACTTCATTGGAGTTGGGGTTTGTATATATCAACACATATCAACACATGTTGATATTCCACTCCTCATTAGTCGAGCACTCAACACCATTGACGGTTTCGGAAAAAACGCTATATATATATATATATATATATATATATATATATATATATACACTACCGTTCAAAAGTTTGGGATCACCCAAACAATTTTGTGTTTTCCATGAAAAGTCACACTTATTCACCACCATATGTTGTGAAATGAATAGAAAATAGAGTCAAGACATTGACAAGGTTAGAAATAATGATTTGTATTTGAAATAAGATTTTTTTTACATCAAACTTTGCTTTCGTCAAAGAATCCTCCATTTGCAGCAATTACAGCATTGCAGACCTTTGGCATTCTAGCTGTTAATTTGTTGAGGTAATCTGGAGAAATTGCACCCCACGCATCCAGAAGCAGCTCCCACAAGTTGGATTGGTTGGATGGGCACTTCTTTGAGCAGATTGAGTTTCTGGAGCATCACATTTGTGGGGTCAATTAAACGCTCAAAATGGCCAGAAAAAGAGAACTTTCATCTGAAACTCGACAGTCTATTCTTGTTCTTAGAAATGAAGGCTATTCCATGCGAGAAATTGCTAAGAAATTGAAGATTTCCTACACCGGTGTGTACTACTCCCTTCAGAGGACAGCACAAACAGGCTCTAACCAGAGTAGAAAAAGAAGTGGGAGGCCGCGTTGCACAACTGAGCAAGAAGATAAGTACATTAGAGTCTCTAGTTTGAGAAACAGACGCCTCACAGGTCCCCAACTGGCATCTTCATTAAATAGTACCTGTTAGAGCCTGTTTGTGCTGTCCTCTGAAGGGAGTAGTACACACCGGTGTAGGAAATCTTCAATTTCTTAGCAATTTCTCGCATGGAATAGCCTTCATTTCTAAGAACAAGAATAGACTGTCGAGTTTCAGATGAAAGTTCTCTTTTTCTGGTCATTTTGAGCGTTTAATTGACCCCACAAATGTGATGCTCCAGAAACTCAATCTGCTCAAAGAAGTGCCCATCCAACCAATCCAACTTGTGGGAGCTGCTTCTGGAAGCGTGGGGTGCAATTTCTCCAGATTACCTCAACAAATTAACAGCTAGAATGCCAAAGGTCTGCAATGCTGTAATTGCTGCAAATGGAGGATTCTTTAACGAAAGCAAAGTTTGATGTAAAAAAAATCTTATTTCAAATAAAAATCATTATTTCTAACCTTGTCAATGTCTTGACTCTATTTTCTATTCATTTCACAACATATGGTGGTGAATAAGTGTGACTTTTCATGGAAAACACGAAATTGTTTGGGTGATCCCAAACTTTTGAACGGTAGTGTATATATATATATATATATATATATATATATATATATATATATATATATATATATATATATATATATATATTCTGTTTTTCATCCTTTCTTCTAATCAAACACAATTTAGGATAATTTTTTGTTTAGAGCATTACCAGTGGAATGGTAGAGTTAACGCCTGGGTATACTGCAGAGCGTATGCGGACAGCTGCGGATTCCGCGAACGCGTAGTACTTCTGTTTATACTACTTACTGGAGTCCGCTTGAAGTACCCGTTTCGCACATGCGCAGTAGATTGGCGTTACGTATTTCACAACACAAACATTCCCGCCCGGTGCGCCACTTCTTCCCTTCAGCTTCTTTCTTCCCTTCACGAATCTGTCTCTCAAATACTTCCATTTCTGTCGGCACACGCCTTCTTCTTTCCCCAAAGTCTTGGCAATTTCCTTCCATGAATTTGTGCACGTCTGGTTGTCTTTGTAGTGTTTTAATGACGAATTATAAAGATGAGGGTAATGACGGACCTCTTCACACAGCCTCGCTTCTAAATCGGCGCCCATTTTTGTTATAGAATTCAGGTTATAATTCAGCTATTCAATTCAAACAAGGTCATGGCTGTACATCACATTTTTTGTTGGAGAAAACATGCCATAGTTTCAATATAATAGTGGAAAGTATTTGGGTTCTATCTAGCAAAAAAAAGTAGAAAGAAGTCAGGAATGAGAAGGACATGTTGTTTATAAAACCCCCATTCAAACCACATGTCATGGTTATCATCCTCTGGGATTGTATTTACATTCTTTTGAAAGCTAAACAACTCTTTAATTTGTCAATGTGCATTAAACAAGAAAATGGCAGACAAAACCCAGATGACTTGTGTGCCCTGGGGCATCTGGCAGAGGGGAGGGCATATCTAATGCCCTTTAAGATCAAATGCGAAGATATCTGCTGGAATACGCTGCAGATGATGAAATCATGAGGAAATATTCCAGAAGGGGAGGAGATAATTAAACAGCAATAGACCCCGGGCCGTTGTATGGGACGGGCCCCGTTGGTCTGTGTGATGGAGGGAGAGCCAGAGCCCCGTATAGAACGATAGAGTCACAGTGATAACGCGCAGGGAACAGACTTTGCCCTTTTAAATCAGAGACTTTGTGTTGTCTTCATGAACTGTCGTAGAGACATGTAAAAGAAGCCAAGTGTGAACGCTGAACTCATCCCTTCTCTCTCTCTCTCTCTCTCTCTCTCTCTCTCTCTCTCTCTCTCTCTCTCTCTCTCTCTCTCTCTCTCTCTCTCTCTCTCTCTCTCTCTCTCTCTCTCTCTCTCTCTCTCTCTCTCTCTCCTCTCTCTCTCTGTTCAGTTCACAGGGCTTCATGGGCATGACCATAAAGAGATACAGTATTGCTCTATAAGAATATGAATAGTCATACAGTTGCAGTAAGCCCCAGACATTGTTGAAACATACATTAAGTAAACATGTAAGGATTGAGGAAAGAAACAAAAAAATGCTTTAAATGTTTAACTGCAACAGCAGTTTTATTACTGAAGAATATGTTATCCTCAACATTTGATAGGCCTGTCAGAAATTGCAACGAATAAAGTAAAAACAAAAAAAATACACTTGAACTTGCTCTTTGTGCCCACCATTTGCTCTCTCTCTCTCTCTCTCGCTCTCTCTCTCTCTCTCACATGTACACCCAAAGGTATGCTTTAATAGATCCCAGTCCTTCACTCCGTTGTCCTGCATCAGTCGATTTCTTTTCACATATCTATGTATTTCTTCTTTATCCTTACTGCTTCTTTACTTGCGTCTTTTTCTTCTTAATATATGGCAATGCATTCTCATCTACCTTTTTTACACAGAGGGTAACTTTGATGCCGATACTCTCCGTGTGATTTAGGGGTCACCGGGATAATCAGAAAACTTAGAAAGCTGTGGGACAGAGGCAATTTCACACGTCAGTCTGGACTACTTTAAAACTACCAAAACCAAACCAAAGACTCATCGAGAGTTGTCCATGATGTACAGATTCCTCTTGCAAATAATTTACTCAGTGTGTGTTGTAAATCTCAAGTAGTTCTACCAAAGTGTATTTTTAAAAATATGAATATCGTATGAATATAGTATGCTTCATTGTATTTTGCCTGGAAATTTTTTATTTCATAACAAATTGGATACCATTTTGTTATGCCTGTACTTTAAAGGATAAGTTCACCATTTGTTTTTTTTTTGGATCTCATTACTTTATTTTGTTGAGCATTATTTACAATCATACAGACAAAAAAATTGACAGTTTTGATAAGGGGTTCCATGAATGTGTATCATTTTACAACTCAAGTACTCCTTTCCTGAAAAACTCGAGTTCGCTAGTAGTCGGGGGGTTCTTGCATCAATTAAAAGAGTATGCAACTATGATGAGGTTGGTCTCGGCACAGAAAGTAAAGCATGCAGTTAATGATGTAATGTGAAGATAACACTTGGGCTTACCTTTTGCATGGTAAAGTATGGATGATGTCGACAATACTTTAACATTATTGTTACCAACGTTCTACAGTGGCCCAAGATAGAAAGTTCAGTCAACAAAGTGTGTTATTTTTTCACTAAGTGTTCTTATTGTGTTTAGATTTATTTATGTATTTATTTTGGTGCAACCTGGTCAAAATTAGTAAGCCAAACCAACTCAAAAATGAAATTGGCTTTATTTGCCTGCATCTATCCTTTAACAACATTAATTTGTTCAGCCATGTCAGTGTAGTAGCCTAGTAGCCTAGTTAAATATATTTATTACATATAACAGACTTGATGTTAGGGCCATCCTAGGGAAATCAGTCCACAACTCACAATTTTTGCAGGTTTATTTCATCACAGTGACAGTTGTGAAACATATTGCACAGTGAAATACAACAATAAAGCAAGAACACATTTGATAATCCATAATGTGAGGACATCCTCTTGTTACCAAGGGCTCTACCTGGAAACTGAGTGTGTGCGAGATGTAGCAGCATGCGCTTAATGAGTACTCAATCAATGTTAACGTAGAAACTTGAGAATTGATGTAGCTGCTCCAGAACTAGAATATGCGAGTACTCTCTGCAACCCCTAGTTTAAATAAACTTACTAGCGTGATGTCGTTTCTCAGTGGGCTTCAACACTGTCCAATAGGCTTTAAAAACCATATCCAAGGCTCGGCGTTTTCGGTTTTTATTTTTCAAAGCCATTCAGCATGCTGAATTTCGCCACAAGAGGACACTGTTACGTAACCTCACACAAACAGGAACACGTTTTAGATCCGTGGAAATATAAAATCCGGGTGAAAATCAGTTTAAACCGATCTGCTCCTTTTAAAAAGAATCTGGATGTTTTTCGGTGAAAATTGGTAAAAACCGAAAACGCTGAGCCTTGACCATATCAGAATCAGCTTTATTGGCCACGTGCATTTATACACACGAGGAATTTGACTCCAGTTCATAGTAGCTTCTAACACTTGCAGATATCACTTATGCAAAAAAAAAATGTTTTAAATATCCAATTTGGTTTGGAATAATGCGGAACATCCCAACCACTTTAACCCTTGTACTGAGAGCAGGAAGTCCTGTGGTGTTACTTACAGCTGTGTACCTCCAGGGACTGGCATGGATGTAGGGAAATGTATGTGCAGAAAAATGCATTTTACTCATCGTTTGGGACTATATTATTAAATCAAATATATTAAAATACACGTGACCATACTTTAAACTTCCTGTTTGGGAAAAATAGATATGTGATGGTTTTTGAAAGGAGCATACGGTTGTCCCATTGGACTGTGTCTACATTAATCCTCCCCTTCCTTCATTATGTCATTTGGTGTGAACTGGTCTGTTTGTCTGTTCCAGCAGAGAAGAAGAGTGTTCTGTTTCAGTTTGTCACTGTTAATTAACAATAGTGCTGATTGTTGATGTTTGAAAGAAAAACAAACTCTTGTGTCTGCAGTTGCTTGCAAATAAATATGCATTGTTGAGTACAAATGAAACGTCCTTGCAACAGCCGAATCAATAAAACTTAAATAATAAGCGAGCTTCACTCCGGGACCCAGTAGAGTACCCTATAAGGTGTACAGGCACTGCCTAAAGTTCCTCAGTAACCTCTGGAAGATTATATGGGTAATTTGGTGCAGGGGAACTGTAGCTGATAAGTGGAGGCAGACAGAGGGAGTCTGGATACCAAAGGAAGAGCATTTAAACAAGCTGGAGCATTTCAGATCCATCTCGCTCCTCAGTGTGGAGGGGAAGATCTTCTTCAGTGTCCTATCCAGAAGGATAACAGACTTCACCCATAAGAATGCCTACATTGATACTTCAGTACAGAAATGTGGCATTCCTGACATTCCAAGGTACCTAGAACACACTGGAGTTGCCACCCAGCTGATCAGGGAGGCACACAAAGGTTGTGCTTTGGCTTGACCTTGCCAATGCAAACGGCTCAATACCCCACAAGCTGATCGAGACTACCGTGGACCGACACCATGTACTCAGTAAGATCAAGGACCGCACCCTGAACTATTATGGGAACTTGAGGATCAGAGTCACTTCTGGGAACACAACATCTGACTGGCACTGGCTTGAAAAGGGGATTATACCTGGATGTACCAACTCAGTTACACTCGTTATCCTTGCCATGAATATGGTGGTCAAGGCAGCTGAAACTGAGTGCAGAGGCCCTCTGTCCAAGTCTGGCATTTGGCAGCCCCCCATGAGAGCCTTTAAGGATGACCTCACTGTCACCACATCATCGGTGTCTGGTGGTAGGTGGGTCCTCCAGGGCCTGGAAAAGTTCATCTCCTGGGTGAGGATGAGTTTTAAACCAGCCAAATCCAGAGCCATGGTGTTGAAGAGGGGAAAATTGGTGGACCAGTTTCACTTCTTTTTGGATGGCATTGCAATCCCATCCATTACAGAGAAATCAGTCAAGAATCTAGGCAAGGTCTTTGACTGTAGCCTTAGGGATAAAGCAGCAATCCAAGGTACCATAAAGGAGCTTGAGACTTGGCTCACCATAGAAAACAAGTCTGGCCTACCTGTCAGATTCAAGGCTTGGATTTGCCAACATGGCATCTTAACCCGTGTCCTCTGGCCTCTGCTGGTTTATGAGGTTACCCTGTCGATAGTTGAGACCTAGGAGAGGAAGAGCAGCAGCTACCTCTGGAGATGGCTGGGTCTGCCATGTAACCTTAGCAGTGCAACACTGTATGGGAGGGGCAACAAACTCTAGCTCCCTATCAGCAGCTTCAACAAGGAGTTTAAGGTTTCTCGCACAAGAGATGCACTGCTCTGTTGGGACACCAGGGACTCTAGAGTGGAATCAGCCGGCATTATGGTGCAGACAGGCAGGAAGTGGAGGGCCCAGGAAGGCTTGGAGATAGCAGAGTTTCGGTTGAGACAGAGGGTTTGATGGGCACAGTGACAACTGGACAGGTGGGGCTGGGAGCCATCCCGCAACCTCACTATGATAAGGCCCATGGCAAGGACAAACACCATCTAGTCCTGGAGGAGGTACGGGCAGGTGTCGAGGAGGAAAGGACCAGCAGAATGGTGGGCATGTAGCAGCAGGGAGCATGGACAAGGTTGGAGGGTGCGCTAGAGAGGAAGATATCCTGGGCAGATATCTGGCATGCAGAATCGCAACGGATCAAGTTCTTGGTACAAACAATGTATGATGTTCTACCTAGCCCAGCAAATCTCCATCTCTGGGGCAAGACTGATTCTACATCATGTCCTCTGTGCCTTGGAAAAGATTCCCTCGATCACCTCTTCAGCAGCTACCCATCAGTCCTGGGGGAGGGTCGATACCGCTAGTGACATGACTGGGTGCTGAAGACATTCGCAGAGGCCATCACCAAAGCCGTGGCTAACAACTAGCAAGCCCGCTGACAAAATAACATTGCCTTTGTCAGGGCTAGTGAGAAGCCTCAGTCACAGCCCAGATCAGCAGCCAGTCTCTTCACCTCTGCGCCAGACTGGGAGCTGCAAGTCGACTTGGGGGTGGGGGCAGCTCATGTTCCTGGACCATGTTATGACAACTTCGTTGAGACCAGATGTATTGCTATCGTCTGCCTCTTCAAAGCAGGTGTTCCTTATCGAGCTGACAGTTCCCTTGGAGGAACAGATGGAAGAGACACATGAGCGGAAGCGGTCCAAGTACCAGGATCTGGTGAATCGGTGCCAGAGGAGATGCTGGAAGGTGTGTTGTGAGTCCATTGAAGTGGGGTGTAGAGGCTTTGCTGGACACTCACTGTGCAAGGTACACTGTACTTGGCATCACTGGGGCTGCAAAAAGGAAAGCCATCAAGTCTTCCATGGGGGTTGCAGAGAGGGCCTCCAGATGGCTTTGGATCAGGAGTGATCTGTGGGCTAATGCTACTGGGACACATGCCAGGGCCTGATCAACCCTGAGCGAGGGTGTATGATGTTGAAAGTCCTGAAAAACCTGGGGACCTCAGGAAGCATCGCTGATGATGTGTCCCAGTGCATTCTAGGATGTATCTTCAAACCAAAAGATTACCAAAGGGAAGTTTTTAAGGGAAGTCAGGACTTTGATTTTCTGAAACAGATGGGAAATGGTAAAGCACAGGATGACCTTGAGCATGAAACAAAATCCCCAATCGTTCCAACTGTAAAAGACTGCAGTCATATTGTGAAGTGTGATTGTGTGATCATATAATCAATACAAACTTAGGTTTGAATCAGTGATTAGGCTCTCAATCTATCTTGCCTTTCCATTGGGGTTCCTGTAGAGGTCTTTATCTTGTTTTGCTTCTCTTTGTCTCTCCGCCACATATTCAAAAACTCTACAATATGATTTCCACCGTCACCGCTTTACCACCATCCGCAATCCTCCTCTTTGTACTGCACATCTACAACCACCCGATCTTTCCGTCTTCTCTCTCTCTCTCTCTCTCTCTCTCTCTCTCTTCTCTCCCTCTCTCTCTCTCTCTCTCTCTCTCTCTCTCTCTCTCTCTCTCTCTCTCTCTCTCTCTCTCTCTCTCTCTCTCTCTCTCATCTCTCTCTCTCTCTCACCACACACACACACACTGTATATATGCTGACTAGTTGTCTCTCATGGCATGGAAAGTAGTAGAGAAAGCAGCATGGTGAGAAAAGCCTTTCAGAGCATTTTAAGATCAAATTCTCTCAGGCAGAACTGAGGAAAAAGTGTTTTAACTTGACATGTTGTGACTTGTGACTATACCGTTCTGCACGCACACACACACACACACACACACACCCTTACATGAACATCTACAATAAAGAAACAAACTAAAGCAAGTAGCCTCACTCGTACATGTTATGTACACAAACACTGTCACACACATGTAAACATTTACACACATTTTTCCTTTTTTCTGTAATTCCAGTACACCAGCTCAGGTCACCTGAGTGGAGTCACCCAAAGACTGCACAACTAAAATTTTTTTTTCTCTTTGCCGCTGCTGACATAATGTCACTGATGTGGAACATTTTGCTCATTCATTTTAGGTTGCTGGCATATTAGCAAGCCTTTATTCCATCTGGCTTTAAGTTTTTACTGAATCTCTAAGCCATCATGTTGAGGCTTGCTACACGTAGAAAGTCAGTCAGATTTACCAATACATAGAATGTAACTTCACCTTACCTTATGCCATTTGCATGAGCATTAATGTAAAATACTAGCTTGTAAAATGCAAAATGGAGTGGTTGTGTCATTGCTGGCACCGTACAGCTGTTTCTTTGAATTAAGGCCACAACACTTTGAATAGGCTCACCTGTGAATTCTGGCGCATCAACTCTCACTACACCTACTCCTAACAGTGATCTCCACTGTATTCATCCATCCATCCATCCGTTATCCAAGCCGCTTATCAGAATTCAGGTCATGGAATGCTGGAGTCTATACCAGCAATCATTGAGTAGCAGGCGGGGAGACACCTGGACAGGCCACCATTCTATCACGGGGCGCACACGCACACGCACACGCACACGCACACGCACACGCACACGCACACGCACACACACACACACACACACACACACACACACGACAATTTAGTACGACCAATTCACCTGACCTACATGTGTTTGGAATGTGGGAGGAAACCGGAGCACCCGGAGGAAACCCACACAGACACAGAGAACATGCAAACTCCACACACAGCATGGCCCGGGACGACCCCCCAAGGTTGGACAACCCCGGGGTTCAAACCCAAAACCTTCTTGCCTGCAAGGCAACCACGCTAACCACTGTGCCACCGTGCCGCCCAGCTGTATTCATCTCAACTTCAATACTGGTCTCAAAAACCAACAAGATGGGGAGAATCCTAAATAAAAATGGTCTGCTAAGCTCTTCACATGCTAATCAGGCCAAGATGATAATATCTATCGAAAGTGGCCACAAGCTAAACTAACAAATATTGGTTAAGAACGCTGTTTTTCTACCTGTACTTTTTAAGTCTAAACTGTCACACTGCTTGAGGATTCTAGCAACTGCAGGATGCAGTTTTCCTGAAAAAAAAAATAATGATCTCAGTGCATTTTAAAGGGACAATTGATCCGTTGAAAAAACTACCGCCTGCTCAACAGTTCAGAAACCAGATTTTATCGACCAAGTGTACACACTAAAGCAGCACTATAAGGCGCGTGACTACACACTTCTGGTGCCACGTCTACATTGTAATATGAAATATTGCTTGTCTCAGTATAAGGTGGATGTTCTTTCTTTTCAGCCAGAGCTGAAGGCTGCCCTTTTAATCCCCTGTTTGTCGTTCTAAATGCCTTTTCGTCTTGCCAAGAAACTTTGCATTTGTCCAGTGAGCCTGCAGGATTTCTTGCCCAGAATATGTGATAGCGGTGGCACAAATAATTGTTGTGTATTGCCTGTTCAGCTCTTTTCTCTGAAACTACTCTCCCCCATCAGCACTGCGACAGCTGTGTGTGTGTGTGTGTGTTTCATAAAGGCGTTGCACGAGGCTGTTTATATAAAGAGGAGTGTACTTGTGCTGTGTGATAGAAAAGTGTGTGTGTGTGTGTGTGTGTGTGTGTGTGTGTGTGTGTGTGTGTGTGTGTGTGTGTGTGTGTGTGTGTGTGTGTGTGTGTGTGTGTGTGTGTGTGTGTGCTGTGTGTGTGTGTGTGTGTGTGTGTGTGTGTGTTTGGTCCCCCTATCCTGCTTGCTCAGCTCATCTGATGATTTCCAGGCAGGGTGAGGCTGCGGTCAGCAAGGTCCTCTCACCCTCAGGGCAGGGACGACCCTTGACAGAATCTTAGCCAATGTCATTGCTACAGAGGGCCCCGAACACACAGCCGAAGTGACACATATGCACATGAACACATGCACACGCACCCTTATACACATACAGACACACACACACACACACACACACACACACACACACACACACACACACACACACACACACACACACACATGCTTCTTTTGTAGAGGGTCACTGGTTGTAACATTGCCACGGTGATGTAATCGGTGCAAAGAAGGTCTTGGGAGATGGGCCTTGAAGAGATGCAGCCCGTGTGTCATTTAGTACTGAGATGTCAGCAAACTTCAATAAAACGTCAGCATATAAAATATCTGCTGATGTGATGTGGTTAAGACAATATGAATGCCTTAAAGTCTTGCTTCTTTCTGCCTTTCTGTCCGTCTGTCTGTCTGTAGCTATCTGTCTGTCCCTTTTTTTGTCCGTCTATCTGTCTTTCTCAGAAGTGAAATGCCTCATTATGTTTATGCTTTAAGGTTGACTTATCTATTTCTAAGCGAGTACTGTAAGTCATTTGGATGGGCACCGGAGCTGGACTATACTGAACTGGACTACAGTTGGACTAATTAACTGCAAAGGAGACATGTAATGGAGCTGTAGAACCATAATGTTGTGATGATTAGTGATGCATGAAATGTTGATGGGTGCTGGAGCGCTAGTGTGATGTCAGCCAGTCGCTACTTGACAGAGATATGACTGGATGAGAGTGATGCTGCCAGGATGCTGCCATCACCATTATGACAGCTCACTCAACGAGTCCAGGAGACAACAGAATGGCAGGAACACTCCAGGTACTTCATTGAGTGTGTATCAGTAGAGTGTGCATAAATCTGTTCATCACTCTCTCTTTTCTGTCATCTCAATAGAATACACTTTTATTTGTCATTTGTACACATTCAATGAAATTCACTCTCTGCATTTAACCCATCCTAGCTGTGTAGCTAGGAGCAGTGGGTAGCCACTCTGCAGCACCCGGGGACCGACTCCAGTTATGTCTTCCTATTGCCTTGCTCAGGGGCACAGACAGGAGTATTAACCCTAACATGCATGCCTTTTTGATGGTGGGGGGAAACCGGAGCACCCGGAGGAAACCCACACAGAAACGGGAGAACATGGAAACTCCACACAGAGAGGACCTGGGATGGTCTGGGGTTCGAACCCAGGACCTTCTTGCTGTGAGAAAACAATGCTAACCACTGGGCCACCATGCTGCCCACAGTGCTAATATTTAACATTTAACTATATATTTCAAGTGTGTCAGCCCTTGTGACGTAAAATTCTGAAACTAAACAAAGCAAGTTGTCTGCACAACCATGCTCAAATCAACTTTTAGATGTGAACCCGTAGAATGAAAAGGGATTTATGGTGAATGCTTAAATGGGGTTCTTGGATTAAAAATAATTTAAATACTACTACTCAAATGAATAATGGATTATAATTATCACCATATAAAAATGCACATATGGCATTGTAACAATTTGCAACAACTGTTGGTATGCAAAAATCTGCTGTAAAAAGTGCATATTAAATCTCACAGTAGTAACTAGTTCTCTCTTATTTTGGACTTGTTTATGAATTTGTACATGGTCACTGTGTCATGTTGCCATGTTTTTCTTTTATAATTATTTCATAACAGTGCAAATGTTCACATGAAGATCATATGTCATATGTGTTTTCTTGTATGAATAATGTCACTTTCTAACTAAATGCACACGTAAATTTAATAGGAAATATTTATCAATGGGAAAAAATTATATTGGTTTTTTTTAATCACCTTTTGCTGGCAGCCATGCAAATATGTACCCTGCTTTTGCGGAATGACACAAGCTAAGCAGGTACAGGCTTGGCTAGTACTTGGATGGGAGACCTCCTAGGAAAACGGAGTTGCTGCTGGAAGTGGTGTTGGTGGGCCAGTAGGGAGCAGTTTTCCCCCTGGACCTAATAAACCAAAAAAAAAAAATCCCAATGCCCAGTTCAGTGACAGGGACACTGTGTTGTAGGTGATGCCGCCCTTTGGATGAGACATTCAAACCAAGGTCCTGACTCACTGTGGTCATTTGAGATCCCATGGCACTTATTGCAAAGAGTATGGGGTTCCTGGGTGTCCTGCCAAAATTCCCAACATGACTCTCTCCATCTGGCCACCTAATCATCCCCCTGTGTAATTAGCTCAATTAATGCTCTTTCTCTACCTCAAGCTGACCTCCTTGCTGCCTCCTTGTGGTTTCCATTTGCCTTTGGAATATCCAGGTACTTATAACTGTCCTGTATATCTGTTATCCTGCCATCTGGTAATTCAACCCCTTCAGTGCTCATCACCCTTCCTCTTTTTGCCACCACTCAACCACACTTGTACAGTCTGAATGACATCCCGATGTTGTCGCTGTAGATCCTGGTGAGGTGGATCAGTGAGTTAATGTCTCCCTCAGCTGCTGGTAACTCCACTTCTGAACCTGTATCCATATCCACTCTTTGTGATGTTCTGACTGAAGGGGTCCAGGCCTCTGCAGAACAGCATCGGGGATAGGGTGGGTGTGCTCAGTTTGTTCAAGTCAGCTCATTGCAGTGGTAACACCCTTGATTTGGTTTTATCTAAAGGGATAGCTGTTTCTGATCTGAATGTCTTGCCAACCACTTCTGCTGTGTCAGATCATTTTCTCATCAAACTTTGTGTTATTGGACGGTTTTGTTAATGTCGGCACAGATGTAATTGGCACTCACCACATTGGTCCATCCACTGTAGCTACATTTGGCCAGCAGCTACCTGAAGTCTTGGCTCATTCCCCTTTAGTGACTGACTGTGCTGAAAATTTATCTAGTGACTTAAATGTGACCCCCTCTAGTCTCTTTGATCCAGTTGAACCTCTCACTACCAGAACTAGGTGAATAAAGAGACCTACACCCTGGTTTAACGACGAGACACGTGTTCTAAAGCGGGCCTGCAGAAGACTGGAACAGAAAGGGCAAAAATCAAAACGGAAGTTTTTCACCTACCTTAGCATGAGTGATTATTGAAATACAATCAAGGCTTATCTGCTGCAAAAGAAGTGTATCTCTCTCATTTTATCAATATTAATAAACTTCCCCAAATTTCTCTTTGAAACTGTAACCTTTGAAACTGTAACTAAATCTAATAAAAAGCAGCCATCTACTAGCTGCTCACCATTCACAGCCCATGAGTAAGGTTGATGAGAACATAAACAACATTAGTTCCTCAACTCCAGCTACTCCTGCAGATCCTGTCATACCAAATTCATATCTATACAATGTGTCACTGATAGTCCCTGTTATTACAGCTTTTGAGACTATCTCTGTTGATACTTGGACTAAGCTTGTGCTTCTAAACCAACTATACTGCTCAAAAAAATAAAGGGAACACCTAAAAACACAATATAGACCTCGATGAATGAAATATTTCAGCTGAAAATCTTTATTTATTAGACAGAGGAATCTGTTTAGAGCAAAATAACCTAAGAATGATCAATGGAAATCAAAATCATTAGCCCATTAAGGTCTGGATTCAGAATCATACTCAAAATCAAAGTGGAAAATGAGAACATAGGCTGATCCAACTTCTGTGGAAATTCTTCAAGATGATTCAAAATGAGGCTCAGTAGTGTGTGTGGCCTCCACGTGCCTGTATGCACTCCCTACAACGTCTGGGCATGCTCCTGATGAGATGACGGATGGTCTCCTGAGGGATCTCCTCCCAGACCTGGATCAGGGCATCAGTCAACTCCTGGACAGTCTGTGGTGCGACATCGTGTTGGCGGATGGTACGAGACATGATGTCCCAGAGGTGCTCGATTGGATTCAGGTCTGGGGAACGTGCAGGCCAGTCCATAGCATCAATGCCCTCGACATACAGGAACTGCTGACACACTCTGGCCACATGAGGACGAGCATTGTCATGCATGAGCAGGAACCCAGGGCCCACTGCACCAGCATATGGTCTGACAATGGGTCTGAGGATCTCATCCTGGTACCTAATGGCAGTCATGGTACCTCTGGCTAGCACGTAGAGGTCTGTGCGGCCCTCTAAGGAGATGCCTCCCCAGACCATCACTGACCCACCGCCAAACTGGTCATGCTGGAGGATGTTGCAGGCAGCAGAACGTTCTCCACAGCGTCTCCAGACTCTCTCACGTCTGTCACATGTGTTCAGTGTGAACCTGCTCTCATCTGTGAAGAGCACAGGGCGCCAATGGCGAATCTGCCAACCAAGATGTTCTCTGGCAAAGGTCAATCGGGCTGCACGGTGTTGGGCTGTGAGCACAGGCCCCAATTGTGGACGTCGGGCCCTCATACCATACTTCTCATGCATTCTGTTTCTCACTGTTTGAGCAGAAACCTGCACATTAGTGGCCTGTTGAAGGTCGTTTTGTAGGGCTCCGGCAGTGCTCCTCCTGTTCCTCCTTGCACAAAGGACCAGATAGTGGTCCTGCTGTGGGTTTGTTGTCCTCCTGCGGCCCCCTCCACGTCTCCTGGTGTACTGGCCTGTCTCCTGGTACCTCCTCCATGCTCTGGACACTGTGCTGGGAGACACATCAAATCTTCTTGCCACAGCACGTATTGATGTGCCATCCTGGATGAGCTGCACTACCTGAGCAACTTCTGTAGGTTGCAGATACCGCCTCATCCCACCTCTAGTGGTGAGGGCATTAACAAAATGAAAAACTAACCAAAGATCGGCCAGAAAAGATGAGGACAGGCAAATGGTTTGTGGCCACCACCTGCAAATCCATTCCTGTTATAGGGGTTGTCTTGCAAATTGTCTAATTTCCACCAGGTGGAAATTAGACACTTTACCAAAAGGTGAAATTGATTCACAAATCAGTGTTGCTTCCTAACTGGACAGGTTGATATCTCAGAAGTGTGATTGACTTGGAGCTACATTGCATTGCTTATGTGTTCCCTTTATTTTTTTGAGCAGTGTAGTTGCCTGCTTGACACTTTACCAGCAAAACTTCTCTTAAAGACCTCTGACATTTACTGGGACCTACAAAACCAGACACTGTTATTCATCACTTACAAGTGGCACTGTTCGCAGCAGTTTTAAGACAGCTGTGATTAAACCACTACTTAAAAAAACACACCTTGATCCAGGGTATTTTAGTAACTATCAACCAGTCTCTAATCCTCCATTCTTTTCTAAAGTACTAGAGAGAGTTGTGTGTGGACAACTTTCGACTCATACAGAAGAAAACTATCTACGTATATGAACCTTTTCAATCGTCTTTCAGGGCTTGTCACTCCATTGAAACTGCTCTGACCAGAGTGGTGAACAATCTTCTACAAGCTATGGGCTCTGATTCCACTTCTGTGATTTTATAACTGGATCTCAGTGCAACCTTTGACACTGTTGATTGCAAAATACTGTTAGACAGAATACATTGTAATTTTGGTGTCACTGGCTTAGCTCTCTCTTGGCTTAAGTCCTACTTATCTGGAAGAACACATTGTGTCTGCTATAATAATGTTACATCGAAATGATCTGTCATTAAAAATGGCATACCTCAGGGCTCAGTTCTTTGTCCTATACTTTTCTCTCTTTATAGTTCACCGCTTGGCCAAATTATACATAGTCATGGAATAAAGTTCCATTGTTATGCTGATGATACTCAGCTGTATATGCCTATAAGGGCTGATGATCTTCCTCAAATGGCTAATTTAGAGACCTGCTTAGCAGCTGGGAAAATTGTATGTCACTAAATGTTCTGCGTTTAAATTCAGATAAAACTGAGCCGCTGATCGTTGGCCCCATTAGACACAGACACCAATTTCATCAAGTAACAATAACAATCCACAACTCTGATTTCACAGTGTGGCAGCCAACAATTTTGGTATTGAGTTTGATCCCAGTCTTTCCTGTGATAAGCACGTTAAGTAAAGCACCAAGACTGCATTTTTTCATTTACGTAACATAGCTAAAATTCGGTCTTTCCTGTGCATGGTTGATGCACACTCTAATACATGCATTTGTTTCCTCCAGACTTGATTACTGTAATGTTAGGTTTTCAGATCTGCCACATTTTAGCACTAAAAAACACTAAAAGTGTCAGATGGTTCAGAATGCTGCAGCTGGAATCCTAACTAAATCTAGGAATTTTGACCATATTGGCTTCCTAGCCATGTTAGATCAGAGTGCAAGGACCTTTTGCTGACTTGTAAAATCGTAAATGGGCTTTCCCATCTTACCTGTGTGATCCCCTTAAACTGTAAATTACATTTCAAGATCTTCACTCTCAAAATGAATGAATGAATCAATCAATCAAGTTGCATTTTTATAGCGCTTTTCTAGCTGCAACAACCACTCAAAGAGCTCTCTCCAAAGACAGACAGTACAGGGTTCCTGTGTGTGCCCAAAATTAAGAAGAAGCCAGCTACTGGCAGGGCCTTTTACTATTGGGCCTTGTTCTTGCGGAATAACCTGCCTGTTGCTGTCAGACAATCAGAGTCTGTTGAGTCCTTTAAATACAAAATTAAAACTCGTCTTTTTTGCCTGAGCCTACTATTAGTTGCCTTTAAATTGGATGATTCACAACCTCTACTGTCTCAGTGGATTTACCAAGCACTGCTCTGCTGACAATATTATAGCATATAGGCTGTTGACTATTGCAAATTATTCTCTTTTCTCATGTCTTTTCCTCTCTCTCTGAATTATGTCTTCTCATTTCTCTTCTTTTGTGTTTGTGAATCGTGTGATGTGAGTCTTTCTTGTGTGCGCGTGCAATCTGTCCTCCTCTCAGGTCTCCATGGTGATGGTGGTCACCACCTGGACACTGCTTGGCATTCCCCTAATCAAATTTTATTTTTATATATCTTATAAATCCATGTAATTTTGTTATCCTGTTTCAGCGTTATACCCTTCTCTATCTCGGACGTGTGACATTTTTTTCATTTTTTTTTTTCATGGTGATGGTGGTCAGGTGGCTCAGATTCTGGGCTTTTGTGGTTGCATCTGGACACTGATTGGCATCTTCCTCATCATATTCTTCACACACTTTATAATTATGTTATCCTCTTTATCCTCTTTCAATGATGTATTCTGTAAATTGTGTAAACAGAACATCTATTGCACAATGTCTGTCTTGGGAGAGAGATCCCTCTTCTGTGGCTCACCCTGAGGTTTCTTCCTATTTTTTCTCCCCGTTAAAAGGTTTTTTTTAGTTTTTTTTTTAGGGAGTTGTTCCTTATCCAAGGTGAGGGTCTTGTCTTTGAGTTGGCCTGTAGTGTTGTTTTCCACCGTCATATTTAGTTCTTGATGAAGGCTATTAGTGTCTTGTTGGCTTTAGATAGTGTCAAGCACTCCAGTAACAATTTGTGGGGCAGTGAATTGTAGGCTTTCTTTTAGTCAATCCAGGCTGTGCTGAGGTTGGTCTGTCTGGTCTTAGAGTCTTGGGTGACTGCTCTATCAACCCGTTGCTGATGCTTTGACCCTCTGGTGTTGCTCCCAATTCCTTTCTTAGTTTTGCTCATGTATTGACTCATCTGCCCATTCAGCTTAGCTGCTATGATGCCTGACATAATCTTCCATGTTGTGGAGAGGCAGGTTATTGGCCGGTAGTTTGAAGGTGTTGTACCTTTGTGGGGATCCTTCATGATCATTATTGTTCTCCCCTGTGTTAGCCTGTCAGGGTGAGACCCTGATGTCAGCAGCTGGTTCATCTGTGTTGCCAGGCATTCATGGAGTGCTGTTAGCTTCTTCAACCAGTAGGTGCGAGTCATGTTAGGGCCCGGTGCAGTCCAGCTCTTCATGTTTGAGACTCGTCATTAGATGGTGGCCACTGTGGCCACTGATAACCGTTTCATGTGCTGGGATATTGCTGTTGTATGCTCCTAGGCCCACCAGCCACTGGGCATTGGTGTTGTGTGATGCCTCATTTTCCCAAATATCCTTCCAATATCGCTCAGTTAAGTGGTTTGGATAATGGATGGATGGATGGATATAGACACACACACACAAACACACACACACACACACACACTATATATACACTACCGTTCAAAAGTTTGGGATCACCCAAACAATTTTGTGTTTTCCATGAAAAGTCACACTTATTCACCACCATATGTTGTGAAATGAATAGAAAATAGAGTCAAGACATTGACAAGGTTAGAAATAATGATTTGTATTTGAAATAAGATTTTTTTTACATCAAACTTTGCTTTCGTCAAAGAATCCTCCATTTGCAGCAATTACAGCATTGCAGACCTTTGGCATTCTAGCTGTTAATTTGTTGAGGTAATCTGGAGAAATTGCACCCCACGCTTCCAGAAGCAGCTCCCACAAGTTGGATTGGTTGGATGGGCACTTCTTTGAGCAGATTGAGTTTCTGGAGCATCACATTTGTGGGGTCAATTAAACGCTCAAAATGGCCAGAAAAAGAGAACTTTCATCTGAAACTCGACAGTCTATTCTTGTTCTTAGAAATGAAGGCTATTCCATGCGAGAAATTGCTAAGAAATTGAAGATTTCCTACACCGGTGTGTACTACTCCCTTCAGAGGACAGCACAAACAGGCTCTAACCAGAGTAGAAAAAGAAGTGGGAGGCCGCGTTGCACAACTGAGCAAGAAGATAAGTACATTAGAGTCTCTAGTTTGAGAAACAGACGCCTCACAGGTCCCCAACTGGCATCTTCATTAAATAGTACCTGTTAGAGCTACGAAATTGTTTGGGTGATCCCAAACTTTTGAACGGTAGTGTATATATATATATATATATATATATATATATATATATATATTTATATATATATATCCAAAAAAAAATCTAAACAGAAAAAGCATAAGAATCAGAGTTTCTATAAGAATTGTTAAGTGAAGTAAACTTATTTGCGTGTGGAATACCACATGCCTGAAAAGAGAGAGAGTGAACGACAGAGAATGTACTGACACATTATGCGGCAAAACTCAGATCTATAAATTAAGCACTTAACAACATCAAATATGTCGTCAGTTTAACACAGGAGTATGTTGACTACTGAAAATTATACACATCTTCTCAGTTAATGTATGCACAGTGCTTGCTGGTTTATGGCGGCAGGCACTCGTATTCAATTGGTATTTTTCATAACTAACATAAATAAATTTCATCTGTGATGCATATGTGGTCTATTTGTTCATCTAATCCAGTTAACAGTGTGCACCTGTTTGTCATTTTCACAGTTGTCTTTTTTAAATTTTGTTTGAGAAACAAAATTATTGAACAGCTCATGAAATCAATCAAATATGTTTGAGACGAAGGAGGGGAGGTGAGTTTAACGCAGTGTTAGGTTATACTGAAAGCGATCACTACTCACAGAACATTGCTGACCAAGAGACGGGAAAGCCACATCGCTGGCTGGTTGGTAATGTTTACCTCTAAACCAAACCCACTCCAACAAGAAGATTGACTTTTCTGCTCTTGAGCTATTTGCCGGTGTTCCAGCTTGTCTTGGGGACATAGAAATGAGGGGTATTTCTGCAAGTGGCATTAAATGGTGATTCAAAGTCAGAGGTGTGATGTACCATTTTAGTATTTTGCAGTCCAAACGCTATTTTGATAACAGTGTGCATAAGTACTTTCTGAGTAGGCAGAACACAGTACATCCTCACTGAGTATGTAGTATTTAGTATGCTAGTGTGTGGTTTTGGATATATCTGCTCTGTTTGCCCCATCAGCCACCTGATGATATATAATATGGGAAATCTAAGTGCATGACTGTGTTTGGTGGACCATGACAGTTTGCTTCAGGATCCTCCTTACTGAGACTGCAGTGGGCAAACGTTGTCTTTTTTTTCTTTTCTTTTTTTTTGAAGTACCATTCCAGCACTGGCCAGGGGGGAAGAAAAAAAAATGTTTTCTACCCCTCCATTGGTTGCTGTGCATCATAAGTACCTACCCCATTGGCTGTGATACTTTTAATGTTTCCACACCTTATTGGTCGTTGTCCAACCGAAATTAGGAGCGTGACGCTGGGCAACATAATTGTATGATGCTTTAAAAAAAACATTAGCAGCTGATGAGTGTGAGACACATGAAACAGGCCTGTACTGCTATGCATAAAAATATTTTTTCCTGTATCCATGTTGATATTCATATTCCGCTCCTCATTAGTCGAGCACTCAACACCATTGATGGTTTTGGGAAAAAACGCTCCCCCCCCCCCCCCCCCCCCTCTCTCTCTCTCTCTCTCTCTCTCTCTCTCTCTCTCTCTCTCTCTCTCTCTCTCTCTCTCTCTCTCTCTCTCTCTCTCTCTCTCTCTCTCTCTCTCTCTCTATATATATACACTGCTCAAAAAAATAAAGGGAACACATAAGCAATGCAATGTAGCTCCAAGTCAATCACACTTCTGAGATATCAACCTGTCCAGTTAGGAAGCAACACTGATTTGTGAATCAATTTCACCTGTTGGTAAATTGTCTAATTTCCACCAGGTGGAAATTAGACAATTTGCAAGACAACCCCTATAAAAGGAATGGATTTGCAGGTGGTGGCCACAGACCATTTGCCTGTCCTCATCTTTTCTGGCTGATCTTTGGTTAGTTTTTCATTTTGCTAGTGCCCTCACCACTAGAGGTGGCATGAGGCGGTATCTGCAACCTACAGAAGTTGCTCAGGTAGTGCAGCTCATCCAGGATGGCACATCAATGCGTGCTGTGGCAAGAAGATATGATGTGTCTCCCAGCACAGTGTCCAGAGCATGGAGGAGGTACCAGGAGACAGGCCAGTACACCAGGAGATGTGGAGGGGGCCGCAGGAGGACAACAACCCCACAGCAGGACCGCTATCTGGTCCTTTGTGCAAGGAGGAACAGGAAGAGCACTGCCGGAGCCCTACAAAACGACCTTCAACAGGCCACTAATGTGCAGGTTTCTGCTCAAACAGTGAGAAACAGAATGCATGAGGATGGTATGAGGGCCCGACGTCCACAATCGGGGCCTGTGCTCACAGCCCAACACCGTGCAGCCCGATTGACCTTTGCCAGAGAACATCTTGGTTGGCAGATTTGCCATTGGCGCCCTGTGCTCTTCACAGATGAGGGCAGGTTCACACTGAACACATGTAACAGACGTGAGAGAGTCTGGAGACGCTGTGGAGAACGTTCTGCTGCCTGCAACATCCTCCAGCATGACCGGTTTGGCGGTGGGTCAGTGATGGTCTGGGGAGGCATATCCTTGGAGGGCCGCACAGACCTCTACGTGCTAGCCAGAGGTACCATGACTGCCATTAGGTACCGGGATGAGATCCTCAGACCATATGCTGGTGCAGTGGGCCCTGGGTTCCTGCTCATGCATGACAATGCTCGTCCTCATGTGGCCAGAGTGTGTCAGCAGTTCCTGTATGTCGAGGGCATTGATGCTATGGACTGGCCTGCACGTTCCCCAGACCTGAATCCAATCGAGCACCTCTGGGACATCATGTCTCGTACCATCCGCCAACGCGATGTCGCACCACAGACTGTCCAGGAGTTGACCGATGCCCCGATCCAGGTCTGGGAGGAGATCCCTCAGGAGACCATCCGTCATCTCATCAGGAGCATGCCCAGACATTGTAGGGAGTGCATACAGGCACGTGGAGGCCACACACACTACTGAGCTTCATTTTGAATCGTCTTGAAGAATTTCCACAGAAGTTGGATCAGCCTATGTTCTCATTTTCCACTTTGATTTTGAGTATGATTCTGAATCCAGACCTTAATGGGCTAATGATTTTGATTTCCATTGATCATTCTTAGGTTATTTTGCTCAAAACACATTCCTCTGTCTAATAAATAAAGATTTTAGGCTGAAATATTTCATTCATCGAGGTCTATATTGTGTTTTTAGGTGTTCCCTTTATTTTTTTGAGCAGTGTATATATATATATATATATATATATATATATATATATATATATATATATATATATATGAAAACCCACCCTGAAGGGATTCATGTTTCCCATTGCCCTTGGAATTCATTAAGCCCATGGGCGCAGGAAACATGGAACATGTGGGTGGGACAATGGGGGTCTGGTGGTCCTCACCCAGACAATTTTTAACAAAGTGGATGTAATTTCCTGTATTCTGGTGCATTTTAACAGGTGGTTTGATACTTTTATCTGGCTCTGGTAGCATGAGAAAAATTATGAGTACATTTTTTCATTTCATTCAGAGGAAATGGTTAGCCCCAGATCACACATTCGAAGATATTAAAATGCTACAAGTACAGAAATTGATTTGATGACTAATTCAGAGCCATCTTTAATAAATCCACTCATTTTTTTATTTAAACTAAATGATATCGTTATGCTTGTGTTCAGTTGTAATTCCTGTTAAATGAATTTCTTTAATGTTATCAAATCAATGAGTAAAGGGGAGAGGACAACTGAAGTTAAATTGCCTCTATGCATCACAAATTATTCTAAAACTGTTAAATCATGTTCATCACTCATCTCAGCAATGGGACTCTTTCCACTGCCCGTAAATTCTGCCCCTGCCGCTGACTTACCCTCAAGCTTGATTTTTCAAGAGAGGCGGTGGAGTGATAACTATTTATTGAGCAGTGTATATTATTTCACATTGATAATCAAAAGAAGTCATACTGAATGTAAATACAATACAACTGACTCTGAAGTACCCAGGCTGTGACATTGCAAATTTAGAGTACCTAAAGTTCCAAGCAGTAGACCAAAAATTGCTCCTCAAAAAGTAGAATATTAGTCAACTAGCAAATAAGTGCAAAACAAATAATAGGGAGGGCGACACTGAATAACTTACTGTGACTTTTGTGATTGTCTTTGTAATGTGCACATTAAACAAATTGTTAAAATCATCTAAAATCATCTAGCTAACAGTACACTGAATACTACAGATTTGGAAACACTCTGCTGGGGAAGGGTGATTCCTAATTTTAGTCTCACATCTTTCATAAGTGCAAGCAAACCTATGCACATGAGCTGAGCTCTCTTTTCAGAGCTAATTATCTTGAGGGACAGAAATCAATGTCTCATTCATGGCAACTGCAAACAATTTTGTGACCAAGTTTATACATGGACCAACCAGGCTTTTATTTTATTTGTCTGATTAGTACCAGTGATGACTTACTTTCCTTTTCTTTGAAAATAAAACCATATTTCCATGTTGTTTGCATATGAGGAGCAGTTGGAATGACAGATGAATTCAAGGTGGAGGTGGAATTACGTCAAGGATTGGCTCTGAGCCCTTACTTGTTTGCAATGGTGACGGACAGGTCACCGTGGACTATGATGTTTGCAGATGACATTGTGACTCTGTAGCGAGAGTAGGGTGCAGGTTGAAGAGAGCCTGTACAGGTGGAGATATGCACTGGAGAGAAGAGAAATTAAAGTCAGAAGGAGCAATCCAGAATACCTACACATGAATGAGGGGGAGGGCAGTGGAATGGTCAGGATGCAATGAGTAGAGATGACAGAGGCGTATGAGTTTAAATACTCGGGGTCAACTGTCCAAAGTAACGGGGAGTGCTGAAGAGATTGCAGACAGGATGGAGTGGGTGGAGAAGAGTGTCAGGAGTGATTTGCAATGGAAGGGTACCGGCAAGAGTTAAAGGAAAGGTTTACAAAACTGTTGTGAGACCAGCTATGTTATATGGTTTGGAGACAGTGGCACTGACAAAAACGCAAGAGGTGGAGCTGGAGGTGTCAGAATTGAACGTTAAGACTTTCATTGGGAGTGACGAAGAACGACAGGATTAGGAATGAGTATATTAGAGGGACAGCTCAGGTTGGACGATTTGGAAACAAAGCAAGAGAGGCAAGATTGAGATGGTTTGGACATGTGTGCAGGAGAGATGCTGGGTATATTGGGAGAAGGATGCTGAATATCGAGCTGCCAGGGAAGAGGAAAAGAGGAAGGCCAAAGAGCAGATTTATGGATGTGGTGAGAGAGGACATGCAGGTGGCTGGTGTGACAGAGGAAGATGCAGAAGACAGGAAGAGATGGAAATGGATGATCCACTGTGGCGACCCCTGAAAATAGTGGTAGTAGTGGTAGTAGTTGTAGTAGTATGCCCATGTTGTCTGGGGGACCAAACATATCAAACCAAGAGATCATCAACCAAAAAATAGACCAGTCTTGTCTACTCTACAGTAACAATCAAATCCAAACTAGCCCCCCTCCTCATCTTTTCACTATTTTGCTAACATTAATCTTAATTTTAGCTAGCATTAGCAGTTCTTAACAGTTGGCTAACTGAACAAAGAGGCTGCTGTCAGACAGTATAGAGACTTTGTAACAAATTATGAACAGTTAATCAAATGACAAGGTTTTTGGTGACAGGCATGGGTACAAGTCCATGAATACTGGGATGGCATCCAGCTCTTTACCTGTGCCCCCATCCATAGTGTTAGTGGTTGTGTCAGGAAGGGCATCTGACGTAACAGTTTGCCAAATCGATATGCAAAGATTAACAAGACCATGCTGGATCAGTCGAGGTGCCATACGGGATCGGTCAAGGCCCTGGTTAACAACGGCTGCTATTGGTGCTGTGCCTTCACAGGGTACCAATGAAAACTGTAAAATCCAGTGTGCTGACCCCTGAGAAATAGAGAGCAATACAAAAGAAGAAGTTAAATGCCAAGCTTTGCTTTTCAATACGTTAACATGTTCCTGAATACTTTTGTGTTTGTGGTGACAGTGTGACCCACCTTAACTTAGTTACTTGGCATCTGGGCATTAATGACCCATCAGCAATATGTTGATAGACTCCATAATCAAACAACACAATATACAAACCAGGAGACACGTGTACTGTATATTTTACATATTTGGACTCCCAAAGTCCAAAGACACGTACGTCAGGTGAATCGGCCATGCTAAAATTGTCCCTAATTGTGAATGTGTGTGTGTGTGTGTGTGTGTGTGTGTGTGCATGCGTGCGCGCACTTGCACTATCTGAGAATCTGACTGGGTGCAAGTTAACAGTGAAAACATGGTATGGCATTTCATTGATTTGGGCAGTCTCTCAATAAGCAAGTGGAATGGATTTGATAATGAAGCACTGCCACCGAGCTCTGAAAAGAGCACCAAGTGAATAGACCGATGCGCTGATTTTCAACATGGTAAAAGTGGGGGGGTCTAAATTAATAATAGCTGTGATGCCCATGATTAAGTCTATAAGTAAAAAAACACATCCATTCTCACTTGTTTTGTGTTTTCCTCACACCACCAACCACTAACATCACATCAAGTTAAATGACCCTCTCAGGCAGGGGTGGGCAATCTCTTCCAGAAAGGGCCAGTGTGGGTGAAGGTTTTTGTCCCAACCAAGCAGTTACACACTTGATCCCACTAGTCAACTAGCAGAGTCTGCTGAGGAACTTGATTAGGAGACACAGGGGTGCAATGCTTGACTGGAACAAAAACCTGCACCCACACCGGCCCTCTCTGGATAAGATTGCCCACCCCTGCTCTAAGGTTTAGATTTAGGAGTTTTGGACTTAAGAGTATTATTGGCTCTTAAATCAATACAAGTCTAAAAGGAATAGGAATTGCAGCGTACATACACACATGGGTTGGTAGCTTGTAATACCGAGAGTCCGTATGAAAAGTGTGAACCATGTTTGACCTTTTATGAGAAAGTTGTGCCTTCCGTAGCTCTAACATGGCACCACCAGTAGGCGCTATTGTCTCGGTACTGAGAAACTCCAGCGGTGTCACTCTTTAGTACAGAAGAAGCAAAACGCGTAAACTGAAATTAACTTTTGCAGAGAAGATGAGGAAAAGTGACCTGAAAGGCAGTGATTTATGAATTAGACTAAGAGCATCCTGTAGTGCAGGAACATGGTATGAAAAACCAGTTGAAGTGGTGGCCTGCGATCCCACAGCTCTTAAGTTTCACGCGCCATGTGCAGAGCTGAAGTGATGTCAGGGCATTTTACATCAGTGATTTAGAGGATTTCTCCGTTAAAATAGTTTCAACGGTTGCATGCATGAAATCATGAATGGTGATGGGATTGTGCTTAAATCTCACTTAATGAGACAGATGTCTTAGTTTTACGAGTCCTTTATTTTCAATCATGCATGGTGGTGGTACGAGAATCAAGTCCCTAACCGTGAATTTCTGTTATTTGCCACTGTCCACTAAAAAATAAGAAATCTTGAAATAATCGCTAAGAAAAGTTTCAATGCATATAATATTGTATTTATTCATTATTATTATTATTATTATTATTATTATTATTATTATTATTACTATTTAAGCGTAGCAGGGTTAGGACCCAGAGGAACCTGATGGTAAGTGGACTGACACTCTGGGTATTAAAAGCCAATTGATCACATGCTTGCCAGGGCTTTTGTAGCTCAGATGATTTGATACCCCTGTTATCGTCTGCTCTATGGGCTATTAAACTTGGCTTTAAATCCCTATTATAGGCTTTTTTTATCTTTTTTTTTTTTGCATGCTGCTCCGCTTTTGTAGAATTGGACTAGAACTGATTGCAGCTGAGGAAATGGTCTTGGTGCACATGACAAAGTGCACAATATCATTTAAATATTTCACTGCTCTAGTGTGCCATTTTACCATGAGTGGTCTCTATGTTAGGATTGTCTTTTTATGAAAGAATAGGTTATATTTTAACATTTCCTCTTCTCTCTCTCTCTCTCTCTCTCTCTCTCTCTCTCTCTCTCTCTCTCTCTCTCTCTCTCTCTCTCTCTCTCTCTCTCTCTCTCTCTCTCTCTCTCTCTCTCTCTCTAGTGCTTCAGTGGTCTCCAAACACAGGAAAGGTTGTTGTAAATGGGGGCTCACTGATTGAAGTTGGTCAGTTTAATTCATAGTCTGTTTGCACTGTTAGTTGCAAGCACTGTTAGTTTAAATTTGTGAGATACCTTCACCCAGGCCTGCCATCGGGGGGGGGGGGGTCAAAGGGTAGAGATGACCCCGACCCAAGGCCCAGGAGAGGCCCATGCAAAGTATGGTCGACCCTTAACAGGGAAAAAGGACAGCAATTTACTTACTGACTTATATCACTGACAATACAATTTATACACAATTTACATGACAAATAGATGTATTGTATTCATTACAACACATTTAACTTGTCATCTGATACCCCACCCCTCGCTTTTATTGTGAAACTGGTGCAGTGGGACCACTGTCCAATCAGATGTGCAGAACACACATGCAATGCTAATGTAAAGCGAACTGCAGCCTGACTCGCTGCTAAACCAGTCAAAATGCCTTACTAAAAGTCAGGGGCTCAAAAAGAAAAAGCCAGGGTGCAAAGAAAAACAGAAAATGCAAAAACTAGATGCACTTCACGATGAGTCAGGAAAGGCTCAGTGGACTTGTCATTCACTCCATTGAGAGGAAAATGGGCCAAAGAATGGGCTTCGAGGACATTATTGCTGCGAGAAAAGTCAGGTGACTTGCATTTGGACCTAAACACCAGTCAGCAGCACATCACAAGTCATCATCTATAGCTGCACAAATGGTTACAATACAATATGCTACACATGTGGGTAAGCCTCTATTTATATTATCGTTGTCATCATTTCGGTTGACAGCCATATACTGTATTCAGTATGTCAGCTCTGCACACCATTTGACCTCAACTGGCTCCTGTCGATGCAACTAATTAATAACTAATAACTAATACCAGCAGCTTATTTTCTTTAAAGAAACATAATTCAGAAATCAATAAACATATTGCCAACATTACTGCGAACTGCCAATATAACACAAGGCCTTTTTCTTTGATCCATCTTGACAACAAAAGTTTGTTGGATTGCCCTCTGTGCATTCCTCGTGTGGCCAGTTTCTGCGTTCAGTAGCCTCCTCGGCCTGGAGTGAAAGCTTGACCTTTGTGAGTTGATGCCTAACCTTACATGCTTTGTTAGTTTTTTTTTCTGCTTCCTTTTCTTCTCTTGCATGGCTTTTTTTTTTCATCAGATTATTGGTCAGGACATCAGCTGACCTCTGTTCCCTTCCTTTGTCACTGGTCCCTGGTCCTAAATGAAAGATTTTTGTGTTTGACATGTAAATGTGGCCGGTGATTTTGGAAAACAGTTCCCAAGTTTGCTTACATATACAATTATAGGAATTATAGGAATAGGGATCAGTTGCTTGCTTTATTGATTGATGGTTACAAGCAATAACTGCATCAAATCTTTATTCCATTTTCATCAGCAGATTGTCTGCTTCTTTACTGGAGTGCTTTGCCAGGTTTTAACTACAGCCTCTTTAAGAGCTTGTTTTGTTGACTGGATTTTGTGCCTTCTTCCCTTTCAAACAATAGGAATGCATAGTATACAGATTTGATGATTTACTTGGCTAGTTTAACAATGCCTCTGAAGCCGTTTCCCATAGTTAAGATTGACAAAAATGTGGTTGGTTGAACAAAGAAAGTAATAGTGTACTACATGTTACCCAAAAGTCTCCGGAGAAGTTTGGAAAGTAATTGAAAGCACTTTGAGTGGCTGTTGCAGGTAGAAAAGTGCTATAAAAATGTAACTTGATTGATTGATTACATTTCACCTTCAGTTGGCAATAAAATGGACATTGTAATTAACTTGTATTGTGTATATAATTTCCGGTAATCACAATTATTATTTGCCAATCATGTGACTCATCTAATATGTAGATGCGTAGTCTTCCTTGCTGAAGATATAGTGATTGTATCATCAGATTCTGACACACCTGAATTCAGTCATAATATTGTGTGGTTTGCAAGTGGAAGTGCTGTTGCCATGATGTCCATGTATAACACAGATGCCGAGGGTCTTTCCTGGCTGGCTTTTCATCCAGCCATCCACACAGGTGTTGGCAAATCTCTTGTACACTATTGATAACTTGTTCTGTACAAAATGTGGCTCCATCTTTTATCATCTTAAATTTATGTTCATCATCAAAACAGTCCATTGATCAACTTCCTTTATTCAATTTTTTTTCATATTTGATCTAAACTACCCTAAATTTATATCTAACTCCTATGGACATAGCCAAAAATAAAGTTAAGCTGCCCTTCTTAAATAAGGCCTGGTTCCACAGTTACCAAGCACACTAGAATCACCCCAAGGAACCTCTTGCTTTATAATACATTTCACTTTTTTATGTGTAAAGTGGGAGGAGGGAGCACTTCTAGTATGGTCACCCTGGGGCACCACACTGTGTTAATCCAGGCCTGGACTGTCCATTGTGGCCTTATGCATGTAAACAATAAACATTTCTGTAAAATATAAATATTTTTAATGATCAAAGACGTATTCATAATGCATTTTTTTTTACACACATACTGTTTTTTTTTAAAATTAATTTGCTAAACATTCATACATTGGCAAGTGTGCTCTGGAAGAGTCCTCAGGTCTCCCATGGGATGTGATCTCAAGCTATGGCATTTCTAGCCAGAGCCACTGCAATGTCTACAAAATTAATGCAATGGCAAAGAGCCTTGTTCCTTTAAGGGCCATATGCCTCATGACCCCTTTTCAACATAAAAAAAGAAAAGCTAAAATAAATAAAGAAATCGACGACTTTTCCCAATACACATCAGAAAAGATGTTTTATTTTATTCTAGTTATACTGTATAAAGACAATAGATTTACATGAACTTATAGCTAAAGTACAGGTTCAACACACATACTACAGAAAAAATGTAAGATCCAACCAAAAAAATCACAGCATAGATAGAAATGGGCCTACAAATGCCACACTAGTTCTTCCACTGATGCTCAAATCTGAATGCAAGTCACATCCCAATGCAACATGTCACATTAAATATCATTATTTCCATCATAAATGGCCTGTATGAGGCCGAAATGCAAAACCATTACAGAGTATGTCTAAAAAAATCATCACACCCATATATCAAATAAGGCAGGCCCAATAACGGCTGCAGCAAACAACCATTTCTACAGCTGAATGATCATAGAGTGCCAGGAGAGGTGATGTGAAGGTATAGGGAGTAGGTCATTCACACAATTTATTGTAATGTGCAGGCTATTAGAAGTTATTGTTGTTTTGATGTTCTGTTTTCATGAAAACAGCATAGTGATTTGCCTTTCATTTCAAAATCTACAAGTGGAAGGGCTTTTTTTTTCATTTCCCTGGTCAGAAACAGCAGATGCAACATTTATTAAGGATTTGATTTTCCTTCTCACCTTTGTAAAACCAAAAAAGTACTTGATGTACTTATTCCACGCATGCTGGTGGGTTATTAAAATGCTCTTTGAAAGTGTTTTATTTTTAGCAAGCTGTACTTCTGTTACTATCCAACTGAGATCTCTGCCTATCTGTCCCGTGGCGACCAGAAGAACAGCGCCACTCTGCCTTTGCATCCAACGTTGTGGTCGGAGGGGGGATTACACCATAATGGGCGCTGCACTAG
Source organism: Lampris incognitus (assembly GCF_029633865.1). Lineage (NCBI taxonomy): Eukaryota > Metazoa > Chordata > Actinopteri > Lampriformes > Lampridae > Lampris > Lampris incognitus. The sequence continues at coordinate 44,702,093 of NC_079211.1, read as the reverse complement.
TTACTGCAATTAACAGTGTCTCTCTCTCCTCACCGCCCTCCACGCTGAAAGACGCACGGGAAATTAGCCACTGTAGAAAATATGAACACAAAATAACACAAAATAGAACAGAAAAGACTGCACCTCAGGAGACCCATCTGTTAAATTCCTGAAGTTTGCAGACAACACAACCATCACTGACATATAGACAGGAGATCAGCTGGCTCTCTGGTATGGCCATAACAACCTGGAGCTGAACACACTCAAACAGTGGAGATGACAGTGGACTTAAGGAGGAGTCCCCCAACCCCCCTCCCCCCACCATACTCAACAGCATGGCGTCTATGTTGAAAACCTACAGATTTATGGGTTCCACAATCTCCCAAGACCTAAAGTGGGCGTCCAACATAGACACAATCATCAAAAAGGCCCGACAGAGGATGACATATCTCCGCCAGCTCAGGAAGTTCAATCTGCCTCAGGAACTCCTGATTCAGTTCTACACCCAGTCTGTCCTCTGCACATCGATCACTGTCTGGTTTGAATTGGCCACCAAACAGGACAGAGACAGACTACAATGGACAGTTAAGTCTGCAGAGAAAATAACTGGTGCCAACCTGCCAGGACTTATACACCTCCAGACTCAGGAAACAGACAGGCAACATCACCGCAGACCCATCACACCCTGGTCACAACCTGTTCTAGCTCCGCCCCTCTGGCAGGCGCTACAGAGCACTGTAGCTACCCCAACACAACCAGATATAAACAGTTTCTTTCTGGAGGCTGACATTAAAATGAACGCTTACCACTGTCAATAAATCCAACCATTTTGTACATACTAGCAATAATTGTGCTTCAGTTAAACTTCATAGGCTATGATACTGCCACTGTACATATCATTTTCTATACCAACAGGAAACTTTTTCAGCAGCTTCCAAGATGTTCCTAATGGCTCATCTTCTTTGCAGCCCAAAAAATCCCCAAGAGTCCCAGGACCCGGTGTAGAGACTGGCCTGCAAATCCCCTGCAGCCCACTTCAACCACTTCACAGTGGGCCTTCCACCCATTCCTCTGACACTCAGTTACCAGATCTGCATACCTGCCGCTCTTCCTTTCTTGCACCTCCTCCATCCAATCTTCCCAAAAAAAAAATAGACTTTTAAAATGTTAAAATATATCAGAATCAGGTTTATTGGCAATGATTGGCTCTGGGTGAAGAGGGTGACACGTTGTGTAATGCATTGCCTGGGCACAAAATGGGGGTTGTACACCCCCTGCTGGGTCGCTCGGGCAAAGGTGTCTGATGTTAAGACCCGAAACACCTAATGGCCCCTGGTTAATTACTGACGATATGTCCAGGTTGTACCACATGGTTATTAAAGAAATAACTTGTCGTAATCATTTGGTGACTGTCCAGGACGGCAAATTGGCTGGTCTCCTCGGGCAATCACCCTATGTCATCTACATGAATAAATCCAGCCCAGAGACAGCGTGTGTGTGTGTGTGGGGGGGGAGCAGACAGATAAGCCTGGGAACATGGAGGTAAGCAACATTAAATAAAAGGAGGAAAAATAAACTTCGAACTTTTTCACTTTCTTTCAATCTATGTGTAACCCTCTTTAATCTGGAGATGACCACAAAGACATGTTCTCTCTTGGTCAGGCAGGTGCCTCGATCATGGCTTCACACGTTGACTGCAGATCAAAAATTAATAATAATAATAATAAGAATAAGAATAAACGTTATTTGTATAGCTCTTTTCACAACAGGGTTAAAAAGTGCTTCACAAAAAGCACTAACAAATAACACCATGACAAAACAAAACCAGAACAAACAGTGGGAAATATCTCCTTGAGCAGCTTAGTTGGGGATGGTGTCTAAGATACAGGAGGAGGAGTTGGTAGTGGAGGCTGTACTCTCTAACTCTGCAACTGAAATGGGTTGAAACTGTATAAAAGAGGCAGAGTTAACATGGGGAATGGAAAGAATACAAGAGCCTGGCTGGATTTGGGACCTGCTGTTCTCCACCGGAGACATTTTTTGCACAGCTCAACATTGGGTTGAAAAATATATAAATAAGTGGAGGGACCATTACTACAACGACCAAGATGGTCATTATGACCGTTTTGGATTTACAAAGTTTAATTACTTTGTGAAAAAAAAAGAAAAAAGATACAGACCTGCCGCTCCATGAATTCTCCTAAAATTTCATATATTTGCATGGAAAATGAGTTTAGATCAATTGCACAAAAAAGTTATGATACGATCTACCTAAAACGATCATGAGCGATCAGAATGACCGCTTTATAATTTGCGCGTGATCGTGTGTGTCATGTCACCATTTATGACGTGTTTTTGTCACATCATTTCCTTTGCGAAGTCAATTGCTCTGTTCTACAAAAAAATAAATAAATAGCGTTCTCCAGTGCAGTAATAGTCTAAATTAATTTTTGATCTCTGCCAACATGTCTGGTTACAGACGCCATTTCAGACGCACCATGAGTATTTATTTACAGGCATTGGACAGTGGCCATTTTAACTTGTTTGAAAAATAGTATAAAGTTGTTAAAATTTTAATTTCAGTTAATTTCTTAACAGACATACTAACATATGTAATGCATTACTAGCTTAACATGTAAATTCCACACCGAAAGTAACTGGGATGGCCTGGGGTTCGAACCCAGGACATTCTTGCAGTGTTGCAACAGCACTAACCACCGGGCCACTGTGCTGCCTGGTTTTTGACTTTCCATGCTGTGCTGGACAAGCCTTCTCGGTGAACAAAATCACCTATTGGAAAGTAGTCTCATCTAGATGCAATGTTAGTCTCTTTTGGAGCTGCTCCTCTTTGGCTTTCAGGCATTGATGGTACAATTTGTTTGTCACGCCAGTTTGTTCAACAGTTGACTCTGTGCCTTCTGGAGGATCTTGCTAGCTCAGTGGCCCTTGACTGAAGATTTCATTTGTAGGCTCTTGGGTGTATTCCCGCTCTGCTCAGAATACTCACATCTGTCACAGTCACCAGTTGGTTTTTTTTTCCAGTTTTTGCTTGTTTTATTATTACATGTGTATGAGGCACTCAATTCATTATATATATCCTATTATAAGAAAAAGAGCAAAGGTACACAGTGATCACAGACACAGTCATGAAACAACTTTTATACTGCTCAGAATATTACCTTCTCTTGGACATGGTCACTAGTTTTTGTTTTTGTTTTATAATTCATTATTAATTGTGTAATAAGTTACATGGTGAATGATATAGAAATTGAACAATGGTACACACTGGTAATTGCCAGAGAGCTTTTCAAATAACAAACACTATTGCCACATTGACAGGCTAAATAAACTGGTCTCTATAATGCCATAGAAGCAAAATAACAGGAACCTAGTAGAAAACTAAGGGTGTCCCACTACACAACCAAAAAGAGCACCCTGTACAGCCTCTGGGTCAGCACTACAAACAGCTCCAGTGAAAGTTATCCTCCCTTTAGATAATATTATCACATTGGTTTGAGTTCACAATCCCAGCTGGTCCTATACTACAGATGCCAGCAGAAATCCTGATTTATCTGTGTTACATAAACATGCACGTGTATCTTGGTACAGCAGAGTAGAAAAATATGCCTAACAAGGTTTTTTGTAAAATGGAATCTTATAAAGGCACACAACTCACACACAGGGATGTCGGTAGGATTTTTTAGGAAAATCAAATATGGGCCACAAATGGAAATATCAGATTTAGACTTAGACTGCTTTTATGCCTTATTTTTATGTCATTGCCTTATATGCATGTTGTTGTGTCCTGTAATGCTTGTATTGTTATTTAGTTGTATTTTCATTTAAACCACTAGATGTCACTGTAACATTTGAGCATTGTTTTTACCAGAAGTGTTGTTGTGTGGTAGAAAGGAAGTGACATACAGAGAAACAGGAAGTAGGCACTGGAAGCCATCCATGCTGCAAGATGTTCAGTAAATTGTAAGCTAAAAGTCATCCATGTTCATCTGTGTGTTTTATATGCCATCCACCTCTACAGATGTGTCATACATACAAGGGAATAAAATTACATTTCACAAGGACCTCAGAGCCACATACAGTGGCTTGCAAAAGTATTCATACCCCTTGAACTTTTCAACATTTTGTCACGTTTCGACCACAAACATAAATATATTTTATTGGAATTTTATGTGAAAGACCAACACAAAGCGGCACACAATTTTGAAGTACAAAGAAATTTATACATGATTTTACATTTTTTTTGCAAATAAAAAACTGAAAAGTGCGGTGTGCAAAAGTATTCAGCCCCCCTGAGTCAATACTTTGTGGAACCGCCTTTTGCTGCAATTACAGCTGCAAGTCTTTTGGGGTATGTCTCTACCAACTTTGCACAGCTAGAGACTGAAATTTGTGCCCATTCTTCTTTGCAAGCTCAAGCTCAAACTCAGTCAGATTAGGTGGAGAGCGTTTGTGAACGGCAGTTTTCAGATCTTGCCACAGATTCTCAATTGGATTTAGGTCTGGACTTTGACTGGGCCATTCTAACACATGAATATGTTTTGTTTTAAACCATTCCATTGTAGCCCTGGCTTTATGTTTAGGGTCGTTGTCCTGCTGGAAGGTGAACCTCCGCCCCAGTCTCAAGTCTTTTGCAGACTCCAACAGGTTTTCTTCCAAGATTGCCCTGTATTTGGCTCCATCCATCTTCCCATCAAGTCTGACCATCTTCCCTGTCCCTGCTGCAGAGAAGCACCCCCAGAGCATGATGCTGCCACCACCATGTTTGACAGTGGGGATGGTGTGTTCAGAGTGATGTGCAGTGTTAGTTTTCCGCCACACATAGCGTTTGGATTTAGGCCAAAAAGTTCAATTTTGGTCTCATCTGACCAGAGCACCTTCTTCCACATGTTTGCTGTGTCCCCCACATGGCTTCTGGCAAACTGCAAACGGGACTTCTTATGGTTTTCTTTTAACAATGGCTTTCTTCTTGCCACTCTTCCATAAAGGCCATATTTGTGCAGTGCACGACCAATAGTTGTCCTGTGGACAGATTCCCCCACCTGAGCTGTGGATCTCTGCAGTTCGTCCAGAGTCACCACGGGCCTCTTTGCTGCATCTCTGATCAGTGCTCTCCTTGTTCGGCCTGTAAGTTTAGGTGGACGGCCGTGTCTTGGTAGGTTTGCAGTTGTGCCATACTCTTTCCATTTCCGGATGATGGATTGAACAGTGCTCCGTGAGATGTTCAAAGCTTGGGAAATCTTTTTATAGCCTAACCCTGCTTTAAACTTCTCCACAACTTCATCCCTGACCTGTCTGGTGTGTTCCTTGGACTTCATGATGCTGTTTGCCCCCCAATATTCTCTTAATAAACCTCTGAGGCCGTCACAGAACAGCTGTATTTGTACTGAGATTAGATTACACACAGGTTGACTCTATTTAGTCATTAGGTCAACATTCGATCATTCAGCAATCATCAGGCAACTTCTGAAGGCAATTGGTTGCACTCAGAGAAAACGGGGCTGAATAATTTTGCACACCGCACTTTTCAGTTTTTTATTTGGAAAACAAATTTAAAATCATGTATAATTTTCTTTGTACTTCATAATTGTGTGCCACTTTGTGTAGGTCTTTCACATACAATTCCAATAAAATATATTTATGTTTGTGGTCGTAACGTGACAAAATGTGGAAAAGTTCAAGGGGTATGAATACTTTTGCAAGCCACTGTAAAAACAAATAACACACAATAAATATTAAAAACAAAAAGTGCATTAAAAACAAGAATTACAGTTACTTAACAGGCCTAAACATCACAAGAACACCTGACACGGACAGTGAGTAAGAAGGTCAAAAAGTCATTTTATGGAAGGTCTAAATGTTCAGGCTGTTGAGGAACCTCACAGCCTGAGGAATGAAATTGTTGCATAGTCTGGTGGAGGCAGCACGGATGCTCTGATACCTCCTGCCAGAGGGTAGGAGAGTGGGTGGGGTCCTTCACAATGCTAAGAGCCTTCTGGGTGCACCGTGCCTCATAGATGGCCTGGATGGATGGGAGAGCAGTTCCTACAGTCTTCCCAGCTGTCTTCACTATCCGCTGTAGGGATTTGCGGTCGGAGGCCTTGCAGTTCCCATGCCAGGCAGAGATATGGCTGCTCAGAATGCTCTCTATGGTGCCTCTGTATAATGTCATATGGTGTAACAACCACTGTTTAAACATTTCTTAATTACTTTCCACTCCTTGTTGCATGTGTACTTGGTCGGGCATGGTCTGACCCCAATCTGATCATTTATAAGTAAGGCTTTGGTAGACAGTGATTTGATATTTATGAGACCAAATTTAAGTGTCTCATTTAAATGGTCAGTAGTAGGCAGAAATTTAGAGCTACCAATAGATGAAATATTGATTGGAATTACACACCTTGTATTGTTAGTGACAATTTTTAAGACCTACAATTTAACAATGTGTGGTCACACATTTGATAGCATTAGGTACTTGGTTCTGTAGCTTATATAGGTAATTCATTGTACATGTCAAAACCACCTGTAGTAGGAATTATTATTATATTACTGTGATTCACACATTTAGGAGAGGAGAGCTTTAGGAGCAATACAGCATAGTAGATGGTCTCAGTGTTACAGATTAAGCTGTCAATCTGATAATCTATACGATGAGAAAATCCCTGACTAAACATATTAACTAAACTAGTTGACTCCACGTCCACACTAGATTTAAACCTAGCAGGCTCTAATCCCCTGCAACCTGCTGAATGATAAGTCACTAGTGTCAAACTAAATGTAGACAGCCATCTATGTATATTGCTAGACAAAAGGGTGGTGCAGCTCCAGTAGGGTGAATGCCATCCGCTTTCAGCAGGTAAGCCCCAGAAAGTAGGCCAGATATCAACAAAACCAAATCCCTGCTCATTACAGTAACCAGCCAGCCAGGGGTTCATTGAGGTGAGCCTACTGTACATCTCATCATGCATGACCCCTTACAGGTAAGGCACCAAAGACAATTAATCCATTTTGTTCTTTGTCTTGTAAAGCACTTTGTAACTTTGTTTTGAAAAGTGACATTTAAATAAATAGTTATTATTATTATTATTATTATTATTATTGTTACTAAATCAATGCCGACACATCTCTTTGGCAAACTCGAGCATCCTAATAATCTTTTGTGATCCCCGATTGCTTCATCCTAGCATTTTTGGTGCCATCATAAATAACAGTGTTGCTGAAACTAGTGGTGCTGTGTGCCTGGGGTACCTGATTCTCCCTCCGTGATGCCAGAACCCTAAGATTATCCTCTATGACGAAGACTCTGGCTCCGGGGCATCCAGGTAGCTTAGCAGTCTATTTCATTGCCTACCAACACAGGGATCGCCAGTTCAAATCCTCGTGTTACCTACGGCTTTGTCGGGCATCCCTACAGACACAATTGGCTGTGTCTGCAGGTGGGAAGCTGGATGTGGGTATGTGTCCTGGTTGCTGCTCTAGCACCTGCTCTGGATGGTTGGGGCAACTGGGGGTAATAGTGTGATCCTCCCACATGCTATGTCCCCCTGATGAAACTGCTCACTGTCAGGTCTGTGAATGTTCTCATTCATTCAGGTCATGGTTATCCAAAGGAGTTGAATCAAGTGCAAATATATACCAAGTCCAGTTGCACTTGATTCAACTCCTTTGGATGCTAACTGTCAGGTGAAAAGAAGTGGCTGGCGATTCTACTTATATTGGAGGAGGCATGTGGTAGTCTGCAGCCCTCCACAGATCGATAGAGGGGGTGGAGCAGCGACCGGGATGACTTGGCAGAGTCGGGCAATTGGCCAAGTATAATTGGGGAGAAAAAGGGGGAAAAAACGAAGATGACTCTGGCTCCGGGTAAACAGTGAGCCAAAGCTGGCAAAGCTAATCTAATATTGTGGGTAATGGAGTCTCCTATCACTAGTGTGCATTGCTTCGCTTTGTTGACAGGAGCGGGAGAAGCACGCTGGCTGGTAGGACTACCAATAGGGCTGGTGAGTGGCGAAACCTGGTTTGCAGTTGGGAGAGGTGACTACAGATCAGGCCACATGACCGGTGGCTTGCTCTTGCGAGCCTTCTCATGCCGGCAAACACAGACAAAGTTTTCCGCATCTGCCAATGAGGTTGAGCTACTGCAAACAGTAGCAGGTCTGCTGTCAGACCAGGGGCTAAGGCCATCTGGAGTGCCTGTCACATCTAACGTAATCCTAGGTGAAAGAAACTGCTCTAACTCATGGACATGTCTCTCTAGTAGAGACAACCTGTCTGTAGCTGCGGGACAGTCACAACAAGCCATTGTTTAAACGAGGCTACTTTAGTGCTAACTGCTAAGCTAGGCTAACCTAGTAACAAAGTAGAAGCAAAAGGCTGCCTACTAACACGAGTCATTTGAGAAAGAAAACTAGAGAATCTAGTGATAAATGAACTAAGGACAGCAAATAGCAAAATTGTAGGACAAATGGAGAGGTTAGGGAAGAAGATAGACAAGAAAGTGTAAGAGCATAAACACTAGTTACTGATCTCACAAAGCCGGAAGCCGGAGACAGCTTGCAGTGGTTATCGATACATTTTCACAATATATCAATTTGATTATCATAACCCACTGATTTGCTTAACTGTGAGCATTCAAAAGCAATCAATGCCAAGCACCAAGAGTCAGTTTCTCACCTGTACTCTTAAATTTTAGCTCAACCCTTGATTTTTCTTCATTTTGTAGTAAGCTATGGGTGAAATCGATAAGGGGGCATAGCTTTTCAGTTCACCTTCTCTTAATATGTTGTGCTATTTTTGAAAATATTTAATACTCTGAACATATACTTCCATATGAAATGGAAAGACAGGAAATAATCAGTACAACAACGGGGTCCCTGTTAAGTCTAAATCCTGTTTCAAGTTAGAAGTGAAATCTAACAAGAATGTCAAGAATTCCCCCAGCTATTAGTTATTTTTCCCTGGGGGTTTGTTATAATGCCATGCCATTAACTTTTATTATAAAATTATATCAATATAGAATTATATTTGATATAAAATTTTAACATAACATTCTCTCATCTTTTTTTCTCTATGCTATGTCAATAAACACTGTCATTTCAGATCTTGCAGCTCCTCCTTGCCATGCAATCACCTCATTCCCTTCATCTGGGTTTCCCTGCCCATCCCCTCACCTGCAGCTCATTCCCTCATTAGTCCCTCAGTATAAATATACATCCACTTCCCTTTGTCCCCTGGCAGATTGTCTTATGTGTTACCCTAAGCTTTCCTGCATTCCTGTTTTTTTCTTGACCTGCTTGTTTTGAACATGCTTGCATGATTTCTGCAGCCTTGATTCCCTGCCTGCCCCTTGTTGCATCTGATTGCTTGAATGACTGATTTCCTGGTTTTGACCTTGGCTGTTTTGAAAGTAAACTGAACGCTCCTTGTGATTTTTGTCTGTCTCCTTGTTTTGCACTTGGGTTCAAACCTGCCAGTACCAGTGAGCTTTACATTAATTATTGAACAAGAATTATTCAACTGTTTTTGCACTATGCCCTTCAAGTACTTGTCAGAACCAGCCAGTAATTAAATTATAGCCTTTTTTTCTATTTAATGCCACAAGCAAAAACTGAGAAAACAAGTGACCTTGTCTGATAGAAGGAAATATTCTGAGCCGTACAAAAGTTGTTTCATGGCTGTATCTGTTATTGTTGCATGCCTTTGCTCTTTTTTCTTATAATAGACTATATAATGATTTGATTGCTATACATTTACTAACAAAGCAAGACAAAACAGGGAAGAACCACCATCAGCATTGATTTTCTTTTAAGGGCAATGAAGTGGTTTCATGTGTGTGTAGGTGATGGCATTTCAATTTTGCCTTTCTTCTTTTTTTCATATTTTCCCTTCTGTAGTTTATAGACGGTCCCTTAGCTAAGGCCAGCAAGACATCTCACCATTACCAGTGAAAAATAACTTAAAAAAATAAAAACCTCAACATATTAGCACAAGTGAGAAATCAAACATGCTTGCAATCGTCTGCTTATTTAGAATATATAATTTTAGCTTTGTGACTTGACATATATGTATATATCAGCATGGATACAGGAAAAAAGATTTTAATACAGGAAAAAAGATGTTTCCTGTATCCGTGCTGATATTCCGCTCTCATTAGTTGAGCACTCACAACACCACTGATGGTTTTGGGAAAAAAACACTATATATGTATAATATTTATATAACACGGATACAGGAAACAAGATTTAAATACATAGCAGTATAGGCCTGTTTCGTGCGTCTCGCACTCGAAACAGGCCATAGATATAGGGGGAAAAAAAGGCAGAGGTGCTGTAAATCATATTCACTGTCTCACAATAAACATTGTAAAACAAACAATTCCACAAAAAAGGGAAACAAATGCATAACATGGTGATGAGGAAATGGAGAGCTTTAGTTGCAGAAGGATCTCCCGGAGAAGGAGACACAAGGTCAGGGAAACTTGTTAAGCAGGGCGGTGCCGGAGGGATGAGTGGCAGTCGGGCTGCAGCCTGACTGGCAAGCTTTCAGGCTCTCCACCGCCCATTCTTCTCGACTAGCGAGACCATGTGGGTGAAAGGGCCTGAACAATTTACCAAGGGCTCTGCTGAAGCATGACAAATCCACGACCCACACACACACACACACACACACACACACACACACACACACACACACACACACACACACACACACACACACACACACACACAGATCGCCTTGAAAACTTTTGGCGTAGAGTCGAACAGACATGGCATAGTCAGCGCCCTGTTTTTTTTTGTTTTTTTTGTTTACGTTTTTCCTCATTGGGTTTGTTGTCTGACGATGAATCTTGTGGATATTGTGCTATGACACCAAACTCTCCCTCTGCTAGTGCAGCATCAATAGGCCTTCATGGTGTATGGTTATGGGATTAGAGGTACGGTTATTGGTGCTCTGACACCCAAGTTCAAGTTCAACTTTATTGTCATGAGTATTAGACTACAATGGATTTCTTGTGCTCTGGCTCTCTCTGCCTTAATACAAGGACACACCGTACCTCCCCTAAAAAAAAAGAAAAAAGAAAAAAAGGTGCCACTACAGACCTACATAGACTATGTACACATTGAATTAATACATTGTATACACAATATACAGTACACCATCCCTCTATCCATTATCCAAACCACTTATCCTGCTCTCAGGGTCACGGGGATGCTGGAGCCTATCCCAGCAATCATTGGGTGGCAGGCAAGGAGACATCCCGGACAGGCCACCAGACCACCAGACCACCACAGCCCCCCCCCCCCCCCCGCACACAATTTTAGTATGGCCAATTCACCTGACCTACATGTCTTTGGACTGTAGGAGTCCAAATATATAAAATATACAGTACACAAGTGTATCCTAGTGTGTATATTATGTTGTTTGATTATGGAGTCTATCGAAATATTGCTGAGGGGACTCGTATGGTCCTTAAAAAATTGACATTGGCTACCCGAAAACTTATAGATTGTGTCTGGAACTTGTGGCCTTAATGCATTATATGCATTGTAGCCTGTTTCATATGTGTCATCGTGTGTGCTGGCTTGGTAATGATAAAATGAAAATTTGGATGTGAGGGGCAGTGGCGGCTGATGCTAAAAGATTTTTTGGGGGGGGGTGCAATTTTCGTTGGCACAGCACACCTGACAGCTGCTTTAATGTCCACACAGTCACAGAGATATTAAAGTGATACTGACATCAAAATATGAAAACTCCTATTGGTAGGCTATGTTCCGAGTTGGAATGTGACCACGGAGAAATTCAGTGGCCAAAAGAGCGCATCTGCGGCCACTCGAGAGAGATCTGTGATTGACTGTAGATGGTGTCCAATAACAAATGGTACCGGTGGACATGTAGACACCAGTCAGTTTGCATATAGGGTGTGTCCGTAGTGAGATGCTATAAAACCACGGAGAAGCCGTTCTTTCACTTACTATGACGTATTGCTATTTATCTATCTATCTATCTATCTATCTATCTATCTATCTATCTATCTATCTATCTATCTATCTATCTATCTATCTATCTATCTATCTATCTATCTATCTATCTATCTATCTATCTATCTATCTATCTATCTATCTATCTATCTATCTATCAGTTATTTGTATCACCGAATCCTCCTCCTCGAAACTGTAATCCTCGCAGATCTCCATCTCGCTATCCGACATTTTTTGTAAATAACAAGTGACAAGCGGTACCAAGCCCCACCGACCCAGGGAGACAGTAGCCAATAGCTTTGAATTCATAAAACCACACCTACTTCCGGTTATGATTCAAACTCCCAATGTTAAAAAAAATGTGTTCAGAAAGGGCATGTCAGTCTCTCTTTAAGAAGGACATTGTAGCCTTTAGATTTTATCAGGGTTCGTAGACGGTGGATGATTGACAGTCGAGACGAGGCGTCGTGGTGGATGTGAACATGATTGACAGACAAGAGAATTGCCCAATCGCCATAGATCAAAAAACATTAAGCCAATACCAATTCGCTGCCAATAAAAGTGGGAGTGTCTGGGGCGCACAGAGCTGTGCCCCATGGAAAATCTGAAGAAACCAATCAGACAGCAGCCTCAGGTCACCTGCTCGCCACAAGTTTGAGGGCTTACATAAGGTATCGTTTGGCCGGCGCCCCTCACCCAGGAAGTACATGTATTCAGACAGAAACCAACCAAATACCATTTGAAACCAATATGTAATGGCTGCTGACAGGCGCTCACTGAAAAACACTTTTATTTCATAATTATTTACAATATACAACTAAATTATATTTAACATGTTTAAGTAGATTTTCCTCTCTTGACAATTGAAGGGAGCAGCGCCCCAGCGCCCTCTACTGGCCAGCCGCCACCGGAAGTGGTGTTTGGTGAACGCTAACATATTAGGCCTAGATTCTTTTGGATGAAGGAGGAGCAACGCTGATAATCAAAACGGTTGGTGTTCAAAGCTGTGTGCGCTCATGGTAAGTGTAATGTGTCCATCAATTAGGTTCGATTGTACATTAGCTCCATGTTTGGGCTTCTTAAGTGGATCAGCTTTAAGCCAACATATGTTTTACATTTTTGACGAAGGCTATTTGATTGACTTTGTAATGGTCTTATTTACTGATTTATAACTAATCCAGCCTATCTTTTCTGCGTACATTCACAATGGGGTTTGCTCTATAGCTGCTGCATTAATTGACTGAAATACTTGGTGAAGCAGTTAAGCTGATTGCGGGACAAATTTAACTTGGCCAGGGCCATCTTCCTCCTCTGATAGAGGTGAGGTTCCAGAAACCTACTGCAAAGTTCAACCTGTCATCATAATGGTGCAGTTAATGCCAGAACATAGTGGCACTGGTTGATATGCGTCAAGAAGGATTCTCCTGTTCATTTCGATATAAGTTCACCACACTGTCAAGCCTCTTGTCTGGTGTGCTTACTTGACATGCTGAGACTGTCAGGACACTGTTCTGTACTCCAGCATCGGTGCTCCTACAGATTCATAGTTTCCCAATGCAGAGCAGTGCTCAAAACAGCTGACGCTTGCTGGTCGTGCTACAGGCAGCATTTGGGCAGCACGGCGGTCCAGTGGTTAGCACGGTTGCCTCACAGCAAGAAGGACCTGGGTTCGAACCCCAGGCCACCCCAGGTGCTTTCTGTGTGGAGTTTACATGTTCTCCCCCCGTGTCTGTGTGGGTTTCCTCCGGGTGCTCTGGTTTCCCCCCACCATCAGAAAGACATGCATGTTAGGATTAATACTCCTGCCTGTGCCCCTGAGCAAGGCAATAGCAAAGAAGAAGTGGAGTCGGTCCCCGGGTGCTGCAGCTGCCCACTGCTCCTATACAATAGGATGGGTTAAATGCAGAAGACAAATTTCGTTGTAACCTGTACAATGACAAAATAAAGTGGCTTTCTTAATACACGGGGCCACTCGACATGCTGCATTACTTCTGCAGTGGTGTGCGTTCTGCTTTACAAACTAGGTCTTCTGAATGCCAAGGAGAATTCAAAAGGTTAGCTATACAAAGTGCTGTAGCCCTGTTCTTTTGACTCAAGTTAGTAATAGCAGGTAAAAATGTGCTACAAAGGGGATGCAAACGTTATTCAACCTAAATAGAAAACGTACGAGGTCATAAAACCCGAGAGTCGTCATTAACATGACATTCTCGCCAGGCGCCAGTTCTTCTTCATATCCTAGCAAATGTCAATGAGGTCTTAAAAGTGGATGTCATGTTCTACACTAAATGGAAGTCATTGTAAAATCGTCGTCACTGGCACAAGTTGTGTCTGTGTGTGATAATATTACACTGCAAGTAGCGCTCCTGGTGCTGGCATTAATTCTGAAAGTCACCAGGGAGGTTTTAATTTAGGAATGTGAACATGGGGCCATGAGCAACAAAGCACGTGAGCACACAGAACCTGCCTCAGTGTTTGTGTGTACTTTTTCCCCAGACATACATAGTGGTGTAGATGTTCTAGTTAGTGTGTGTGTCTGTGTGTGTGTAAGCCCAGAAAATTCTAGGCACTGTACCACTATTGTGATTGAATGTGGTGGAAGCCTATAAAAAGGTTGCACATTGCTGTATTGCAGTCAGCCACAACAAGTGTGTGTTTGCCATCATAATTGTCACTAGTCAACCTGTAATTGCACGAAAAGGTACAAAGCTGTAAAAAGTTATTCAAAAGGAGGTTTTATGTTGTAGGAGAGATCCAAGAAATGCAAACAAAGTTCATTAAAAAGTACTTGTTTAATGGTCGAGAAGTAAATGTTTGACCAAAAAGAAGAGGGTCATCGACACTTTTTTGTGTAATTTATTTCCAAAATACAAATATAAATCATACTTTTAAAATAAAACAGCAAATTTGCATGTGTGCAATACACAAACACTTTAAATTCATGTTTTATATCATATGGCCCCCTTTCAGTCTTTGAGTGAAATTAATCAAACCATAAATCATCCAATGTCTTGACCTTTTAGGCCACTGAACAGTTCTGAGAACAGAATAAAAAAATTATAAATTATTGTCTTATGGCCATCTATTTCTATTCTTTTTATCGTCTTAACATTATGTATGCTCCTGTTAACCTAAGGGTCAACAATGACTTCACTAAACCCCTAAAACAAAGCAGCTTCACTGAATTGTAAACCTCAAATATATTTTGCATGAAGAAAAAAACCTGTCATTCATCACAAACATGAATAACTTGGTTTTCCATATTCACAGTGCAGAAAGATTGAATTTAGTCTGTGGACACCACTCATTTTTATTACAATACATGTGCCACAATTGTTTTCTTTACTAAAATAGAGGTTTATTATTATTATTATTATTATTATTATTATTATTATTGCTGAAGGTACAGCATATGTGTAAACAATATTGTAGTAGTGCTTGGTAGTGCTTGTATAGCCTAAGAAAGTAGAAGGAATGTGTAGAAATCAGTTTTGAATGCATTTTATTGAAGAGAAACAATAACAGTCGTGAACATTTTTGGCAACATAGTGATATATTCTTATACTCTACAATGAGGGATTCAACTACAAAATACTAGTCTTCTCCCATTTTGTGAACCATTGCCCCCACCCACAAGGTGTATAAACAACAGCAATAAATAAGAATAAAATAAGATAATAGATACAAAACATACACTCACTGGCCACTTTATTAGGTACACCTTGCTAGTACCGGGTTGGACCCCCTTTTGCCTTCAGAACTGCCTTAATCCTTCGTGGCATAGATTCAACAAGGTACTGGAAACATTCCTCAGAGTTTGGTCCATATTGACATGATAGCATCACGCAGTTGCTGCAGATTTGTCGGCTGCACATCCATGATGCGAATATCCCGGTCCACCACATCCCAAAGGTGCTCTATTGGATTGAGATCTGGTGACTGTGGAGGCCATTTGAGTACAGTGAACTCATTGTCATGTTCAAGAAACCAGTCTGAGATGATTCGAGCTTTATGACATGGCGCATTATCCTGCTGGAAGTAGCCATCAGAAGATGGGAACACTGTGGTCATAAAGGGATGGACATGGTCAGCAACAATACTCAGGTAGGCTGTGGCGTTGACACGATGCTCAATTGGTACTAAGGGGTCCAAAGTGTGCCAAGAAAATATCCCCCACACCATTACACCACCACCACCAGCCTGAACCGTTGATACAAGGCAGGATGGATCCATGCTTTCATGTTGTTGACGCCAAATTCTGACCCTACCATCCGAATGTCGCAGCAGAAATCGAGACTCATCAGACCAGGCAAAGTTTTTCCAATCTTCTATTGTCCAATTTTGGTGAGCCTGTGCGAATTGTAGCCTCAGTTTCCTGATCTTAGTTGACAGGAGTGGCACCCGGTGTGGTCTTCTGCTGCTGTAGCCCATCTGCCTCAAGGTTCGACGTGTTGTGCGTTCAGAGATGCTCTTCTGCATACCTCGGTTGTAATGAGTGGTTATTTGAGTTACTGTTGCCTTTCTATCAGCTCGAACCAGTCTGGCCATTCTCCTCTGACCTCTGGCATCAACAAGGCATTTTCATCCACAGAACTGCCGCTCACTGGATATTTTCTCTTTTTCGGACCATTCTCTGTAAACCCTAGAGATGGTTGTGCGTGAAAATCCCAGTAGATCAGCAGTTTCTGAAATACTTAGACCAGCCCGTCTTGCACCAACAACCATGCCACGTTCAAAGTCACTTAAATCACCTTTCTTCCCCATTCTGATGCTCGGTTTGAACTGCAGCAGATCGTCTTGACCATGTCTACATGCCTAAATGCATTGAGTTGCTGCCGTGTGATTGGCTGATTAGAAATTTGCGTTAACGAGCAGTTGGACAGATGTGCCTAATAAAGTGGCCGGTGAGTGTAAACGTGAAGAACATAAATCAGTCAGCTCTAATTAGCACATATAGGAGAGAGTATGCAAGTCTATGTGCATGTACTTTTCAGATGTATTTCTCATGTGCAGCACATAGCACTTGTTTTACAGTCCTTCTTTGGGGGGCAGAATTGGCATCTCTTCCGCTTGTGTGGCCCAGCTGCAGCCTCAGGTGGATGAACAGCTTTCACAGTCACTGCAGAGGCTGCTGTGCAAGGGAGGCACTGCCTTCTTTGAATGTGTGGGGTTACAAGTACCTTTCCAAACTGCTCCGGGAACACCCTCCTCTTTTTCCGCTTATCAGGCATCCAGGTAGGGTTTTTGATCTTGTTCCATATCATGAAGGCATTGTATGGGGGCACATCATTGAGTTTTGGATGATGACCAGGGGCCAGCAGGCAGTCTTCCTCCTGCAGCTGTAAGTTCCAATCACCTTGTCCAGGTTGTCTAAGCCACTTTTGTTGTGGTTTTAGTCCAGGATGATGGCTGGCTTCCTGTCCTCATGATCGCTGATCTCCGCCATTTTGTGCGGTGTGCTCAGGAGGATCACATTTGTGTTCCTCTTTGGGAGAAAAGAAACAGAAACAAGAGTGATGAAGGCAGACTTTGATGAGAAGGCTTCTCTCCCCCTTGTTATGAGGAGTTCGGGGGAGGGGGGGCCGTCTCAGGCTTGTTATTTCTAACTGTGGCAACCATGGGGATCGACCTCTTCAGGAGCTACTGGCCGAGTTCATAAGAGGCAAGGAAATTGTCACACGGGACATTGGGCCCCCTCAGTCCATCTGTCACATCAAGTGCAACCCGCATCCCGTGGTCCTTCTCCGGGCCTCCAGTGGTTGGCTTCCCTTTGTAGACTTGCATCTTCCAAGCGTAGCGGGATTGTGTGTCACAGGCCACCCATATTTTGATGCCATACTGTGCTGACTTGCTGGGCATATACTGCCGGATAGGACAGCCACCTGTTGACGAAACAGATTACTATCAGTAATTACAATCAGTGTCACAGAAAACAATCACATAAATCAGTGATGTTGCAGCAATGCATAATAAAATTAACAGGGAAAATAACTCACATTAGAGTTATGAAAATAAAAAATGTACCTTTGAACTGAACCAGATGCTCATCCACTGTTACTTCAGGCCCAGGGTTGTGCAGATACTATGGCATATGATCCACCCACTTCTCCCAGACCTTTTGCTATGGCTGCCAGTTTGTCTCACACCTGTCTTGCAGGCCTTGACTCACAGTTATCAAATCATAGCATGCTTGAGAAAGTGTGAAAGACTTTCAGTGGCATCATGGCACAGAAAATGGCCTTTCCACCCACTGCATCTCAGAGACTGGGTGTAGACTCGCCTCGGGACCAATTCATACCTGCTAAGATTAGCAGCATTATGTAGGCATGCAGGTCAATCTCATCCATCCTTTTCCAGTTGTCTCCATATTTACGGAAACCCTCCCAATTTGTCACCTCCAGGATTTTGTTTTTTATTTAATGGCTAGTGTGACAAACATGTAGAATGTTGAGGTGATGTGTTGGGAATAGGCAACAACATGTCTTGTGGGTCCTGGGGTCATCCTTATGACATTTTGTGCTGCCATCCTGCCCTGGATGTTATGCTATTTTACTTTTCTTTGGCAAAAATGTCTCTCTTTCAGCTTGGGGGGTGGGGGGGGTTATTATTCATCTGAAGATGATGCATCGTGCTCTAGGTCATATTCTTCCACATCTTCTTCCTCAGATAACTCCTCCTCTTCTAAATCATTGTTCTCTTGTTACTCCTGGACATCTGAAAAAAAAATCAGCTCTAAGACCTGTTGGGCTCTGAAACCTGCACTCATGGCTTCAGCAGAGAACTGGGGTACTGTCATCTGCAGCACCTTTATAGCCTCTGACTGCATTCCCCATTAGTAAACATATGCTTTCAAGATACGTTTATTTTACCTGAAATTGTTTTTATGTTGTCTGTGAACTCGAGTCCTGTGTGGGGTCGTGGAGGGGAGATGTTGCACATGTACAAGAATGTTTTAGTTTTGTCTGAGTTCAGTCAGTAGCACACAACCTCAATTTCTCATTGTGTGTGTGTGTGTGTGTGTGTGTGTGTGTCTTTGTTGATTTTATGGTGTGTAAATAATTGTATAACTGCCAGGTCAAAATGACCCTAAGACAACATTTCATGGAAATATGAACAAAGGCAATATTTCACTTTTTCTAATTTTGGGGTCACTCTGGGAAAAGGCACCGAATTTCAATTTGATATATATATATATATGTGTGTGTGTGTGTGTGTGTGTATATATATAATGTATTTATATAACATTTAGGGGGTGTTCTCTGCATTTAAACATAGTGGTGGAGGGGTCATTTTTGACCCTTAATACATCACAGTCTGAAACTATAAGAATTAAAACAAGAGTTTGACCATTTATAACATTGTGTTTACAAAGGGCTCATGTTTGAGAGAAAGACTGAACTAGGTAGAGCAAAACCAAAATAAACACATAAGTTAAAGGGAAGGAGATGTGTGTGTTCTAGCAGCCATCTTGATGCCTGTTCCAGCTGTATCGTCCTGTAGCCGCCCAGTCTACCTGTGTAATCTAGCTAGCCAGACCCTGCTTCAAAGAGTAGGGTCCGGCTGAAGCCATGACCTTATCAGAGAAACAGGCAGGGTTTGTACGATGTGAAGAAACCAGCCCCTGTTCTTTTGCACAGGATACCTGCCCCATGTGTTAATCGTTACTATGGGCAAATTTGTTCTTACACACCCATGGGATTTTTTAGCCCTGAAGTTTGTCTCAGAGACCAGTGTAGAACCTGGCTAACCCCTGGATTTAGACCCCAACTGGCTAACACTGATGTCTTTGCAGGCCTGGGTGATTACTCATTGCAAGAGGTGGACAACAGATGTTAGGAGGAGGGAATTACAAATAACCATCATGCTTTGCTGCTGTCTGTCAGACAAAATTGAGGGATAAAAAATGCCATGGGTGTGACTGCACAAATTTGCCCATGGTAACAATTGATACATGAGGCCCCAGGTGATTGCGCTCCTCCAAAATACTGTTGAGTTGCTAATACTTTATTGTGGAACTCACAAACGGCATGTTGGTGATTTGTGAAGAAGTCTTCCGACAAAATTCCATTAAAAAAATGTTGGGGTTTGTTAACTTTGAGGACTTAATTTTAAAGACGAGAGAAACAAAAGCAATCTAGTCAATGCTATTATGAGCTAGCGATGCGATAGCTGCTCATGCTTACTCTCTACAGACGAAGGGCCATGTCTGAAAATAACAGGCTTTCACCGTCACCGTTTGGCAAACAGGCAAGGACGTCTAAACAAAGTGTTTAATACATATTATTTTCAAATCCATCATATTGCTGACAGGAGGAGTCACGCATACCTTGAAGAGAGCACAATCAATTTTTTAGGTGTAGCGGTCCATACTGAAAAGTTTCCAGTGTTGCTAGGGGAAATGTCGGAATCTGTAGCACAATGGGTTTTGAGAGGAAAGGGCAGGGTACATCGGGCCAGATTTGTTGGGCACTGAACAGAATACTACACACATTTCTCGCAAGTTTAAGGCCAGGCTGACCTTTATGTAACCTTCTGCACATAATGATGTTTATCATGGGTAGGTTAAGCATCAAATATCAAGGGAACTGTCCAAAGTAACAGGGAGTGCAGGAGAGAGGTGAAGAAGAGAGTGAGGCAGGGTGGAGTGGGTGGAGAAGAGTGTCAGGAGTGATTTGTGACAGAAGGGTACCAGCAAGAGTTAAAGGGAAGGTTTACAAGATGGTTGTGAGACCGGCTATGTTATATGGTTTGGAGACGGTGGCACTTATGAAAAGACAGGAGGCAGAGCTGGAGTTGGCAGAGTTGAAGATGCTAAGATTTTCACTGGGCGTGATGAAGAAGGACAGGATTAGGGATGAGTATATTAGAGGGTCCGGTTAAATGGTTTGGAGACAAAGCAAGAGAGGCAGGATTGAGATGGCTTGGACATGTGTGGAGGAGAGATGCTGGGTATATTGGGAGAAGGATGCTGAATATGGAGCCACTAGGGAAGAGGAAAGGAGGAAGGCCAAGGAGGAGGTTTATGGATGTGGTGAGGGAGGACATGCAGGTGGCTGGTGTGACAGAGGAAGATACAGAAGACAGGAAGAGATGGAAATTGATGATATGCTGTGGCGACCCCTAACGGGAGCAGCTGAAAGTAGTAGTATGTCATTCTCAATGTTCTCTTTCACTGGTGTATTTACAACAAAAGCTAATCCAAGAATATTCAGATCATGAATGCCTTTTCAGCTAATTTTAAAGGTTGGACTTGTTGACATAGGACTTTCCTGTGAAAAAAAAATATGATGTGTAGTGTTTTTTTTTTCTTTTTCTTTAATCTTCCCAGCCAAATGAGAGATAGTGGTGTGTTTAAAGAGAAAGTTAATTTGTTGTTGCAAACATGCAAACATGCGGATAAGTTGGCCTTAATTTGTGCAACATCCTGTCACAACAGGATCCAGGACCTCTCAGTTTTTTGACTGCCTGTGTTCTGGTACCTATTTACGTGGATATGGTACCGCTTGTGGTATATTATATATATATATATATATATATATATATATATATATATATATATATATATATATATATATATATATATATATATATAGCGTTTTTTTTTCCGAAACCTTCAATGGTGTTGTGAGTGTTCAACTAATGAGGAGCAGAATATCAACACGGATACAGGAAAAAAGATTTTAATACATTGCAGTATATAAAAGTCACCTCCAATGTATCAAAATATTTTTTCCTGTATCTGTGTTGATATATATATATATATAATTATGTAAAGACCAAATTTCAAGCAATTTAAGGTTTTTTGTATTAGATTTATTATTAAAAAGTAAGACGATGTAATTGTTGGTGCAAGGGAGTGAGTGAAAGGCTCGCTGGGTAATTAGGCTTATGTCACATGCACAGGCAAAAAACAAACCTGCTGCAGTCACAACACTGAAGCAGAGAGGATCAGAAGTGTGCAACTACCAAGTAAAAATGTCAAAAACACAGTTAAATTTGCTTTCCTTTTTCAAAAGAAGAGTCACATCATGCTCCTAAATGGGGATGACAAAACACAAGGGTGGTTGCAGTCGTAATGCTAGTGAGCAGCAGCAGCTGCAGGAGGCAGCAGCGCCAGGTTCACCAACAAGAGCTGGAGGCTACCACAGCAGCAGCTAGCCAGGTTCAGCAGCAGCAGGAGGTACACTGCAAGTCAGATTCAGAGGATGAGGAGAGTGCTTTCAGTGGAGAAGAGTTAGGGACGTCTAGTGACAGGTTAGGGATGAGACGCACATCTACATATTTGGACAACAGCTCAGTTCAAAGATACACAGACCTACTACCCCTGGCTTGTAACGGAAAATTCAAGTTCGGGCTGCACAACTTGCAAGATGGTGGGGTGTTCGAGGCCAGAGAAGACAGGGGGGATGAAACTAGCAAAGGAGTGGGTCCCATGTACAGTAACCTCATCTGCTTCGGCTATTAAAAAACAGCAACAGGTACTCAGGAAAAAAGAAAAAAAATATATACTATATATATATTAGCCTTTTTTGATAAGGTGAAAGAAGACACCTTAGTACAGGCTATAGTTAATAGTGTGAAGTACAGCTTGAGTATTTTGCACAGCGTACAAGGAGGCTAAATGCCACAGGCCCACAAACGGCTTTGAACATGAGATTGATTGCTGGGAGTTAATTGGAGTTTATATGGGTAGCTGGTTTTACGATATGGGGCTGAGTTCTGGCGAATAACCAAATGCGACATGAGCAAAGTCAGCTCATTCCACAGTGACTGTGAAAGATCCGCCATATACTCTGGCCCAATAAGACATCAAATAAGGAACTCTATACAAAGACCACATGCCAAAACGTGATTTCAGAAATTAAACACCCTCATCTAGAATGGCTTGGACACGTGCTATGAGTGCCCCCGAAGCGGATACCCGAAGTGGCCCTCAAATGGCCACCACCGGGTCAAAGGAAACGATGCTGACTCAAGATCCCCTGACGAAGAACAGCAGCAGCTGATCTGGTGGAGATGGGTCTCTCATGGGGCGAGGCATAACTAGTTGCTAAAGACCCTGATAGGTGGAGGAACACTATCAATGCCTTATGCCCCATAGGGGGCGAAAAGCATAAATAAATAAATAAGATATGGGTAGAATTCATTCCAATGTTGCATGTGCAACTTTCAGCAGAAATGAAAAGAACACATATTTGAAAGTATAGTACAGTGTGCACCCAAACTCACTCTAATGCTGGATGAGTCCACCACCAAAAATAGTTCCTTGATCATATTACCTTAGGGTTAAGGTGCCTGATATGGACAAGCCTACAAACACGTTTACTGAACTTGTAGAGCTAGATGATCTTACTGCTGAGGGAAACAGTCCATCATCTATTATCTGCTCTGGAGCGCCTACACTTGACTCAAGTATTTCTCTCTAAAGCCCTGGTTGAAGTAACGTGTGATGGCGCTTCTGTCATGTTAGGGTGCAAAAGCAGAGTAGCAAGTAGGCTCCAGGACATTTTCCCTAATATTACTGGTCGGCGCTGCTCGGCCTTGAGCTCGCAGTAGGTGGCGTAGTGAAAAAGATGGGTGCTATCAATTATTTTAGAGTATTGATGGACAAGCTTTATGCAATGCATAGCACATCCAGTAAAAAACAAATGGAGCTGGGATAGTCTGCAGACAGTTTAATTGCACAGCTACGCATTAAGTGTGAGTGTGAATCATTTTAATTAGCTTGTGAAGCAAAAGAAAATGAGGATTTTTATTGTTGTGATACATGGAACACAATGCAGCGTTTGCGTTCGGTGCTACATCTCAACTATGGCTTTTGCCATGGTTTAAAATGTGTCCCCTTAGCATTTTAGCATTCCAGCACAGCTGCTCCTGTAAGGCTGCAGTATTACCATAAACACCGATAGAGTCGTAATTATGAATGTTTGGGTTTTTTGTTGTTTAGTTCTTAAGTTGCAATAAAAGTGCGTGTGTGTGATTACACTTAGGTTTGTTTGTGTTGTACTTTTATGTGGAATATATTTGTCATAGTCGTCCTTTCTGGAAGATACAGCACATTCTTCTCAAGGATTTGGAAGTTTGGAAGTACTCCAGATGTCATTAGTCTCATTCATCTGTGTGTGTGTGCATGTGTGCACCTCTTTTTGTGCGGGCATATACTTGTGCATGTGTGTAGTTTTGTGCTGGAATGTGAATGTGTGTGTCCGCTGTTGTGTGTGCTGTTTGGTGTGCTAGTATTTGCATTTCTACAGCGTGTGTGTGTGTGTAACCCATTCATTTCCTCCAAAATGTGATGAATGCTACGTGATGCTAGAGGCGTTACCCTGATCATGACAGAGCAACGCGACACCTCTGTCCTCCAGATGAGCCCTCCAACTGCTCCGTGTGTGTTTGTGTGTGTGTGGCAGAGAGAGAGAGAGAGAGAGAGAGAGAGAGAGAGAGAGAGAGAGAGAGAGAGAGAGAGAGAGAGAGAGAGAGAGAGAGAGAGAGAGAGAGAGAGAGAGATGTGACGGGGCAACAAAGATGAACTAGGTGACGCAAGGAAGACAAGGCCGAGACAGGCAGAGAAGAAGGACAAATGGGAGACTGATACAGAGGGAGCTACAGAGGGAGAGATCTTGGGCCTCATGTATTAACGCATACGCAAAAAATCAATGTGTATACAATTTCCCACGTACATGTCAGAGTTATAAAAAGTAAACCTGATGTGGTGCATCCAGGTGGCGTAGCGGTCTATTCCATTGCCTACCAACAAGGGGATTGTCGGTTCGAATCCCCGTGTTACCTCCAGCTTGGTCGGGCGCCCCTACAGACATAATTGGCCGTGTCTGCGAGTGGGAGGCGGGTATGTGTCCTGGTCGCTGCACTACTGCCTCCTCTGGCCAATTGGGGCACCTGTTCATGGGGGAGGGGGGACTGGGGGGAATAGCGTGACCGTCCCACGTGCTACGTCCCCCTGGCGAAACGCCTCGCTGTCAGGTGAAAAGAAGCGGCTGGCGACGCCACATGTATGGGAGGAGGCATGTGGTAGTCTGCAGCCCTCCCTGGATCAGCAGAGGGGGTAGAGCAGCGACCGGGACAGCTCGGAGGAGTGGGGGAATTGGCCAGATACAATTGGGGAGAGATGGGGGGGGGGGGGAACAACAACAAGAAAACAAATGGCAGATGGAAAAGGGTAAAAAGTAGGCCAAAGACAGACAAAGAGAAGGAGGACAACTTCTCAGAACATCTGATCTCACGTTGATTTGCACAGGGGAGGATGCGGAGGGGGCAGAGAGAGGGTGTGGTAAGAAGATGAAGCGGAGTAAGAAGAAGAAACGATGTAAACAATGTAAGATATGAGAAGAGAAGCGGAGAAAGATAAAGACACAGAAACAGGACTGACCCGGGAAGAATCAGAGAGAGACCATGAAACAGATGCGTAATGGACAGAAACGAGTCCGCCTTTGATGAAGGCCTATTTTCTCCCTGAGACTGCGCAGTAAGCAGCATCATGGACACAGCACGTCTCGGCACTGCTTGTCTCCGGCAGTCAGACACGTCTTTGATGACGGGAGGCAAAGTGGTGATGCACGAGGCCGACAGACGGCCAGAGACACGCCGGCTGAGAGGACGTATTGCTGTGGCTAGCAGCTATTTTTCCAGGCGTTAGAGGGTAATTAGGGAGCCCCATCAGGTAATTAGGAGACCTCTGGCGGATGACTGATATCCTCCCTTCACCTGGATGGGATTTCAACTGACGGCTACAAGCTCACCCGTTTAGAGGGTAATTCTGGTGTTTACAACCTCGGTCTCACTCTCACAGTTTTTGTCGTCTCGTGCGTATCGGTTATATTACTTGACCGCTGGGTTTCATTTTGGACATCTGAGACACGGGACTGTCGCTAGACACGGATTAACAGGGCCACGGAAATCTATCGTCAGACATGTTTTAACAAGTCTTGTGCAAACAAGTCAAATCTGATGGCTTATCAAGTCAACATTTTAATTCAAATAATAATAATAATAATAATAATAATAATGGAAAAAACAAGAAAAACACTCACCTTAGAGAGGATGCACCACCCAAAATCAGATGTGGATAGATTGTACCTCCCCAGAAACGAGGGTGGAAGGGGTCTAATCCAACTGGAAACTGCCTACAAAACAACAACAATAGGCCTAGATACTTACGTTAACACCAAAAAATGACCCCCTTCTCATGATTGCTAGAGAGCATGAAAAACAAAACAAAAAGTACTCTGTAGTTAACCAAGCCGCAATGTTCAGAAGAGAGCTCAACCTCCCTGAGACACCGCAACCTGAAAATGAAGCTCCAACCATTCTTTCCCAAAAAGTCAAACAAAAAGCAAAGTGTCACACCCAAGAACAAATGAAACAAAAATGGGGAGGGAAACAAATGCACAGGCAATACCCAAAAAGAGTAGGTGAGAAAGATGTAGACCAACATATGACAAACCAATGGCTCAAAACAGCTGGGCTGAAATCCGAAACAGAGGGCTTTATCATTGCTGCCCAAGACCAGGCCACCAAGACCAATTACTACCGGAGCAAAACCCAAAGATGGCACAGATCCAGCGTGCAGGATATGTGGTCAATTCCAGGAAACCATTGACCATATCGTGGCAGGGTGCCCTGAGCTTGCCAAAACTGAATCCCTACAAAGACACAACAAGGCCGCCACATACCTGCACTGGGACATCTGCAAAGAATTCAACATCAACACAAAAGATGCATGGTATGAGCACGAGCCCCAAACAGTAACAGAAAAAGATGACATCACAATCTTATGGGACACGCCAATACAGACAGATTGTGAGATAAAGGACAACAGACCAGACATCGTCATCAAGAACAAAAAAGAAAAAAGCTGCCTACTCATCAACATGTCCATCCCGACTGAAAGGAACACCTCAGTAAAAGTAACTGAAAAACTGTCCAAATATAAAAACCTTGAAATCGAGTTTGAACGAATGTGGGGAAGGAAAACCACAACAATACCAGTAGTGATAGGAGCCCTGGGACTTGTAAACAAAGGGGTGGAGAAATACACCCAACAAATCCCGGGTAACACCAGAATACAAGAACTACAGAAGATCGCACTACTTGGAACATCTCATATCCTAAGAAAGGCACAATCCATCACATAGACTTCTACCTCATTCTAACCTTAGGCCCATTGGGCCCGCTTATTATGTTGTATTATGGCCTGAAGTTAAAGGAAATGTGTATGATAATAATAATAATAATAATAAATATTAATAATAACAATAATAATACGCATTAATGATAATAATAATATTAGTAATAACAATAATAATATCAACAACAGCAATAATAATAATAATAATAATAATTTTTAAGTAAAAACATGACATGCTTTTTACCTCTGCCACTGACATAAAAATAACACCTGCCTCCATGGAAATAGCTACACTTTTACTTTTTATTTATTTATTGCTAAATGTTGTGCCTTAAAACTATTTTGGACAATCAAAGGGGTGTGGGGTGTGGGAGGGAAGGGCTGTTTTATTTTATTTTATCACTATTATCAATGTCATACTTATTGCTTTTTCATGTTTTATTTTATTTATTTATTTTTATGCATACTTTATAACGATGTGAAACACATCTGCCCAACCCCGATAGCTCCTTTTTTTAGTAAAATATTTTAAAAAGAAAAAAAAATATCCCAATTATCTAAACCACGTATATTTGGAAGTGTAAACGAAAGTGAAGGTTATTACTCAACGTGCAATATTATCAATGGTTGATGATATCGCTGATCTACTTCCTGTTTGATTTGAAGGAATGGTCATCTTACTTAGTGTAGCCATCTATAAAATATCAATATCACCCGTAAAATATTAATATCATCTGTAAAATATCAATATCATCTGCAAAATATCAATATCATCTGTAAAATATCAATATCATCTGTAAAAAGTCAATACCATCTGTAAAATATCAGTATCATCTGCGAAATAGCAATATCATCTGTAAAATATCAATATCATCTGTAAAATATCAATATCATCTGCAAAATATCAGTATCATCTGCAAAATGTCAATACCATCTGTAAAATATCAATATCATCTGCAAAATATCAATATCATCTGTAAAATGTCAACACCATCTGTAAAATATCAGTATCATCAGCAAAATATCAATATCAACTGCAAAATATCAATACCATCTGTAAAATATCAAGACAGCACAAATGCGAAGTCAGATATCATGTACACAGTCTGACCGATGCACACGGATATTTCTGGTTGAAAGGAGGGGTTTCATATTTCCAAAAGAAGCCGGTGAGTAAAATTATATCACAATTGATTTGCACAATGGTTAAAAACAACAAAAATAAGAACCAAGTTGTAAAATTATCCTGTAATACCAGTAATTTTTTTTTGTGTCGTGAAAGAGGATTTGTGTAAACTCTGTGTGTGGTTACATGATGCATTGTTTTCCTCTGTGTGTTTCCTGTGTGCAAGCCTACATGCTAATATGATCGTTTGTGTGTGTGTCAATCATTGCAAATTCTGTAGGCAAATGCTATTTGGAGATCAGGAATCAGCACGCACCTCTCGAAATTATAACGATATTATATTGTAATGATATTATATTATATTGCTGATTTTTTGTGAATTTTTTTATAGTTATCACAATTAATTAAGCCCCCGAAATATGAGTGTGCTTTCCTGAGTAAACGTTCAAATAATTCAAAAATTCAAATTCAAACATCCAGAGATTTAGAAGTTATTACAGCAAACCTCTCTGCAGCGGGTGGTAACTGTCCCTCCACATTGTGAGTCAGAAGAAATGTAATATACACTGGCACTGGATCAGTGTTGCCCCCACCCGAGTTTCTTCTTCTGTATGATTTATTCTATACTTTAAGCGCACATGTAAGTTTGATAACGCTAAGGCGTGTGTTTGTGTGTGTGTGTGTGTGTGTGTGTGTGTGTGTGTGTGTGTGTGTGTGTGTGTGTGTGTGTGTGTGTGTGTGTGTGTATGTATATGTGAAGTGAGTTTCCATCTAGTTAAGTGGCAAAAGAGGCTTAACCGTGAGATACAGTAGGAGACATTAGTGGGAGAGTCTGAAGAGGAAGAAAACAGTGTGAGAGGGGGGGAGAAGAATAAAAAGAGAAAAACAGAGAAAGAGATAGAACGACGGAGTACACATCTTGAAGAACGATGGCGAGAAAATGATTGATAGACACTCTGTCAGAGAGCCACAAGACCCATGCCAAATAAGTGGGGTGAGCGAGAGAGAGAGAGCGAGAGAGATGAGTGATTGATTGGCTCATATGAGTTGGGAGGCGGTGAGATGGTGTGCAGAAGGATAGATGGAGGTTACAGAGGGGAAGGTAACATGGGGGACCGAGGTATAAGATGAGGGAGCAGGGATGGTTTGGTGGGTGGAGACTGGGACGTGGAGAGGCTTGATATCCATCAGTCTTGATGAATTATGTCATGGTCGAGGTTTCACATCCAAGTGGTTTGGAGATACACGTCTTTGCTAAACACGCATTCAGGATGATTTCAGCTCAATTCCTCGCGTTGGGGTGGGTCCCCGTTCATTTTCTTCTTGCTCAGTTTTAACATGAGGACATCTCACATATGTAAGCAGACCACAACATGTAAAGAGTGTAAAGAGTCCGGAAGATAGAAGTAATCAGTCAGCAAAACAGGCTCTAAGAAAATATAAATAAATAAATAAACAAATAAATAATGACGGCCCATAGTCGTGAGACAGGCAGCCACAGGTCTATCTCTGTCCCTATTTCCATACACTGTTTAGCTTCCATCCATCCATCCATTATCCAAACCGCTTACCCTGCTCTCAGGGTCGTGGGCTCGGTGGAGCCTACCCCAGCAGTCATTGGGTGGCAGGCGGGGAGACACCCTGGACAGGCCGCCAGGCCATCGCAGGGCCGACACGTTCACACCTAGGGACAAATTAGTACGGCCGATTCACCTGACCTACACGTCTTTGGACTGTGGGAGGAAACCCACGCAGACACGGGGAGAACATGCAAACTCCACACAGAGGACGACCCGGGACGACCCCCCCCCCCCAAGGTTGGACTACCTCGGGGCCCGGAAGCCAGACCTTCTTGCTGTGAGTCGACCGCGCTAAAGACTGCGCCACCTTGCCGCCCATGGTTAGCTTCCATACATTAAAAATATATAAACTTAGCACAAAAAGTAAGGAAATGTGTGTTTGGTAGATTATTTCTTTGTTGTAGCAATGCTTCTTGGCTATAAATCTTATATCAGGCAGCTGATTGTCAGCACCTGGGGTACCAGAAGCTCAAAACAAGAGTCAATAGCAACAGCAAGATAAGCTGTTTGGCATTGGCAGAGAAGATTTGGCAAATTTTTCATGGGCGCTACCCACATACTCAGCTCTGCTGCTCATCCCCCAAATGCATGTTCCTTACAAATGTGGTGCCATTTAAAAGGGAGCTAAACAGCCTTTCCAACGGCATGAGATGTATTGCCAAGAAGCATTGTTACAACACAGAAACAATCTACCCAACACACATTCCCTTACTTTTTGTGCTCTGCTGTTTAAACCTTCATGTACCATGAACTATCACACACCATCTTACGGTCCCCCATTAAACACGCACACACAACCACTGCTACCAGAAGAGGCCTCTGCGCCAAGTAGGAAAGCATGTTAAAGTCCTGAAACTTCCGGGGGGGGCGGGGTTCTGAGAGACGGCCATGCAAATGCGAGCAGGGGCGCGTTCACTCGAGACCGGTGACTCCCCCCCCCCACGTGCCCATCAGCAGCCTTTTTTCGTTTTAAAGTTGCAGCTGATGAAGCAGCCGCGCCGCCGTTGTTGAAAATTGGACTTTGCAGCCGGCGGCGGCGGCGGCCGTCATAATTGGCAGGACGGCTCCTTATCAGCGATGGCTTCGTATCGTTGCCGGACGCTCTCGCGCGTGTCAGGGACTGGGTGTCCTCGCGGCGTAGCGATAAACGGCTCGGTGACGGACACCGGAAGACGTTACCGGCCCTGCTGATCACGTGAACACGAGGACCCTTCAGGTAGAGGGGGGGATATTTGTTTTGCTTAAAGTGGCCAGTTAATTACTATAGCACCCCGCTAGGTCAAATGCAGCCTGCTGTTAACAGTCAGCCTTCTAAAATAGCCCTTAGACTTAGATGTGAGTCAAGCACCTCGTGCTGCTCATTAAGTCGTTAGGTGATTCATTAAGTGGTTAGGTGATTCATTAAGTGGTTAGGTGATTCAGTGTGAATTGTGGGTCTTGTTGCAGAATACAACATGCTGCCTTCCATTCAGATGTTTCCACGCATGCAAATGAGATCACACTCGTAGCACTGAAAAAGACTAAACCCCATGCTAATCATGTATTAATCACACACGTGCACACACACTATATTTTGCACTCGTTTACCTTATTTTATTTATTTATTTATTTGTCTATCTATTTATTTATTTAATGGGATTCCCCCCCCCTCCTTTTCTCCCCAATTGTACTTGGCCAACTACCCCGGCTCTTCCGAGCCGTCCCGGTCGCTGCTCCACCCCCTCTGCCGATCCGGGGAGGGCTGCAGACTACCACATGCCTCCTCCCATACACGTGGAGTCGCCAGCCGCTTCTTTTCACCTGACAGTGAGGAGTTTCACCAGGGGGACGAAGCGCGTGGGAGGATCACGCTATCCCCCCCCCCCGCCAGTCCCCCCGAGCAGGCGCTCCGACCGACCAGAGGAGGCGCTAGTGCAGCGACCAGGACACATACCGGCTTCCCACCCGCGGACACGGCCAATTGCATCTGTAGGGACGCCAGACCAAGCCGGGGGTAACACGGGGATTCGGACCGACGACCCCCGTGTTGGGAGGCAACGGAACGGACCGCCACGCCACCCGGACGCCCCCCTTGTCTATCTTTTTACCATCCATGGAATGCTGTGGTTAAGAAAACACGGCTGTTACCTGTGTTCAGTGTGGTCCTGGTGCAGTACTGACCAGGTGTGGTGGGTCCTGTTGAGGTCGCGGCCGTGTAGCGTTGACAGAGACAGACAGAGACAGGTTAGGGGGTGCATGTGACCTGGGGAGGGTCTCCACAGGTGCAACACAAGACAAACATGACCTATGTGGATGCTCCAGTCGGTGTAGTCTTCTACCTGTGTGTCAATGCCCCCCCATCCGTCTGTGACTCCTGCAGCCTCTGACCAACACCTGTCCAGTATGCTCTAAACCTCTGTCCTCCTACCGCTCCACGCCCGTCCTGTCCTCTCCTCTTTAACACCGCCTTCCTCCCTCAGCTCACTTCCTCTTTTACTCCAAACCTGTAAACGCTGTCCTTTTCTCCTCTGCCGGTTTTTTTTTGTTTTTTTTAACATTATCTGTCCTTTTTCCATTGCCTGTATGGCTTCTCTCACTAACATGTGTTGTCTTCCATCTCTCTCCTCTCTCCTCTGTCCTCTGTCCTCTCTCCTCTCTCCACTCCTAAAGGCTGCTACTTTCTCTTGATAGTCCATCACCCACCAAGATGACTTAACCCCACAGGAGGAGAGGTGAAGGGGCGGAGAGATGGAGTGAGACAGAACTCTCTCTCTCTCACACACACACACACTCACACTCACGCAGACTCATACACACGTGAACCATGAACTCACATATACTGTCACACACACACATGCACACACAAACTCACACTCACACAGACTCATACACACACATGAACTCACACACACAAACTCTCTCTCACACACACACACACACACACACACAAACTCGCACTCACACAGACTCATACACACACATGAACTCAGACACACACTGTCACACACACGAACTCACACACACACAACTACACACACACACACACACACACACACACACACACACACACACACACACATGCACTCTTAACACATACTCACACAAGAACACACACACATACACAAACATACACACACACTCCTACACACACGCACTCACACACACTCACAATCTATCGCACACTCACACACACACGCACCCACTCTCACGCATGCACACTCACACACGTGCACACACAAACACACACGCACTCGCACACACATGCACTCATGCACACTCACACGCACACATACTTGCGCACACAGACACTCACACACACTCGCACATATACACAAACTAAAATACTCTCACCCACTCGCACACACACACACACTCACACATGTACACACAGTCACACACACGTGCACATACACACTTGCACACGCACACTGTCACACACACACACTCAGTCACACACATACTTGCACACACATGCACTCATACACACACGCAAACATATGCATTCACATACACGTTCACACACATGCACACACACACACACACACACACACACACACAGCTGGAGGGAGGTACAGTAGGGTGCTGGAGAAGGGTACAGTAGGTAGGGTGCTGGAGGGAGGTACAGCAGGGTGCTGGAGGGAGGTACGGTAGGGTGCTGGAGGGAGATAGAGTAGGGTCCTGGAGGGAGGTACAGCAGGGTGCTGGAGGGAGGGTACTGCAGGGTGCTGGAGGGAGGGTACTGCAGGGTGCTGGAGGGAGGGTACTGCAGGGTGCTGGAGGGAGGTACAGTAGGGTGCTGGGGGGAGGTACAGTAGGGTGCTGGGGGGAGGTACAGCAGGGTGCTGGATGGAGGGTACTGCAGGGTGCTGGAGGGAGATACAGTAGGGTGCTGGAGGGTGCTGGGTGATGAGTCAGCTTGATTCCTCCTGTTTAGAATTACAACTTAAAGCCCTGTAAATCCTCATGCTATTTAGTTATACTGTGTGTGCGTGTGTGTACGTGCGCGTGTGCGTGCCTTGAAACTCCTTACCCCCGCGTGGGCCAGAAAAATCTTGGAAGGAGGGCGCGAGCGTGTGCCGCTACATAACAAGTAATATGACAAGCCAATGAGCAAAGCCCACCGTTGGCGGCGGGGTAAGGTCACACACAAGCCGTTGGCGGCGGGGTAAGGTCGCACACGCACACACACACACTGTGGCTGTTTTGAACAATGCAGTGTGGGGCCACATGTCATGCAGACACGCAGAGCAATGCAGACACTGCTTCGGGCCACTGTTAAATATATGAGAGCACACAGCGGGGGAGCTAATGTGAGCTGGACAGGCACTGCCTCATGGTGTGTGTGTGTGTGTGTGTGTGTGTGTGTGTGTGTGTGCGCGCGCTGTCATGGAAATTGCCTGCAAACACTCAAGACTCAGAAATAATTACACATAGCACAGGTGGTTGATGATACAAGTTAATGCTTCCTAACAATTTTCCTTCATTCACACATTTGTAACTTGTGATATTGGGCTATACACATAAAATTGGCGTCATATTGTGTGTGTGTGTGTGTGTGTGTGTGTGTGTGTGTGTGTGTGTGTGTGTGTGTGCGTGCGTGCATAGCATTGATTATCTCGTTACACTGGCACATGTCAGGGGTTGGGATATATTTCGCAGCAAGTGAACAGTCGGATCTTGGGACTTGATGTGTTGGAAGCAGGAAAAACGGGCACACATAAGGATGTGAGCTACTTTGACGAGGGCCTTCCTTTTGGAGTACGCTTTGTTTTCTTCGTATCCTGCTGTTCATTGTATTATTGTACATCTGTTCATTGTACTTTGTATTATCAGAATTGTACTTATTTTGATTAATAAAAAGTGAAAAAAAAACTTTGACGAGTGCCAAAATTGGTGGAGTGGTCACTGCAGTGGCGGCTGGTGCTAAAAAAATGTCGGGGGGGGGTGATTTACCCTTGGCTCAGCACACCTGACAGCTGCTTTGATGTCCACACAGTCACAGAGCTATTAAGAAGGACAATGTAGCCTATGGGTTTTATCAGGGTTCGTAGACGGTGGATGATTGACAGTCGAGACGAGGCGTCGTGGTGGGTGTGAACATGATTGACGGCCACAAGAATTGGCCAATCGCATTAGATCAAAAAACATTAAAAACAATACCAATTCGCTGCCAATAAAAGTGGGAGTGTCTGTGCACCCCATGGAAAATCTGAAGAAACCAATCAGACAGCAGCCTCAGGTCATCTGCTCGCCACAAG
Organism: Lampris incognitus; assembly: GCF_029633865.1. Lineage (NCBI taxonomy): Eukaryota > Metazoa > Chordata > Actinopteri > Lampriformes > Lampridae > Lampris > Lampris incognitus. The sequence goes on along the minus strand of NC_079211.1, from coordinate 44,667,033 downwards.
TTTGAGGGCTTACATAAGGTATCGTTTGGCCGGCGCCCCTCACCCAGGACGTATCTGTATTCAGACAGAAACCAACCAAATACCATTTGGAACCAATATTTAATGGCTGCTGACAGGCGCTCACAGACTGAAAAACACTTTTATTTTATAATTATTTACAATATACAACTACATTATATTTAATATGTTTTAGATTTTCATCTCTTGATGTTTGAAGGGGGCGGCGCCCCAGCGCCCTCTACTGGCCAGCCGCCACTGGCGGTCAGTCCCTACCAAAAGTGATCCAAGGAAGGACAGCAGGTAAACCAGCGACAGGGTCATGGGTGCCCAGTGGTCATTGATGTGCGTGGGGAGCGAAGGCTAGCCTGTCTGGTCTGATCCCACAGAGGAGCTAGCGTAGCTCAAATTGCTGACTGTAATAGACGGATGTCAAAACACAGTGGATGGCAGTTTGCTGCATATGGGGCTGCGTAGCCACAGACCAGTCAGAGTGCCCATGATGGCCCCTGTCCACCACCGAAAGCCCCTACACTGGGCACGTGAACATCAGAACTGGACCATGAAGCAATGGAAGAAGGTGGCTGGTCCGATGAATCACTTTTTCTCTTACGTCATTTGGATGGACGGGAAGACAAGCTGACAGAGTTGGTGTGATGCTCTGCGCAATGTTCTGCCGGGAAACCTTGGGTCCTGACATTCATGTGGATGTTACTTCGACCCCTACCTAAGCATTGTTGCAGACCAACTACACTCTTTCATGGCAACGGTATTCCCCGATGGCGGTGGCCTTTTTCAGCAGGACAACATACCCTTCCACACTGCAAAAATTGAAAAATTCACTATCTGTTTGTTGGAAGGTCTTGGGACAGTAGTCTATTAAATAATTATAAAACCCTATCTATAGGATTTTATCTATAGGAACATGTTATGTTCGGGTTTAGAAGGATGAGGCTTGTTTTATTCCACTCTCAACTCATTTATTAAACAACTCATTCAGTTACATCTATGTGCATTCCTAGTGTGTCTTCTTCATCTAAGACACACTAGGAATGCACATAGATATGCTTGATCATATAGGTCAGTGTTCGAGTGTAGTAAGCAAGAGATTGATGTAGGACATTTTTGGTAAAAGGTGTCAGATTGCTTGGGTGGAGATGGTGTCATGGTAGTTTGGTAGGGAGAGGAAACACCATGTTAAGCAGTAGTCGAGACATGTATTGGGGTCCCGCTGGCACAGATTCGCTCATGCTGTGTGGTTTCTGTCATCTCCTGACACCTTCATGGTTTACCAGTCTGTCGTAGTTAATGACTGCATAATTTCCTCGCTCCCTGGCTTGTTTCATCGGTGGAGTAAGGTTTGCTCTCTTTTTCCATAGCAATTCAGAGAAGTCCTCGTTTACATCAGTTGTGGTGTTCTTGAGGTGAGCTCTCGCCTTGGCGAGAATTAATTCTTCGGCTTTGTGCCTCAGGAATTTCGCTACGGTTGGTCTCGCTTTTCCAGAGCTCTCTTTCACATTTCCAGTGCAGTGGATTCTCTCAATTTCAACAGACTTTAGATTGATTTTTATTGTGCTGTTCAAAGACTCTCTGACCTTCTGTTCAGTATCGGACCGAGACTCGTAGACATTGTCCCTTATCAGACCGTCAATAATTGCGTTGTTTCGTCGGCTCTGGTTTTCGAAATAATCAGTTTTGGATGTGATGTGTTAGCTTTCGGAGCTCATACGCTGAGAGGACAGAGACTGCGGTTGTGATTCAAATGAACCAACTTTCTTCTTCGTCTCTCTCAAGTCATCAATTTGGGCTTGAGAGGATTAGAATTGAAGGCTGGATTTGACCTCCATGGAGGCCCCATCTCACCACTTACAGGATCTGCTGCTAACGTCTTGGTGCCAGATAACAGAGGACACCTCCAGAGGTCTTGTGGAGTCCGTGCCTCGATGGGTCAGAGCTGTTTTGGTGGCACAAGAAGGACTTACTCAGTATTAGACATGTGATTTTAATGTTTTAGCTGATCGGCATATATTGCCTTAAGAGCACTGTCTTTTTTTTCTTTCTTTTTTAACTGCCCCCCCATTTTTGCCCCTATGTTTTTTTCTTTGTTTTGTTTTTTTTTGGGGGGGAGGTCATCATTCTCTTAAAGTTACTGTTCATACTTTCTATACTATCCCTTAATCCTCCTTTGTTTTTCTTCAATCTCTTTCCTCCTATTCCTGGTTCTCTCCCTGCCTCTCTTACACACACCATGCCCATCTTTCCGTCCTTGTCTTTCTCCCCCTCAGTAATGGTCTCTTTGCAAAGCCGGTCAGTGATTCAAAAGAACAGCAGCAACACGATATTTCGAGAGAATAACAGAGCTTTAGAAATCAGTCTATGATTACATATATACTGTACCTACTACTACTTTCAGCTGGTCCCGTTAGGGGTCGCTACAGTGGATCATCCATTTCCATTTCTTCCTGACCTCTGCATCTTCCTCTGTCATGCCAGCTACCTGCATCTCCTCCCTCACCACATCCATAAACCTACTCTTAGGCCTTCCTCTTTTCCTCTTCCCTGGCAGCTCCCTATTCAGTATCCTTCTCCCAATATACCCGGCATCTCTCTTCCACACATGACCGAGCCATCTCAATCTTGCCTCTCTTGCTTTGTCTCCAACCCATCCAAACTGAGCTGTCCCTCTAATGTACTCGTTCCTAATCCTGTCCTTCTCCGTCACTCCCAATGAAGATCTCAGCACCTTCAACTTCCGTTCACACCATGGTAGAAGAGTTTGAACTCACCTCTGATGCTCCTGGCCTTACTCCCCTTCCACCTGGTCTCTTGCACACACGCAGTATATCTACCTTCCTTCTATCCATCATATCAGCCAGCTCTCTCCCTTTACCAGTCATAGTGACAACAGTCAAAATTCCGACTCTCCACACTTCTACCCTTCCCCCTCTCCTGCTGCCCTCTGGACCTGCCCTCCCGCTCACCTTCTCCTTCACCCAACAGTAGCATAGTTTCCACCAGCACCATGCTGGCCAACAGTACCCGCAGCGGTCGTTGGTAACCCGGGCATCAACCGATCCGGTATGGAAATTTGATTTATGATCCACATATTTAATTTGGCCATACTCTATATTGCATGAAATCTTTGATATTCATCTCTATGATGACATACTTTTCATGAAGAGAGAGAAAGAGGGACAGCATAGGATGAGTCAGAAGTGAGACAACGTCAGACAAAGATGTGGTGGCGTTAAACACTGAGAGGTAAAACGAAAGGAACTGAGTTGAGTAAAATGGGGCGAATCAGTGGGCATGTAGATGAATTGGAGAGTGGACTTATTTGTTAACAAGTGTGTGCGAGAGGGAGAGAGGGGGGGAGAGTACCTGTGAAATGGAAATCAATATGCATGAGGCTTTTAAATGAACACGAACTCAAGAGTGACACAGAAAAATAGACGGAAAGATAGAGAGAGGTGTCGACAAGGATGAGACAGACTATGAAGACCACAAACAAGAGCGCAATACAGGTATACGAGAGAGAGAGAGAGAGAGAGAGAGAGAGATAGAATAAAGCAATGCAATGCCTTTTTTGTACAGTACATATGTACACACACACACACACACACCTTAGAGTGAGACAGAAGGTACATAATCATTATTTATCAAACACTTTGAGCAAAGTTACAAAGTGCTGAACAATCAGGGAGGATAAAACAGGGGACACGTAGACACAGCCCATCTCAAATTGACAAATGGAGGCCTGCTATCCCTGTTTTACCCCCGTTACTCCCAAGTGAGTTTTCATGTCTGTGTGCACGCGTGTCCATCTCCATAGATATTACTCTGTCTCCGTCTACATCCACTTTGTATTTTCTTCGCATCTCATTTTGGTTCCCCTCATTGACACTTGCTGTGTTAACGGTAGTTGAGTTTGTGTTTGACCACACCGAATCCCAGAGATCCGTTTGAAATATACAACAGTGGACAGTATTGCTGCGTCTGCACCCTCCCACAACGCTCCATTTACACTAAACACATAATACAACATCAATCCGCATCAACCAGACCTGCTTCCTCCACCTTAGACTGTCCTCACATACTATAGTTTTTTTTTTTTTACAAGAACCGAACAAGCGGCAAGAGAACACAGTCTTCTTTGTATCCCCAATGAAAGTGGACCAGAAAGAGGAAATAGCTCTCTTTCTGCATCCACTTCGGCACTAATGAGATCTTGGACCACTTCTTGTTTATACCCAATCTGCTTTGGAACAATTATGCAGCCCAATTCAACCACAACCAACTCCCTCTGCTACGTCCATCTATTAGAAGATGAGCCGTTTTAAGAATCTGTGCATATCATCTCCAATCGCAGCCGGGGTAAAAGCCTACAAAACCCTCAAGCAAAAAACAAATCCCATTTTGTCAAAATACCCCAATCTGGCACAACGCTGATCTGACTACTAATAAATCCATCGTATTTTTCCCTGCCTGGCATTCATGGAGCGTTGTCCGACTTGGAAAACTCCTTCATAATAACCGACTCATCTCCATCACACAACCGGAAGAACAATGCTCCCTGCCCCAGAGCCTTTTCGTCCAGCCTATCCAATTGTGTCAAGGGGTCAAATCTACAACTATGTCTCTCATTCATAGACGCACCACAATGTTCAGGCTTGACGGACATATATTACAGCTTGAGGGTGGGAAAATCCAAAATATACACGGGGATTGCCGGCTCGAATCCCCGTGTTACCTCCGGCTTGGTCGGGCATCCCTACAGATACAATCGGCCATGTCTGTGGGTGGGAAGCCCGATGTGGGTATGTGTCCTGGTCGTTGCACTAGCGACTCCTCTGGTCGGTCGGGGCACCTGTTCGGGAGGTAGGGGGAACTGGGGGAGAGGCGTGATCCTCCCACGTGCTACGTCCTCATGGTGAAACTCCTCACTGTCAGGTGAAAAGAAGCAGTGGCATCTCCACATGTACCGGAGGACGCACGTGGTAGTCTGCGGCCCTCCCTGAATCGGCAGAGGGGGAGGAGCGGTGACCGGGACGACTCGGAAGAGTGGGGTAATTGGCCGGATACAATTGGGGAGGAAAAGGGGGGGGATGAAAATGATAAACACCTTTACATCTTTAACTACGCGGGGTTATAAAGCGACATGGTACCAGTTCTGGCTCTTTCCAAAACAAATGTTTGGCACCACCAGTGGTCCACTATAGCATGATTTTTGATGTAGAACAGGTTCCTCCTGACTGATTCCTGACCCCCCTCGTTTCCCTACTTAGCACTCATAAATGCTTAAAGTCAGACGGTGCAGTTCAGTCACTTTTGCATAAATTTGTGCAGGACCATGAAAGCCTTTCTTTCACCAGAGGACGTGTCCTTCATTTGACAGAAACTTCTGTGTGGAGTGACACTGGACGCTGGGCAGGTACAGTTAGGAACTCGCCCAAGTCATTGTTTTAAGTTCCTCTGATCGAGATCGGCCTCAAGTCACTGCTTCATTTTAACACGTTATCTCTCTAGGAGGCCTTTTCAAAGCCTGTCAGCCTTGTGAATATGATTGATTTCGATAAGTGTCGATGCCATTTGCGGCAGGAACTAGGAGAGTGTTATGGGAGCAAAGTTTGGAGAAGAATGATCGGGGTGATAAATGCTCTGTCTGGATCATGGATCTACACCTGAAAAGAAGATTGTTTCCGCTTGACATTTGAAGTCCATAACTGAGCTCATAATAGCTGGTGGATTTTCTGTCTCCCTTTCTCTCTATCTGCCACATCCGTTTGTCTCTGCCTCTGCTTATTGCTTGGCTCTGCTTCACTTCACTCTTTTTCTTACTCGTACTCTGATGTCTGTGCCATTCTAGCCGTCATGATAAAATACTTTTTGGTCATTTTTAAAAACTGAAATGAAATTCCGTTGCCTACCAACACGGGGGCTGCAGTTCGAATCCCCGTGTTACCTCCAGCTTGGTCGGGCGTCCCTACAGACAGAGGTGGCAAATCCAGGTCCAGAAAGTGAAAGTCCTAACCACGTATTTGCTCCATCCACGTGCTTAACCAGTTGATTCTAATCAACCCCACTGTTCCACTTGATAGGGTAATGAAATCAGCCGATTTAGTACACAGGTGGAAGAAATACATGGTTCGGATTTGTACTTTCTGGACCTGGCTTTGCCATCTCTGCCTACAGACACAATTGGCTGTGTCTGCGGCAAGGAAGCCGGACGTGTGTCCTGATCACTGCACTAGCGCCTCCTCTGGTCGGTCGGGATGCCTGTTTGGTGGGGGGGGGGGTTAGGGGGAACTGGGGGGAATAGCGTGATCCTCCCATGTGATACATCACCCTGGTGAAACTCCTCACTGTCAGGTGAAAAGAAGCGGCTGGCGAGTCCACATGTATCGGGGGAGGCATGTGGTAGTCCGCAGCCCTCCCCGGATCGGCAGAGGGGGTGGAGCAGTGACCGGGATGGCTCTGAAGAGTGAGGTAATTGGCCTAGTACAGTTGGGGGGGGGGGTGAAAACTGAAATGAAGGAGAATATTGTGATCCCATATGGGCCCAACATGGATTTAGCTCAAAAATGAACTCAAATCCAGCAAACTCCAAGACAGAGCTAATAAATCAGCAGGATCTGTGATAAAGCTTTGTAAACCTGCAATGGCAAAATACACAAATGGTGGTAGTCTCTCCTGGGGACGGGAGTTGTGTTCCTGTGGCTGTGACCCATTGGTGCAAATAGCGGTCTATTAGTGAGATTAAACTGTGCTTTACTGTGTGGAAAATTAGTCATTTAGTCTTGTTAACCTGGTTAGTCCATCTTTCTAACTCTAATGAGCTCGATATCAGAGAATAATCACCCAGTAGTGTAATAGTGAGATATGGGGGGTGGGAGAACCTCCGCAAAATGTGTAATGGTGAGCTGATGACTGTGCCCTACTTTGTCAGTATGTCCCACCGTCGCAAAAATTTATAGCTGTAACCTATAATCCAAACACTAATCTTTACCCGTGCATGCATAATGACACTTCAGAAGGGTCACTTAACAGGTGGTACGACATATTACAACACTGCTTGCTCTCTCTCTCTCTCTCTCTCTCTCTCTCTCTCTCTCTCTCTCTCTCTCTCTCTCTCTCTCTCTCTCTCTCTCTCTCTCTCTCTCTCTCTCTCTTGCTCAGTCGATATGTGAATTGGCTCTGTGATGGAAAATGAAGTCTTTATTGGGCAGATTATTTTGAAGGAGTAAATTTTGTTCATGTTGTTCATATTGTTAAAAAGATGTCAAGTCTGTTTTTGTTAATTTTTTTGTTAAATATACTTGATTGTTTTAAAATTAAATCTCTATCTCTCTCTCTCTCTCTCTCTCTCTCTCTCTCTCTCTCTCTCTCTCTCTCTCTCTCTCTCTCTCTCTCTCTCTCTCTCTCTCCAGTATGTATGTGTGTGTGTGTATGTGTGTGTGTGTGTGTGTGTGTGTGTGTGTGTTGTGTACGCCCCTTCCTCCATTGTGCCGAGCATGCTGGGTGAGGAGCGATTGTCCTCTAGCTCATCTGCTAATAACAATAGAAAGCTGTTAAAATCAGGCTCTTAACACAGTACTTGGGGTGCCACTAATTAACCCGGGTACAACCCATGTGTGGGAAATACACACCATAGAAAGGGGGAGACAAGGAAAATATTGTTTAGAGGAGCTGTTGAGAGACAGAGACATATAAGCATCTGACCTTCAAAATGCCGACTGGTGGTTGGTTGTGTCACAACTGCTTCTGCCCACATGGAGAGCATCAACCCATCCAGCAGGAGACAATACCTTTCTCTCCACTGGTCCTCGCCCTCCTTACCTCTGGTCCTCTTCAAACTTACATCCCCCCCTTTTGTCTCCCCAGTTGTACCCGCCCCAATTACCCCACTCGTCCGAGCCGTCCCTGTCTCTTCTCCACCCCCTCTGCCAGGCCGGGGAGGGCTGCAGACTACCACATGCCTCCTCCGATACATGTGGAGTCGCCAGCCGCTTCTTTTCAACTGACAGGGAGTAGTTTCACCAGGGGCATGTAGTGCGTGAGAGGATCATGCTATTCCCTCCAGTTCCCCCTCCCCCTGAACAGGCACCCCAAAGGACCAGAGGAGGCGCTAGTGCAGCGACCCGGACACATATCCACATCTGGCTTCCCACCTGCAGACACGGCCAACTGTGTCTGTAGGGACCCTCGACCATGCCGGAGGTAATACGGGGATTCAAACCGACGACCCCCCTGTTGGTAGGCATCGGAACAGACCGCTACGCTACCGGGACACCCTAAATGTATACCTCCTTACCCCCAAATCTGCCCGCTAACACAACTGTAATGTTAGCTTATGTATGTACACACCGTTAAGAGAGGATGAAAAATGGCGTTCTTACTCGAGTCCAGGAAGACAGACACCCTAAAATGTCTTGCTGAACATCTCGGCATTCACGGACTCCATTTGCACACCAAACAACGTTCATTTTCATGACAATTTCATAAAAATTCCTGCACAGCCATCTCAAAGGTATTAAATGAGATTACCAAGGCACGCGAGTAACCCCTGCATCCTCTCCATTCTCCCCGCTCGTCTCTGATTTCACATCTGCTGTCATTTGAGACGCTACAAACACTTTATTTCAGGCTGGATTAACCCTGGAAATGCATCCAGGTTGACAGATGTAAAATTGAAAACGACACAAGTCTTAGCCTGTGTTTCTGTGCAGGGGCAGTGAGGCTGGATTTATTCCTTATTTATTTATTTATTTATTTCCAGAAATGGTGGATGCCAAAGCTGAGAGAAACCCACAGAGACGGCTTTCAGAGCAGGCCCACTCCCCGCTGTCTCTCCAACGATACACACGTCACATAGCTTTACCCTGAATTCCACATAACACACGTCGGAGAGCCCGCAACTGTTGGAGGCAAGTGCACTTAAGCCTGGATATGTATGCTGATGTAGAATATAGTCAGGTATTTAGCATCTATTTACATGTTTTTTTTCCATTAGCTTGGACGTCAGAGGCCTTTGGGTTATTGCAATCAGTGTGACGCATGACAGGAATGAGAAGCGGTGGCTGGCAAAAATCAACAAACCATACTTGTTTGTACGAATTAGCTTTGGATTTATTTACGTCTTTAATTTTTTACTTTTTTTGCGATCCCTTCGGGGAAGCGAGTCCTCGCACTTGGAGTGAGTGCAGATCTAATGCTAGTGTCCTGGTCAAGGGCAATGGCAGGAGTATTATCCTAACGTGCACATCTTTTGGTGTGGGGGCACCGGAGCACCTGGAGGAAAACTTGCTAACTTCATGCAGAAAGGACCCAGGACTGTCCTGCTGTTGCTGTTGTTGTTTTTTTTCCCCATTTACAGTGTTTTTTGTTACTGGACGGAGGTGCTTGAAAGTTTCTGAACCCTTTCAAATGTTCTGAGTTCTGCATACACTCACTGGCCACTTTATTAGGTACACCTTGCTAGTACCGGGTTGGACCCCCTTTTGCCTTCAGAACTTCCTTAATCCTTCGCGGCATAGATTCAACAAGGTACTGGACACATTCCTCAGAGAGTTTGGTCCATATTGACATGATAGCATCACGCAGTTGCTGCAGATTTGTCGGCTGCACATCCATGATGCGAATCTCCCGGTCCACCACATCCCAAAGGTGCTCTATTGGATTGAGATCTGGTGACTGTGGAGGCCATTTGAGTACAGTGAACTCATTGTCATGTTCAAGAAACCAGTCTGAGATGATTCGAGATTTATGACATGGCGCGTTATCCTGCTGGAAGTAGCCATCAGAAGATGGGAACACTGTGGTCATAAAGGGATGGACATGGTCAGCAACAATACTCAGGTAGGCTGTGGCGTTGACACGATACTCAATTGGTACTAAGGGGCCCAAAGTGTGCCAAGAAAATATCCCCCACACCATTACACCACCACCACCAGCCTGAACCGTTGATACAAGGCAGGATGGATCCATGCTTTCATGTTGTTGACGCCAAATTCTGACCCTACCATCCGAATGTCGCAGCAGAAATCGAGATTCATCAGACCAGGCAACGTTTTTCCAATCTTCTATTGTCCAATTTTGGTGAGCCTGTGCGAATTGTAGCCTCAGTTTCCTGTTCTTAGCTGACAGGAGTGGCACCCGGTGTGGTCTTCTGCTGCTGTAGCCCATCTGCCTCAAGGTTCAACGTGTTGTGCGTTCAGAGATGCTCTTTTGCATACCTCGGTTGTAATGAGTGGTTATTTGAGTTACTGTTGCCTTTCTATCAGCTCGAACCAGTCTGGCCATTCTCCTCTGACCTCTGGCATCAACAAGGCATTTTCGCCCACAGAACTGCCGCTCACTGGATATTTTCTCTTTTTCGGACCATTCTCTGTAAACCCTAGAGATGGTTGTGCGTGAAAATCCCAGTAGATCAGCAGTTTCTGAAATACTCAGACCAGCCCGTCTGGCACCAACAACCATGCCACATTCAAAGTCACTTAAATCACCTTTCTTCCCCATTCTGATGCTCGGTTTGAACTGCAGCAGATCGTCTTGACCATGTCTACATGCCTAAATGCATTGAGTTGCTGCCATGTGATTGGCTGATTAGAAATTTGCGTTAACGAGCAGTTGGACAGGTGTGCCTAATAAAGTGGCCGGTGAGTGTATATATTTGGCCTAAAATATGATGAGATCTTCACCCTAATCATAAAGCAGGGTAAAGACAACCCAGTGTTACAAACATCACATAAAATGTTGGACTTCTTCATTCATTGAACAAAAAAAGGGCCCACATTAAATGTCTTTGTGGGGAAAGAGCATGTTAACCTGTGGTGTGACCACCTTGAGCATTAGTGACTCCATCCAGACATGTCCGGTAACGGTCAGTCCCACACCAAAGGCTTGGAGGAATGTTGGTCCTCCATGAACTGCTTCAACTCACTGATGTCAGTGGGCTTTTTTTGCATGATTTTTTTTTTCCCTTTGGGTCCGAATGGAGAACTCCATCGTTGCTATATCATGCAGTGTGGTCGTTGGCCATAAAATGAATAGTACTGAGGGTCTGTGGCCTCTTATCTTAAAAAAACCAAGCAGATATTACCTGTGATATTGAACTGATACTGTCCTACAGAGGTCAACGGCAGAGCCGAGGAGACAGAAGGTGAAGAAAGAGATGAAAGATATGCGTTAAGTATCCCCCCCCCCCTTTTTCTCCCCAGTTGTATTCGGCCAATTACCCCACTCTTCCAAGCCACCCCGGTCGCTGCGCCACCCCCTCTGCTGATCCACGGAGGGCTGCAGACTACCACATGCCTCCTCAAGTACATGTGGAGTCACCGGCCGCTTCTTTTCACCTGACAGTGAGGAGTTTCCCCAGGGGGATGGAGTAACGTGTGGGAGTAGCACGCTAGTTTCCCCGTCCCCCCGAACAGGCACCCCCGACCAACCAGAGGAAGCGCTAGTGCAGTGACCAGGACACACACCCACATCTGGCTTCCCACCCGTAGACATGGCCAATTGTGTCTGTAGGGACGCCCGACCGGATTCGAACCAGTGATCCCTGTGTTGGTTTGCAACAGATTAGACCACCACACTACCCGGACGCCCCAGATCTGTTTTAAGTCTAACACACATAGAGAGAGATGAACAGACCAGGGAGGAAGGCTGAGAGTGGCAGACAATGTGAGAGGGGGGGGGGGACACTACTCCAGTGGAGAGAGAGAGAGAGTGAGAAACTGAAAAATGCAGGAGAATGATAATGCCGTCCGCAGGGCACCGTGTGTCTTAACATGGGGAGTGAAAGAGCGTCTCAGCTAAGTAAAGTAATGAGACGGTATCTGACAAGCTCTGTTAGCTGGAGGATGCTTTATAACTGCGCTGGGTTTGATTTGAATTACAGCCATAATGGATAATCTCAGAAAGGCCGATGAGGAGAACCGTAACTCAGCCGCGGCTCCGAGGACGGTGTATGGAATTAACCAGGGACAGAGTGCTGTGTGTGTGTGTGTGTGTGTGTGTGTGTGTGTGTGTGTGTGTGGGGGGGGGGGGGGGTCTTATTTTAAGCCTGCATGCTCCAGCACTGTGAAGTTTTGTTAACGGGTCACTCTGCGATGAGCCCTAGAGGGGATTCATCGCCGAAAACATGTTTGTCTGTGATGCAAATAGCTCTTTTGTCTCTCCGCGCTTGTGTGTTTGTTTTGCGGAAAAGGTATCGAGGAGAAGTGGCAGGAGGTGACTTTGAGCAGCATTTCCTCGTGACCCGTGCACAATACACACACGCACGCACGCACGCACACACACACACACATACACACACACACACACACACACACACACACATACACACACACACACACACACACACACACCCAGACAAATCTGCTCTTGCCCGTGGCAGGAAAGGTCTGGACCAAGAAGACAGGGAAACCAATGAGGATTTGGTTTTGAGAGGACACACAGACACACACACACACACACACACACACACGCACACACACACACACACGCGCACACACGGTCATACAGCAGTCCGTGGTGTCCTTGCAGCAGGTTTCATCATTTTGAGGGGCTGACTGGGCCAGATTACACTGTTCCTCAGTAGTCGACACACTCCTTTTAGTTTAGCTACGATTACGCTGTTTCAAATTCACATTGTCCCATTCTAATGGCACCTGGTAATTTTGTTGTTATTCTTCGCCATAACACGTCATCGTTAAATCCGTTTTGGTGGTAAACCAGCTCGCTTGCCTTGTTTTCTCTGGGCATTGAGTCTGTAATGGGCACGAACCCTCCAGGGTAGTGTAGGGAGTCCTTTATGGCACACACATAGTAGAGCAACTTTATTTTACCGTGTATGTGGAAAAAAAACAACGTTGCTCCGGTTAGTAAATAAATGCATGTATCTTGCTGTTATGCCATGAAAATCCTTAATTGTCTTTATGAAGGCGGCACGGTGGCGCAGTGGTTAGCGCGGTTGTCTCACAGCGAGAAGGTCCTGGGTTCGAGCCCCGGGGTAGTCCAAGCTTTGGGGTCGTCCCGGGTCGTCCTCTGTGTGGAGTTTGTATGTTCTCCCTGTGTCTGTGTGGGTTTCCTCCCACAGTCCAAAGACATGCAGGTCAGGTGACTCAGCCATACTAAATTTCCCCTAGGTGTGTAAGCTCTGTGATGGCCTGGCGGCCTGTCCAGGGTGTCTCCCCGCCTGCCGCCCAGTGACTGCTGGGTGGCAGGGTGGCAGCATCCCCGCGACCCTGAGATCAGGATAAGCGGTTTGGATAATGGATGGATGGATGGATCTCTTTATGACAGTGGATGTTTCTGAAATCCAGAAAAAAAGTTAGGACTACCTAATGCTGCCTTAAATGGCCGGAGGCTAAAGGAAACATAACTCACAAGTGTTTGTTTAACTACATCTTGGTTAGTCAACACACACATTTTCTCAGGTGTATCCGGTGCGTGAATACATTTCTAGCATAATGTGATAAAAACTCTATAACAGTAATGAGTTGTGGTTTCTGTTATTGTAACGAAAGTCTCGGTGGCAGTCACCCTTCACGAATATCCACTAGTTCTTCACATTGTTCAATACGTATTATTGATTTGGATTGAGGTGATTTGATTTGATGGAGATGAAGTCAGAGAAATCGAACCTGAAAGGGAAAACAACAGAGAGGGAGCTCCGGGCTCTCTGTGTTGTATTGAGATACATTCTGCCTCTGGGGAAGCTGCAGGAGCCGGTCCGTCTGAAGTCCGACTCCACGGGGGTGCTTCAGCACTTTGTAACCGATATTTATGGCAGCGAGAACAATTTCCCCCACTCGACCCTGAAGAGGGTAGATAACACCTCATGTTAGATGACAAACCTGCATCTCTGAAAATGACTCTTTACAGGGACGTTTGAAAACAGTGATTACACAATGGATTCGGTTCCGCGGGCTGCAAACACTGTTTTTACTGTACTCTGTTTAATAGAGGACTGTGCGATTTCAAGTGTTTATTTTTTCCCCCCTTCTTTATGCATGAAATGTAGGGTACCAAACTTGCATTTGTGCTTGGAAGAACTTTTCAATTCCTGTCTTGCAGGACGTACTACTTGTCAACCCAGGATGTCCTACAAGATTAATTTAGACTGAAAACCCAGTCTAATCTGTATAAACAGCATCGCTGCGTATTTGAATGATCACTCATAAGCCTTGATTTTACCCAAAGCTCGAAACTCGTGAATCCAGACGGTAATCTGTGATACCAGAAAAGCCCCCCGAGCGGCTCCGCTGACAAGGGGTATGTAATTTCCCCACCCGATTACACGGGACACCCGTGGATCTACACGGACCTCGGGGATGAAAGGCAGCCAACTGCATATTTTTTTTTCATTCCAACAATCTATTACACACAAGTCATGTTTTACATTTGCATTTCAACCTTTTACTTTGTGATCCACGTCCTAAAAACCAATCAACTGGTAGCCAGCAAAAGACCTTGTCCTTCACAACCGTCTGGCCTCAAATCCTGGTCTGGATTACTGTTTGTTGAATAAACATGAATTTGAACTTGCATATATATATATATATATATATATATATATATATATATATATATAGGCCTCTCTTTCTATTTAACAGCAGCCTCAGCCAGACCTTTTTCCCATGATAACTGAAGGCAAGGCAACTTTATTTATGTAGCGTATTTTATACACAAGGCAGACTCCATGTGCATCACTTAAAAAAGCAAATAAAATAAAATAAATAAATACATTAAAAAATAAAAAAAACTTTAGTAATATAGCACATTTTATACACAAGACAGACTCAATGTGCATCACTTAAAAAAAGTAAATAAAATAAAATAAATAGATAAAATATTCAAAAAAATAAAGCAAAAAAGACCAAGGAAACCAGTGTTTGTTTTTTTATTTTAATTTTGTTGAGGGGGGGGGGGTTTGAGCTTTTATATTCAAATTGCATCAATTTCAAGTCCACCATAACTGAGTATTATTTCCTAGAAATGATTTGTGTAGCCCTATTTTTGAACATGCATCACAACTGTAGAACTGTACACAACTGTATGGAGCTGACGCCAGTGTCTATATCAAAATGAAAAAAAAGTCTGCCTATGAGTAGCCCTTGCTAAATTATTGATGCATCTTACATTGTTTGCAATCATATACCACTGGAGTACAATTGATTCGTTTCAGAACTGCATAGCAGACAAATGGACAGATGCTTTGGGATGAATTACATAGCACGCTGCATTTAGAAACGTCTATTACTACTAAATGGTCTGCAAAATGAAATCGAAAACATTAAATAATGTGAAATAGAAAATACTCATACTTCAGACCCATTGTTGTTGAAGGGGATAAAAGCTCCTGTTTTGTTGACGGATCCTGAAATGGGTCATAGGGCACATGCACAGGCCAAACTTGCAATGTGAAATTTGTCGTGATGTAAAATAGTAAGTCTGGTGTTCATTGTCGTGAACGTTCACACATTTCTTTGGAGGTTCCCTTCTGTGTAATGAATTTAATCATGCTGAAACACATTCATCAAGTTGACATGCCCCTATTGTCGAACAAAACTGTGAAGACATTGTATGCCAAAGGGAACAGAAAGAGTGTACAGTGAATAAAACATATTGGTACTAGGGCTTGATTACCATAGATCCACTCAAAACACAACCCATTAAAGTTAAGAAGTCACTGTATCATACAAAATGTGGAGAAAACAATTTAATCGAGTAAATACTGAACTTAATTTTCACCCAGTGGTAGGTTATACTTGGAGATCCAGTATACTAGTAAGCTCTACACCAAAACTACACAAGACAGCTAGGCACATTTTTTTTTGTTTTGTTTTTTTTAGTTTATCAAGCCAAACACATAACATCCATCCATCCGTTGTCTTAACTGCTTATCCTGCTCCTAGTGTCGTGGGGATGCTGGAGCCTATTCCAGCAGTCATTGGGCAGCAGGTGGGGAGACACTCTGGGTTCACAGGGCACACACACACACACACACACACACACACACACACACACACACACACACACACACACACACACACACACACACACACACACACATTCACACCTAGGGACAACTTAGTATGGCCAATTCACCTGACCTACATGTCTTTGGACTGTGGGAGGAAACCGGAGCCCCCGGAGGAAACCCACACAGACATGGGGAGAACATGCAAGCTCCACACAGAGGACGACCCGGGATGACCCACCAAGGTTGGACTTCCCCCAGGGCTTGAACCCAGGATCCTCTTGCTGTGAGGCGACCACACTAACCACTGTGCCACCGTGCTACCAACACATAGCATAGAGAACAGTAATTTTCCCTGTGAGGATAAATACACTGCTCAAAAAAATAAAGGGAACACCTAAAAACACAATATAGACCTCGATGAATGAAATATTTCAGCTGAAAATCTTTATTTATTAGACAGAGGAATGTGTTTAGAGCAAAATAACCTAAGAATGATCAATGGAAATCAAAATCATTAGCCCATTAAGGTCTGGATTCAGAATCATACTCAAAATCAAAGTGGAAAATGAGAACATAGGCTGATCCAACTTCTGTGGAAATTCTTCAAGACGATTCAAAATGAGGCTCAGTAGTGTGTGTGGCCTCCACGTGCCTGTATGCACTCCCTACAACGTCTGGGCATGCTCCTGATGAGACGACGGATGGTCTCCTGAGGGATCTCCTCCCAGACCTGGATCAGGGCATCGGTCAACTCCTGGACAGTCTGTGGTGCGACATCGCGTTGGCGGATGGTACGAGACATGATGTCCCAGAGGTGCTCGATTGGATTCAGGTCTGGGGAACGTGCAGGCCAGTCCATAGCATCAATGCCCTCGACATACAGGAACTGCTGACACACTCTGGCCACATGAGGACGAGCATTGTCATGCATGAGCAGGAACCCAGGGCCACTGCACCAGCATATGGTCTGACAATGGGTCTGAGGATCTCATCCCGTTACCTAATGGCAGTCATGGTACCTCTGGCTAGCACGTAGAGGTCTGTGCAGCCCTCCAAGGATATGCCTCCCCAGACCATCACTGACCCACCGCCAAACCGGTCATGCTGGAGGATGTTGCAGGCAGCAGAACGTTCTCCACAGCGTCTCCAGACTCTCTCACGTCTGTCACATGTGTTCAGTGTGAACCTGCTCTCATCTGTGAAGAGCACAGGGCGCCAATGGCGAATCTGCCAACCAAGATGTTCTCTGGCAAAGGTCAATCGGGCTGCACGGTGTTGGGCTGTGAGCACAGGCCCCAATTGTGGACGTCGGGCCCTCATACCATCCTCATGCATTCTGTTTCTCACTGTTTGAGCAGAAACCTGCACATTAGTGGCCTGTTGAAGGTCGTTTTGTAGGGCTCCGGCAGTGCTCCTCCTGTTCCTCCTTGCACAAAGGACCAGATAGCAGTCCTGCTGCGGGGTTGTTGTCCTCCTGCGGCCCCCTCCACGTCTCCTGGTGTACTGGCCTGTCTCCTGGTACCTCCTCCATGCTCTGGACACTGTGCTGGGAGGCACATCAAATCTTCTTGCCACAGCACGCATTGATGTGCCATCCTGGATGAGCTGCACTACCTGAGCAACTTCTGTAGGTTGCAGATACCGCCTCATGCCACCTCTAGTGGTGAGGGCACTAGCACAATGAAAAACTAACCAGAGATCGGCAAGAAAAGATGAGGACAGGCAAATGGTCTGTGGCCACCACCTGCAAATCCATTCCTTTTGTAGGGGTTGTCTTGCAAATTGTCTAATTTCCACCTGGTGGAAGTTAGACAATTTACCAACAGGTGAAATTGATTCACAAATCAGTGTTGCTTCCTAACTGGACAGGCTGATATCTCAAAAGTGTGATTGACTTGGAGCTACATTGCATTGCTTATGTGTTCCCTTTATTTTTTTGAGCAGTGTAGTTGGTCCGTTGTTCCATGGCCAGGATGGAATCTGCATTGTTCCTCCTGGATCCGAGGTTCGACAATCGGCCGGAGTAGACTTTCCCAGGGAGGCTGAGCAGTGTGATGCCCTGATAATTGGAGCACACCCTCCGGTCCCCTTTTTTACATATGGGAACCACCACCCCAGTCTGCCACTCACAGGTACTGTCCCTGACCTCCACATGACACTGAAGAGGCATGTCAGCCAAAACAGCTCAACAATGTCCTTAGCCTTCAGCATCTCAGGGCGAATCTCATCCACAACCGGTGCCTTGCCACCGAGGAGCTTCTTAACTACCTCAGACCTCTGCCAGGGATATGGGTGGGGCTGCCTCATCCACTGAGGACGTGTTAGCCGGGTTCAGCAGCTCTTCAAAGTGTTCTTTCCACCGCCCGAAAACATCCCCAGCCCGGGGCAGCAGTTCACCTCCCTGGCTGAACACAGCCCGAGTCAATCCTGCTTCCCCTTCCTGAGCCTCTGGATGGTTTGCCAGAACTTCTTTGAGGCTTCTTTTCTTCCCCTCCGAGAATTGCCACCTTAATGTGGTGGAGAGGTTTGGGTGTCTTGGTGATCCTGGGAGTTGTTTTGTTGGGGGGCAATAGCTCCTGGTAGAGTCTCCCAAGGCAACTTGGTCTCAGGGGGAGGGGTCAGACTAAGTGATTCCCGAGAAACCCAATGAAATTACAACAGCAGAGCCACAGCACCTTGGCTGGAAAAGGGATGCTGGGGCCCCCTCCTGGAGCCAAACATGGGGAAAGGAGCTTGATGGTGAGCGTCTGGTGGCCAGGCCTTGGCCCATGGGGTCCGGTTGGGCCCAGCCTGAAAAAATATGGAGCCATCACCCCCGTGGACTCACCACCTGCAGGGATGAGCGTTAGGGTAGGGTGCAATGCAGGAAAAGGTGGAGACCGGGGCGTGCCGACTTCCGGCATTGCAGACTGGTCCTTGGGATGTAGTCGGTATAATGTAAAAATAAATAGTTTAGACTACTGATCTAATGGGTTATTCCCACTGAATACAACACTACACTTAGATGTCCATGAAAAGACTTGGTTGATACACTCATGGCACACGGAGCACAGACACATCAAATATTGAGTAGAGTACAACATCAGGGATTAGAGGTCATTGTTCTCAATACAGCCTTTCACTGGCTGCCATATTTTCTCAAAGGTGATGAGTTTGTTCCTAACTGTACAGCACAGCTCCTCTAAGCAAAAAATATATCAATAAATTCCTAAGATCCCTGACCCACATTTCAAAAGTATAAACTTAAGCTTCCACGTCTGCAGTTTAGCCCTTTTCACTATTATCATACATAGTAAAGTGGCTTCTGTGTGATATTTATTAGCAAGCTACTCAGTGGCTCCCAGAATGCCTGTGCCGGGGTCAGGCCCCCAGTTCATTGCATAAACACATGATCTCCTTGTAGGTAGGCTCACGTAATCATACTGTTTAGCAGATCTGCATGCAGATGGACAAAAAATGCCCAGATGGGGCTCATCTCCTGTGCTGGGTCACTCAATGGCCGCTTAAAAACAAGATGTTAATTGTTTTTGTGTAGTAACAATGGTGCAGTTATGTCAATCAATCCCTCAGCTTGTCAAAAGAAACAACCTTACAGACTCCACAAACTAAAGTAATAAGGAATCAAAGAGAAGAAGAAAAAAATACAGATATTTTACATTTAATGCTCATGTCCTCCTTCTGGGTTCATGGACTATTCCGTCTTTTTGAGAGCTAAATTTCAGCTTTACTGTCCACTTAAAGACATTTGGGATAGATAACTGTTTTATGTAGAGCACATGAAATAGCCCACAGTGAGAATTAAAACTTGAATAAATCAGTTTCTTGTAGTGGGTATAAGCCAGCTGGCTATAGAAGATAAATTCATCCATCCTTCCACCCATCCATCCATTATCTGTACCTGCTTAATCCAATTCAGGTTTGCAGGGGCTAGAGTCTGTCACCAGGGCAATTGGACAGAAGGAAGGGAGACACACGGGACAGGTCACCAATCCATCATGAGGCCCACATAAAGTCACACACACACACACACACACACACTCACACACACACACACACTCACACACACACAAACATCATTTGAGGGGTTTATTAAGTTGCATGTCTGTGAACTGTAGGAGGAAATCCATGCAAACACAGGACGAACATCCAAACTGCATGCATATAGTCTGGAATTAAACCCTGGACCCTCTTGCTATGAGAAGACAGTGCTAACTGCTGAGACCCCCATGATACATTCAGTGGAAGTTAACACTATTTTGTTAAGTTTACCGTTTTAGAACTTAATTGCACCTTCTGGGTTTCACGGCGGCTTAGTGAATGCATGTTAAGTGAACTGGAGTCTCGAAATTGCCCTTAGGTGTGACTGTGTGAGAGCCCAGTGATAGGACAGACTCCAGCTTGCTGTGACCCTGAATTGGATTAAGTGTGTAGACATAAAGGATGGAGTGTATCTTCACTCCTCTTTCCTCCAGTTGTCTGCTGTTTGAATATATTTACCCTCAGTGTGTCTTTTACTGAAGTACTTTAGGGGCTGGATGTTATGTAATATAGATTTTGTGCTCCCCCTTACTATTACCCTTCCTTCCCTGGTTCTGTTGCCTTTTCTTTAGCCATGTCTTTATGGGTGGCGTGGCTCAGGAGATAGAGTGGGTCATCTAGTAATCAGAAGATCGCTGGTTTGATCTCTGGCTTCTCCAGAGAGCATGGCAAACGAGGCTGGATTACGGACCGGGCATGCCGGGCAAGTGCCCCGGGCTCCCAGCCCGGACCACGAGGGGCCCCAAAAGGTCAGGGGTATTGCATCCGCGTATAGTAGGGATCCCCAATCATACCCTACAAGGGATGTTTGTTCCAACCCTGCGTCACGATGCAGGGCCCAAGCTAGTCTCTATTGATGCGGGGGCCCCAAGCTACAAAGTCTCTATTGATGCGGGGCCCCAAGCTACAGTCTCTACTGATGTAGGGCCCCAAGCTACAAAGTATCTATTGATGTGGGGGCCCCAAGCTAAAGTCTCTACTTATGTAGGGCCCCAAGCTACAAAGTCTCTATTGATGTGGGGCCCCAAGCTACAGTGTCTACTTATGCAGGGCCCCAAGCTACAAAGTCTCTATTGATGTGGGGCCCCAAGCTACAGTGTCTACTGATGTAGGGCCCCAAGCTACAAAGTCTCTATTGATGTGGGGGCCCCAAGCTACAGTGTCTACTGATGCAGGGCCCCAAGCTACAAAGTCTCTATTGCTGTGAGCTGCTATTCTCATCTCTGTTTGTTTTGTGATTCAAAATTGTGTTGTACTTTGTAGTCGCCATCCAAATCCCATGCAGATTGGCGTAGTGTCGACTACCATCTTGGGTATTTGCATTAGTTTTACATTTAACAATGTTTAGTATTGTTTGTGTAGCCTATCTGATGGGCAGAGGGGGGCAAAGGACGTGGGTGCCCCGGGGCCCCCTGGTGGTTTAATCCGGCCATGGTGGCAAAGTGTCCTTGAGCAAGACACTGAACCCCTAACTGCTCGTGATGAGCAGGTTGGCACCTTGGATGGCAGCCTCCACCATCAGTGTATGAATGTGTGTGAATAGGTCAATGTACTGTAAAGCACTTTGAGTGGTCGGTAGACTAGAAGAGCATTAGAAAAGACTAGAAAAGCACTATACAGGTAGTACCCGGGTTACAGTCACCCATACTTACGAACCGACCTCCGTAAAGCCTATTATTTCAAAAAATCAAGTTACACACAACAGTTCATACTAATGAATGGATGGACTGCTTTGCATGATGCTCAAAACACTGCACGTTTTAGGCGGTTCATCGGCCAGAGGGAGAACAACACCACGCCGTTGTCACCATTTTAAGTCAGATCGTGTAAACATTGTTCTGTGTGTTGTGTTTTGATTTAAATGTTTTGTGTGTTTACCCTCATAATCATGGCTTCAAAGCATAAATCTGATGCAAGTGATGGTGGTGCATCGAAGAAAAGGAAAACGAACACAACTGAAACAAAAGTGGAATTAATAAATCATTTAGAGAGAGGTGCAATGCCAACAAATATTGGAAAAGCATTAGGCTACAGTCGATCAATGATCACGATGATCATAAAGGACAAGGGGACAGTAATGGAGTATGTAAAAGGCTCTGTCCCAATGAAAGTGACAATTATCACTAAGCAATGCAGTGGTTTAATTACTGAAATGGAAAGACTATTTGTAATTTAGTTAGGATTACATCAAGGATCGGGTCTGAGCACTTTCTTGTTTGCAATGGTGTTGGACAGGTTGATGGACGAGATCAGGCAGGAGTCTCCTTGGTCTGTTTGTGGATGACATTGTGATCCGTAGCGAGAGTAAGGAGCAGGTTGAGGAGAGCCTGGAGAGAAGAGGAATGAAAGTCAGGAGGAGCAAGACAGAATACATATGTGTGAATGAGAAGGAGGACAGTGGAATGGTGAGGATGCAAGAAGTGGGGGTAACAAAGACATATGAGTTTAAATACTTGGGGGTCAACTGTCCAAAGTAACGGGGAGCGCAGAAGATATTGCAGACAGGATGGAGTGGGTGGAGAAGAGTGTCAGGAGTGATTTGTGACCGAAGGGTACCAGCAAGTGTTAAAGGGAAGCTTTACAAGATGGTTGTGAGACCAGCTATGTTATATGGTTTGGAGACAGTGGCACTGACGAAAAGACAGGACGTGGAGCTGGAGGTGGCAGAGTTGAAGATGCTAAGATTTTCACTGGGAGTGATGAAGAAGGACAGGATTAGGAATGAGTATATTAGAGGGACAGCTCAGGTTGGACAGTTTGGAGATGAAGCAAGAGAGACAAGATTGAGATGGCTTGGACATGTGTGGAGGAGAGATGCTGGGTATATTGGGAGAAGGGTGCTTAATATGGAGCTGCCAGGGAAGAGGAAAAGAGGAAGGCCAAAGAGGAGGTTTAGGGATATGGTGAGGGGGGACATGCAGGTGGCTGGTGTGACAGAGGAAGATGCAGAGGACAGGAAGAAATGGAAACGGATGATCCGCTGTGGTCACCCCTAAAGGGAGCAGCCAAAAGTAGTAGTAGTAGTCATAGTAGTTAGAGGATCAAAATCAGCATAACAGTCCTATTAATTGAGTTAATTAAGGTTCCTTCCGGTATGCAAGACATCACTTGGAACAATAACATTAACTTTTGATTATCTTTTCTTTTCTATCTAAACACTTTAAGAAATGTTTCTTTAATACCTATACAGACATTATCTCTCTCAATTATAAATAATGTACTGCAGTTAAATGTATTATTAGTGCATAATTATATTTATGATTTTCATAGGTAAAGTATATACTATATACTAAGACAAAATTTTGACTAATTGACGTTAGATGTGAACTGTATGTAACTGTTCCAACTTAAAAACACATTTGATTTACGAACAGACTCAAAAATGGAACCTGTTCGTAATCCGGGGACTTCCTGTATAAATGTAGTCCGTTTACCCTTTAATTCACTGGAACCTCAACACTGTTTAATCTGATGCTCCCTTGTGCCTTGAAGACTTGGCAAGTAAACCTTCTTCTGTCTCTGTCAGTATGTTGTATTATGTCCCAATGGTAGATAGATAACTTACCAACCACTACAAAAGTTTATTTAATGTAGCTGTATTAGCAACTTTATATTGTGTGTCATTTAACCTTTGTATTATAATAAACTTGTGGCATTTTTTTTATCTGAATTAAACTTTTTGATGGTATTTATGTGCAATGACTGCTTTGTCATCGTAACTATTAACAGCCTTGTTAGTCTCAACTGCCGTTATCAACAAGTTTGACAAATTCCTCTTTTAGGCCAGTGCTAAAAGCTCGGCTGTGACTTTGGCTGCAAGGGTCCTAAAATATGTTCTGTTGTCACTGGGTAGATACCATTATATTGTTTATATATTTATGTTATAATTGTGATATTATTTGGTCAATCTGGTCTATAATGTCTGAGTGTCCACTACGGATGGGATGGTATTGATATTTAATATCACATTATGCTGACCATAATTATCAGTTTATTATCATCTAATCATTTACGCATGAAGAACATATTTTAAAAAGTACTGTGAATACACACTGAAATCATTACACCATGTTTTATATTGAAACTGTCACTTTTTGCATACACAATTTAGATAAATACAGATCCGTGATAAATTCTGATCTACACTCCTTACCAGTTAATGGCAGTAATGCACCATTTTATTGTGCGCCATCTGCCATAAAACTAGAAGAACATTGTGAATTTGATAGTATTTTCTCCAGTTGGAGCACCTTTGAAATGTAGACACACAGGAAAGAAACGCATAAAGTATGACAATACTCGAGCATTTGATGTGTTTGCTAGAGCGTGCAGTACTGAAACCTTCACTTTACATATTGACAAGCTAGACATACAAACCACAACATGTTTTTCAAAGTCCAAATGCATTGAAGTAAAAGTTAATTTACCTTGCATTGGCTACAAAGCAGGGGGTGGTGGTTACGCAGAGATTGAACTGTTGCCCATTACATCAAAATCAGCAATAGATTGTGACCCTTCCTTTATAACGCACCATTTTGTCTGCCCCCCAGATGCTAATCATAACCACACCAAACGCATGTCTAAAAATAACCATTTAACCCTGTCTAACTGCCATATCCAATAGGGTCATATAATCTGATTGTGATGTAACACCCTTCTTTGCTGCAGCTTTCTGTGTGTTCTGCACAAAGGATGTTCATCGTCAATCTATTTCACTTCAGCAACTTTTAATAAAACCAATATACAGCCATACTTCCAACTTTTTCCTCTTATAGGGGTGAAAAATCTCAGGAGCGCAGTTACTGCAGCCAAGCACACATAACATTCTATGCTCGCGCTGCTGCATATTTGGTAGAGAGATTTGTGGCTGAGATTTGTGGCTGTGTTGGTGACTTTTATTGATGTTGGGCAGTTGACTTTTGACTGCAAAAAACCATTACTTTTTATAAATTAAAATCAAAAATGGTTATTATTGTGATATTTTATATTTGAAACAGATTACTTACCATTGTGTATTTTTTACTGTCACATATAGTAAAACTAGTAACTATCCCATTGCTACTGCCCACTGTGGAAACTGACTGTAGTTGTGTTACCAAAGGTCTGAAAATATATCCTGTTCACATTACTGTATATGCTTCTGTTTTGGTATATTGTGTAAAAAGGAGTGGGCCAAGCACGGAGCCTTGAGGCACATGCTTACTTATTTGGTCTCCATGTTGCCTGTTAGTGACACAAATTTATCCACTGTTCGCTGACTGTCTTGTGAGTCATTTGGTCAAATGTGCAAACTAAATGAGAACATGTAAATGTAAATTGTACTCTTTAATGCAGTTTGACTGACCTGCTAGGCCACTGTTCAGCAAGGCATCCTTCTGTCTGCCTGCTAGAATGAATCTGCAACAGTTCATGCCATTGAACACTCCAGAACCAAATCAATTTCTGGGAGTCTGGCTTTTGGAATACAAAATACTTTCAAATAAAGCTCTAAATAGATTTTTGCTAATCGTCTCGAAACTTGTAAACTGCAGGTGAAGCATAGTATGTGCAGGTAAATATTGTTCTTTCTTCCTCAACTTCCAAGCTAACAATGAGAGTCAAAATAAGACTGGTTGTCAAAAACAAATTAAATATCTACCTATTGTCAGAAACGAATTAAATATCTTTTTCTTTTTTTTTGGCCTACCCACCCCTCCCCCGGTGCTCAACTGGCGAAAAGGCCAACTCACTCTCTCCCAATACCATCTTATTAAAATTTATGACATTGCTGTTAACTCCCCTCCAGTCTGTTGACCTGTTTTCATATTTATTAGATCCTAAATAGATCGTTAACATTTTCTTGATGTGCCTTAAATATGTATTTTATGTATATTTGCATGTTCTCCCCCTGACTGTGTGGGCTTCCTCAGGGTGCTCTTCCCCCCCCCCCCCCCCACCATCAAAAAGACATGCATGTTAGGGTTAATAATTATGTCTGTGCCCCTGAGCAAGGCAATGGAAAGAACTGGAGTTGGTCCCCAGGTGCTGCAGCTGCCCACTGCTCCTATACAATAGGATGGGTTAAATGCAGAGAACAAATTCATAGTAAGGATACAATGACAAATAAAAAGGCTTTAGTATATATTAATCACATCAAAAAAAATTTGAAACTGCAGCTGCCTTCTGAAAATCTCTATTTAATTAGTTAATACTTGTTTGTAGATAAACTTGAGTCTTGCACACTGTGTTGCTGTCCATGAGTAGAGTTGTAAAATTTAATGCATAAACCCACTTCAGTAACATTTAAACAAGGGATAAATTCATATCTGTCCATCATGTTTTAGTCGAGTCTACCAAACACATAGCACTCACACGATCCTTTTTTAAACGCTTGCTTTGACAGATCCACATGTTAGTAAGATGGAGGATGGTCCATTGTGGTTGTGACCAAGTGGTAAACACTGTTGCCTCACAGCAAGAAGGTTCTGGATTCGAACCCCGGGCCGTCCCAGGTTCTTGCTGTGTGCAGTTTACACGTTCTACCCATATCTGCATGGCTTTTCTCCAGGTGTTCCCGTTTCCCCCCACCATTAAAAAGACATGCATGTTAGGGTTAACAGTCCTGCCTGTGCCCCTGAGCAAGGCAATGGAAAGAAGAACCAGAGTTGGTCCCCAGGTGCTGCAGCTGCCCACTGCCCCTATACAATAGGATGGTTAAATGCAGAGAACACATTCATTGTATGTATGTACAAAATGACTAATAAGGTGTATTCTATTATATTCTTCTAATCCATCCATCCATCCATCCATCCATTATCTGAACCGCTTATCCTGCTCTCAGGGTCACGGGGATGCTGAAGCCTATCCCAGCAACATTGGGCGGCAGGCAGGGAGACACCCTGGACAGGCTGCCAGGCCATCACACAGGGCCCACACACACACCACACACACACACACACACACACACACACACACACACACACACACACACACACACACACACACACACACACACACACACACACACACACACACACACATACCTAGGGGCAATTTGGTATGGCCGATTCACCTGACCTACATGTCTTTGGACTGTGGGAGGAACACGTGCTAACCACTACGCCACTGTGCTGCCCATAAGAAAGACTTGAATTGTTTCTTTATGAGAACATTATCCTAAAGAATGTTCCTGGAGAAGAAAAAAAAAAGTGACATAGTGTGTCCAGGTGGCGTAGCAGTCTATTCCGGTTCGAATCCCGTGTTATCTCCGGCTTGGTCGGGCATCCCTACGTGTGGGAAGCCGGATGTGGGTATCTAATCCATACAGTGGCTCTAAAAAGTCTACCCAGTCCTGTTAAAATGGAAGAATTTTTTTTATTGTTAAAAAAAATAATAAATAAATAATTCAAGATTAATCATGTCAGAACTTTATCCACTTGTTCTTTTGTTTTTGTTTTTTTTTAAATTGCAAGCTATACAAATAAAGCGAAAAACAATCAGAAAAAAAAATCAGGGAACAAAAGAGGAAAATACAAAACTTATGATAACATGGTTGCATAAGTGTGCACACCGTTTTATAATCGGGGATGTGGCTGTGGTCAGAATTAAGTAATTACATTCAAACTCATGTTAATATTAGGAAGTATAAACCTGCCATCCATTTAAATGACTGTGATTAACCCCAAATAACGCTCAGCTGTCCTGTAGGATTTCCCTGGCATCTTCTTGGTTGCATCCAACTAAAAAAGCCACGGACCACAAAGATCCATGGTAACCAGAGACGAGCGCACAGCTGTAAAAGTTAAGCCCTGCATCAGCGGAGTCTCTGATGTCTCATTTATCTCCTGACAAAAAATGCATCAGCCCGTTGTTCGTAACGCCACTTTACTCGAAGGCAGAATCAATTCTGCTTCTATAGGATTACGGTCCCCGAATGCAAAGCATCCAGACTTAGTCACTATGCACGCCTACGCAAACACAAAAAAACACCATTCGTGAGGATAAGCTCAGGCTATTAAGGCCAGGCTCCCCACTACCATAGAAAATTACTTTGATCCTGTTTTAGTTGGGCTCAAAACAAACTCATTATGTTTCTATTCCTGGTGTTTGACTCCTTTCCCATGTGCAAGATACTATGTGGTGCCACAAGTCAAAACAATGAATGTTTTCACCTCTTTTTCATTTATTTATATGATCAAATCAAATCAATTTTATTTGTATAGCCCAATATCACAAATTACAAATTTGCCTCAGTGGCCTTAATAGCAACACAGCATACTGTGCTTAGGTATGATGTAAAAACTTGTATCTCCACAAATAAACTTCAGAGAGAATCATTGCAAGAACAACGCAAGGTTTTGGCCTCTGGATTATGTAAAAAAGTGTCCTTAGTCGTGGCAAAACATTCTGCACAAGGAAAGCTATGAGGGCTCTCCAGTTTTACCACTGAAAGCTCAGGGTTACTCTCTGAAGCCCTTTACCTTGTTTGTTCATTACTAGTGTCCTTTAAAAATTACCACTACTCTCGTCAGATCCAAGTATGGCCGGACTCAACAAAGCAGCGGTAATTGGCAAGGCTGTCTTCGGGAGGGGAGCAGAGTCGGTTTGTGTTCGTCACACGTATGCGTCTCTGTGTGTGTCGGAAAAAGCAGTGGTTCGGCCTGGATTCGCCTTGTCACGAAAGTGGCGAGGCGTCTCCTTCGAGACTGCCGGCTGGAGAGATGCAGTTGGTGAATGCATGCAGTATGAGGGTGGGTGTCTGAACTAACATAGGGATCGATTGGCCACTAAATTGGGAGAAAAAGGGAAAATCAGAAATAAATAAAAAATAAATAAATACCACTACTGCTTTCGGCTGCTCCTGTTAGGGGTCGCCACAGCAGATCATCAATTTCTATCTCTTCCTGTCCTCTGCATCTTCCTCTGTCGCACCAGCCACCTGCATGTCCTCCCTCACCACAGCCATAAACCTCCTCTTTGGCCTTCCTCTTTTCCTCTTCCCTGGCAGCTCCATATTCAGCATCCTTCTCCCAATATACCCAGCATCTCACCTCCACACATGACCAAGCCACCCCAGTCTTGACTCTCTTGCTTTGTCTCCAAACCGTCCAACCTGAGCTGTCTGTCTACTATACTCGTTCCTAATCATGTCCTTTTTTGTCACTCCCAGTGAAAATCTCAATATCTTCAACTCTGCCACCTCCAGTTCCACCTCCTGTCTTTTCGTCAGTACCACTGTCTCCAAACCATATAACATAGCTGGTCTCACAACCGTTAACCCAGCCACTGAGGATGCACAAGCCAGTGCATTCTTAGTGCCGGTCCCAAGCCCGGATAAATGGGAAAGTTACGTCAGCAAGGCCATCCAGTGTAAAATCTTTGCCAAGTCAAATATGCAGATCATAAGTCAGATTTCCTCCAAAAAACTTCTACTAAATCCAAAATTTAGATTTCCTAAAAACTACCCCCTTTAAGGCACCATTGCCTTCCCCTCCCTATGCTAGCGAGACACATCTGCAAGACTCAATGCATGCATCACCCAGTCAGGATGAGCAATGAATGAAGCCAAAGGAGGCTTAAAGGTCTCTGCTTATGGTCATAAAACTGTAGTTACAGTAGAAACTGCTTATAGTGATTACATCCATCCAGGCTTCATGATCTGGGAATGGACCCATCTAGACCACAATAGATATATGATCTCTATAAATATAGCCAGGCTATATTTTACTGAATTTATCAAAAGACATTAGCCCTCTGTAGTGTAACAACATAACAACTGCTTCAAATACTTAAAAAATGGACTATAGTTTTCAGTAATATCAGTTAGTGTTGCTGAAATACAATTTAATAACAGTAAGCTGAAGCCTAAAAATGAAAGTAAGCCTGTGCTACTACTACTAAGCTTTAATGTATGAGCCAATGTATGCAATGTATGTAAGTTACCAATGCATAAAAGACCCAAAATGACTACTTAAATTGGACCGTTGTAATGCAATAACTGGGTTGTTTTAATAATATTAGTATATCAATGATTCTGCCAGGCAACTGTGGTTGATCACTACCTTGAGGTGGTTTCCACGATATAAGACATACTGGTCACAGAAAGTTCAGTCAGTTGATCCGGTAGTGTTTATTGAGACAGAAACGTTTCATCACTCATCGAAGTGTCCTCTTCAGTCTCAACTGACTGCAGGTATCCCCACTCTTATACACAATACAGTGGCATAACAACTGAAACCATCGATCGGTTTCTTAGGCAAATTGACATGACCATTAACTAGAGTAACAATGGCCATGTGTACTATTATTGAGCATGCATCAAGGCATTTTGACTCATTTTAGCAATGATTGCCTTAAACTTGCATGCGAGTACAAGTGAATGATGCATAAAATGGCAGACTACAGAAACCACCTGAGATTCAGCCTCAGGTGCAGACAGAATGGGATTACACCTAAAACCCTGCATATGAACTCTTTGGTCAAGGACCACCGAGCTAACCAGATCCTCCAGAAGGCACAGAGTCAGCTGTTGAACAAACGGGTGAGACAAATTAATTTTACTGTCGATGCTTTGAAAGCCAAAAAGGAGCAGAGCCAACAGAGACTTAAATCACGTCTAGATGAGGCCACTTTCCAACATGTGATTGAGTTCACAGTGAAAGCTCATCTAGTACAACATGAAAAGCCGAAAACCAGGCAGGAAATGCCAGAGACATGCCAGAGACATCGGCAGACAGACAGACGCCATGCACATGCCAATGATGTGGACAAGAAGGCGAAGAATATATACAACAGACAACCCGCCCAGGTGAAGAAAGACATCCTTGCTGAGGGGCTGAATGTTGCTGTCACGCTGAAGCAAGTCCTGCAAGTAGAACTGATCACAGCCATGGAATCGGCGATCTGTAACAACATCACAGAACTCGAAGTGGAGCAACTGTGGACAAAACTTTCAACCTGCCTGCATCAGCAGAGATGGGAGGAATGCTCTCGCAGCTCTCAGTAACCTTATTGAGAGCCGTGAGAGCATTGATGATGATATCCAAAGGAGTTGAATCAAGTGCAACTGGACTTGGTATATATCGGTGAAGACGTTTCGCCTCTCATCCAAGAGGCTTCCTCAGTTCATGCCTTTCTGACTAGACCAAGCTAGTCTGACTGGCTGGTGATGAGACTCAGCATTTATCCTCTAGGAGTCGTTGTCAGAGCTATTGATATGCGTGGCTCTTTGTGATCCGATGTTTAGCAACGCCCATCGCTAACAGAGCCATAGATATGAGTGGCTCTTTTGTGTACCGATGTATTGACGATATCAATAGCTCTGACAATGACTCCAAGAGGATAAATTCTGAGTCTCATCAGCTGAGTCTCATCCAACTCCTTTGGATAACCATGACCTGGATGAATGAGAACATTCACAGACACCATTGATAATGATGCTGTTGTCCTTGGACAACAACATCATCATTCTTCCGGCAGACAAAGCCAGAATCGCTATTGTATTAAACCAGACAGACTATCATGAGGAATGTGTTATGTTACTTAGCGACATGAACACGTAGGAGCCCCTGAAACGAGATCCAGGAAGTGGTTACAAGAAAAGGTGATATATTGTCTGCCGCTGTTAGAACAGGACAATGTTACTGACAGAATTCTGTACCATAGATTATACCCAGGCGAAGCAACACCTAGACTGTATGGGTTACCTAAGATACATATACAGGACCTATTGTTAGTATGATTAACTCAGTAACCCATGGCGTCTCTAACTTTCTAGCATCTATTCTTAACCCATTGGTAGGCAGTAATTAATGTCACATTCAGAACACTATGGATTTTGTGGATAAGGTGAGGAACATCATTATGGAGGGGGATAAAACAGTAGTCTCTTATGATGTTAAGTCTCTCTTTATGTGTTTTCCTGTTGATGAAGCAGTGGAGGTGGTCCATATAAATTACAGGACGACATCATCCTTAACAGTAGGACCACCGTTAACACTGACCAAGTGTGTCTACCCCTGAAGCTGTGTCTTCAGTCCACATACTTCACATACAGGGGGCAGTACTATAGGCAGAAGCATGGGTGTGCTATGGGTTCCCCAGTTACACCTTATAGTTTCCAACTTGTATGTGGAGGAAGTGGAAAAGAGGGCTCTGATGTCTATCCAGGGACACCACCTAGCCATTGTTTCAGATTTGTGAACGACATCTGGGTTTAATTTAAATCTCAGGATGTACCACATTTCACTGACCACATGAACTCAATGGAAAACCACATCTAGTTCCCCAAGGAGGATGAAAAAAATTACAGTTTAGACTTCTGAGACTGTGAAATTGGAATTGGTGATGGGGACATTTGATTGTTGATGTTTACCATAAAACAGCACATACTGATCAGTACGTAAGGTTTGACTCTCATCATCCACTGGAGCACAAACTTGGAATCATCACGATACCACTGAACTGACAACGTCCCCACCAACACAGCGGCTGGGGAAGGGGAGAAATCCCACATTAAACAGGCCCTGGTTAAGTGTGGTTATGCTAACTGGGTGTTTGTCAAAGCCAGGAAGACGCCCAAACAGTGCACCAGCCGATCGAAGAGAGGAGAAGGACAACAGCTGCCTAAACGTAAACTGGTGGTGATTCTGTATGTGGCGGGAGTGTCGAAACAGTTGAGACGCACATTATCCAAACGCCATGTTTCAGTTTCTTTCAAACTCCAAAACATGCTGTGCCAGAAATTGGTCCACCCCAAGGATCAGGACCCCAGCACAAACAGAGCGATATAGTGTATGCTGTTAAGTGGCAGGAGGATTGTTGTGACTTGTACATCGGGGAAACGAAACAGATGCTGGCCAAGAGGATGGCACAACACAGAAGGACTAACACTTCAGGCCAGGACTCCACAGTCTACACCCATCTTCAGGCCAGTGGCCACGCTTTCAAGGATGAGGATGTGCACATCCCTGGTTTAATCGAGGAGTCCATCTATGTGAAGAGGGAATGACCATACCTGAACCAAGTTTGGGGCCTAAGAGCACATCTGTTGCCATCTTACAATGCTGTGACTGCAACTGTTCCCCAATCCTCTGTGAATAGTACACATGGCCATTGAAACACTAGTTAATAGTCATGGCAATTTGCATATGAAACTGATTGTTGGTTTCAGTTATTGTGCCACTATATTGTCAGTACAGACTGCAGGTGTCCACTTAGATGAGTGATGAAATATTTCTCTCAATAAATGTTGTGTCCAGACGAACTTTCTGTGATTACTTTACCTGGATTATTGAGCATGCATCAAGACATGATGATTTTTCTTTTTCTTTTTTCTTTCAGTCGACAACTTTGTCCATTTGCACAGTGTTACATCATGCCAATAAAGAAATGTGAATGTGAATTTGACAACTTACCAAGGTTAATCTATTATCATTATTAGAGTCAGAGTATTAACTAGTTTGTGTCTTTTTAATATGTCTGTTGAATCCCGATGTGACTTCTGAACGTGGGATAATGAGTGAATGTTTTTTTGGTTTTTTTTTAGGGACACAACAGGACAATTAAAAATGTCTTCACGCTTCAATGAATGGCTATAGTGTAGTTCTTAAACTCCAGTGGACTTAATGTCTTTCTTGTGTAACGCTTTATTACTTTTTGGTATTGAATTATTATGAACTAGCTAATTAAATTGGCTACTGTGAGTTCAGCATGCTGAAGGTTTTAAACAGTTTGTGAAGGATTCTCTGGTGAAAATGTTCCTTTGTCACTGCTGCGAAACTAAGCATTTACTGCCAGTGATTATGAAGAGTCTCGGAGAGCTTCTTTCTGCTTCTTTGGCAGACATCAAATGCTAAACTTCCAAGTCTGTTGTGAGGGTTATGGACATGATAATTACTGTAGATTAACACTGGCCAGTGTAGGTCAACATCTATTGTTTTTTACCTTCTAAAAAAAAAATCAATCCCCCTCCACATTCTACTGTCAGAAGTTAGTCTGCATAATGGGCATCTGGGTAGCGTAGCAGTCTATTCCGTTGCCTACCAACACGGGGCTCGCTGGTTCAAATTCCCGTTTTACCTCTGGCTTGGTCGGGTGACCCTACAGACAGAATTGCCCGTGTCTGCTGGTGGGAGGCCGGATGTGGATATGTGTCCTGGTCACTGCAGTAGTGCCTGTTCTGGTCAGTCAGGGTGCCAGTTTGGGGGGGAGGGGGAATTGGGGGGAATAGCGTGATCCTCCCACGTGCTACGTCCACCTGGCAAAACTCCTCACTGTCAGGTGAAAAGAAGCGGCTGGCGACTCCACATGTATTGGAGGAGGCATGTGGTAGTCTGCAGCCCTCCACGGATCAGCAGAGAGGGTGGCGCAGCGACCGGGATGGCTCAGAAAAGTGGGGTAATTGGCCAAGCACAATTGGGGAGAAAAACGAGGGAAAATCCCGAAAAATAAAGAAAAGAGTAGTTATTCACCATCAACATACTACGTTCCTCAGCTCTGGGCCTGTTGGTGTTGTTAGGTGTAGAAAATATTTTTAACCATCTACAACAGCAAGGATAGCAAAGTTAACCTCCGATACCGAGCTCTGACTTGTTTCTGAAGTTTTTATCCAGGGTAAGTTTTCATTATTCCTGGGATGAGTACAGCGAGGCCGGCATCCATAAGTGTGCCATAAGGAAACTCACGCAGCATTTGGAAAACTTCCACCCAAAAATGCTGAAGTTATTTTGAGACTTAACCAGTGTGACAGAATGACACAATTAGGAAGACGTGTGCACATTTTGCTATTCAGAGACAGATACCAAGGAAGTCACTTTATTTGTTTATTTATTTTGGCATTGTACACATTACAACAAAAAAATTTCTCTGCGTTTAACCATCCTATTGTATAGGAGCAGTGGGCAGCTGCAGCACCCGGGGACCAACTCCAGCTCACCTTTCCATTGCCTTGCTCAGGGGCACAGACAGGAATGCTAACCCTAACATGCATGTCTTTTTGATGGAGGGAGGAAACCGGAGCACCCAGAGAAAACCCATGCAGACACGGGGAGAACATGCAAACTCCACACAGGAAGGACCCAGGACCTTCTTGCTGTGAGGCAACAGCGGTAACCGCTGGACCACCGTGCTGCCCCCGAAAATCCAGTTGGCTAAACACTGCAAGAAACTGAAGCTGTTACTGAAATGTCTGCCAGTGTTTATCTTCCTTTTCTCTTCCATGTACTATGGGACATTTTTTTTTCTTTCTGTATCTCCACTTTCCCCTGTCATCCATATATAACCCGCCCCCACCCACACACACTGTAGTTCGCAAACCACGTTGTTTAAGGGGCTGCTTAACAACGTGCAGCAGCGGGGATCGCTTTGTTATTCACTGTAAACAAATCATTTGGTCCACATATCCTCTCCCTATGTGTTCCCTACTTCCATAAAAACAGTTGCATCAGAATTATCGCTCTGCCTTGTCTTCCCTCTTTCTTCCCCACCTCCTTATTATGTAGTTTCCCTCTTCACATCTCTCTCATCATTCCTCCCGCCGCCCCCACCGCTCCGCCGGGCTTTGATTGGATAATAGTAGATATGTCACTGTCATGCTCTGAGATTGCTGTTAAAAGACAGAAAAAAATATTATTTTCAAGCACCCCCCCCCGGCCATTACTATCATGCCATATTATAGGTATTTTACAATAAACTATACGCTTGCTGACAGTGTAATGAAAGCATCAGATTATAATTATAAAAGATCATTATAAAAGTGGATGTTGCCCCCATTTGTTAAGGATTTATGCCATTTAAAACAAAATAAGCCACAGTAGTGTCTAATACTTTATATAATATGCAACAGGATAAGGTTTCCAGGCAACAAATACAATTCAATCTGAAATGAAGACTTTTGAATACTCTTGTTTTGCTACAAACCAACAATTCCTGCTCTGGGTGTTATTCATGTTTAGGGGATTTGGGTGATTGTACAACCCTGAAAACGGTACCAGATCAGTCTTTTGCAGATTTCATTACGTTCAAAAACTAATCTTCTTAAATTTCCCTGTAGGGGAACTGAAATGACCATAAACTTTCTGTGTGTCATGCTTTGTCCAAAATAAAGGCCAAGGGTAGTTCAAAGATGGCTGTAATTATGTGTCGATGTAACAGAGAGTGACACAATGACAGTTTGGGCTAATCCTGTCTGTTTATTACATGTGAAAACACTGTGTGGCCAAAAAAAAGCAAGGATGCTTGATTTAATTTTGTCTGCTATCTAATCAGTGGGGTATCTGTATAAACTATGCATGGTACAGTAGACAAAGTCACAGCTGTTCAATCCCTCCACATGATGTCAGCAATCGTCCACCTTCCTGAAATCTTCTCGAGCATGGCACTCATACGATTTCTTTCTTCTTTCTTTTTTGGAGTTTTCCCCCTTTTTCTCCCCAATTGTACCTGGCCAGTTACCCTATTTTCCAAGCCGTCCTGGTCGCTGCTCCACCCCTTCTGCCAATCCTAGGAGGGCTGTATACTACCACATGCCTCCTTCAAAACATGTGGAGTCGCCAGCCACTTCTTTTCACCTGACAGTGAGGAGTTTCTCCAGGGGGACATAGTACATGGGAGGATCACGCTATTCCCTCCATTTCCCCCCTCCCCCTGAAGAGGTACCCCAACCGACCAGAGGAGGCGCTAGTGCAGCGACCAGGACACATACCCACATCCGGCTTCCGACCCGCAGACATGGCCAATTTTGTCTTTAGGGATCCCCGACCAAGCCGGATGTGATACAGGGATTCGAACCGGCGATCCCCATCTTGGTAGGCAACAGATTAGACCGCCACACTACCCAGATGCCCAAGCACTTATACAATTTCACCGCTATAGAGTAATGCCATGGTGATTGATTTCCATTGCACCGGCCTGCATG
The DNA here is from genome assembly GCF_029633865.1 of Lampris incognitus. NCBI lineage: Eukaryota > Metazoa > Chordata > Actinopteri > Lampriformes > Lampridae > Lampris > Lampris incognitus. The sequence goes on along the minus strand of NC_079211.1, from coordinate 44,630,119 downwards.
GTTGTGGGTACCATCTGGGAAAGATTTTGGCCTTTGAGGGACCACGGAGTGATATCTCATTCGTGGTGGACTCATCATATGCCGTCGCTGGTAAGTAACATCACAAATACAACATTGTAGGCTAGAAATAATTTGATAATTCAACACAACTGCATAATTAAAATGTGTCTTTGGACCGATGATGACATTCACTCTCTAACTAATGCCAGTTATAATTAGTTGCCAATTAATGGTAGCATAACGGAGAGCAGAAGTCGGTGGCTGAAGCAACACCATGGCAATGAAAGAAATCCTGTTAACCCCTGTATATCATGTAAAGGCATCAAGAACCAACCAGACTTTCTTAAGAGAAACGCCGCATGGTTCTGCACATGCACCTAAAACAGGAGGTCTGAATCCCTCCCCCAGAGCACCTCCGGGGAGAGTCGTTCTGCAGCTAACCTTCTGCTCTGACCTCCTTGTGTAGACAGTCGTGCAAAGAGAGAATATCCCCGGTAGGAATCAATTAAGAATCAAGTTATTAGCTCTCCTTGTCATACAGTATATGGAGGGATGCACCAGTGCCACCAAGACAAATCCCCTGTGTATTTATAGGTGACATTTAAAGTGAGGCCGAGTCTGTCTTCCTCTGTTGTTGTCTGTACCGCTTGACCTTTTTGTGTTTTCGCACACAGCGCTGGTGTGAAATGGCAGTGAACCCTGCATGATAATTAATGAAGTATAGGACACTAATTGGGATCATTATGACAGACACTGCACTAGTATTACTGTAACAGACAGTAAATGGTATCGCTATGACTACCTCTAATTGGTATCATTGTGACAGACACTTGAGGTAGGGAAGCTGCTGCTCTCGCGCTGCTGAGAATTCTGGACTGTTGCTAAGAAACAGCTCTTCAGTGAGATTACTGATCCCATAACTGTGTGTGTGTGTGTGTGTGTGTGTGTGTGTGTGTGTGTGTGTGTGTGTGTGTGTGTGTGTGTGTGTGTGTGTGTGTTCACTTGACAAGATTTAGTAAAATTCCCTATTGCTGTCCATCCCAGTTCTCTACTTTTTCTCTATCAGTTTTTAAAGGTCAGAATGCACTCTGAAGAAATAGCGGTTGTCGTCACGACTGGATAAATCAAATTTATCTGTTTTCTAAACTCAGCTTTAACTTTTGTACAGCGAACTTGTTTGTGTCTCCCCGTCTGCCGCCCAATGGCTGCTGGGATGGGCTCCAGCATCCCTGCGACCCTGAATAAGGAAGGGTAAGCGGTTTGGACAATGGATGAATGGATAGAACTAAGAGTTCAAATCTGTGTTATTGTGGTGGACACGTATTGGGGACAGAATTCAACCCAGGAACTAAGGGTTAAGTCATGGTTGCCCTGGCAGGTTAACGCAGGGTTAAGTTATGGTTGTCCAGCCAGTTTTCTGATTATTCTTGCCACCTCCGCTCAGTCGAGCTGTGGTTTGGTTGCTCTCTGATTTACCGTGGATTAAAGAAAGTTGCCTACACGGCTAAAGTGTGAACCTACGGTCTTCTCCGTTCCTTCGGCTCTACACTGGTGACCCCGACGTCGGTTTTCGGATAAGTTTTCTGAAACCACACACATTATGGCTACGAACGCCGTTGCAATTAAACTGCCGGAGTTTTGGGAGTCTTCCGCGGCTACATGGTTCGCGCAGGCTGAGGCACAGTTCGCGCTCAGAGACATAACAGCAGACGAGACCAGGTACTACTACGTATTGGCAGCGCTGGGGTGCGCTACGGCTTCCAGGATAAGCGGTTTCATAACCAACCCACCGGCCGATGGTAAATACGCCGCACTTAAACATCTCCTCCTTGAAACTTTTGAACTGTCAACAACGGAGAGAGCACGTCGCCTCTTCGCAATTCAGGGCTTGGGAGATGGCAAACCATCGGAGCTAATGAGCAGGATGTTAAACCTACTGGGTCAAGAAAAGCCATGTTTCCTATTTATGGAGCTGTTTCTGCAACCCCCTTATGACGGCCCCTTCCGCGTCCTGGAACGGGGAACTAAGCACCTGGTGGTGGATTTTGGGGGCACGGCCGAGCATGTTTCAGTGGACCGAGTTAAACCCGCACACCTGGACTTGACGCAGCCGTTGGAGTTAGCCCAACCTCCTCGTCGCGGTCGTCCCCCGGCTCCGCCTCCTCCCCCCGTGGAGGCCCGAGCTGCCTCTTCTGCTCCTCAGGCCGACCTCCACAGGCCCGCGTCAATGCCTCCCAGAGACACTCCGGCCCCTGTTATCCGGAGCCGCCGCGGACGGCCTGTTGTCCCCCCGCGCCTGCCTGACTTCGATTACTAGGGCGAATTCTGGGGGGGCTCATGTGGTGGACACGTATTGGGGACAGAATTCAACCCAGGAACTAAGGGTTAAGTCATGGTTGCCCTGGCAGGTTAACGCAGGGTTAAGTTATGGTTGTCCAGCCAGTTTTCTGATTATTCTTGCCACCTCCGCTCAGTCGAGCTGTGGTTTGGTTGCTCTCTGATTTACCGTGGATTAAAGAAAGTTGCCTACACGGCTAAAGTGTGAACCTACGGTCTTCTCCGTTCCTTCGGCTCTACATTATGTAAAAAAACTTGGTGAATATTTAAACTGGACACGAAACAGTCAATCAAGTCAACACTATTGTCTAAATGTATTCCCGCTCTAATCAACAATCATATAACAAACATGACAAACCTAAACACATAAAGGGGAGGAAAAAAGAACCGTTCTAACTTTTCGCCACCATCTTGCAGTACTATAACCTGTGACGTCACAGGGTTGTTGGCTTGATCGAGTTCAGCAGAAAGAGAGAGAGACAAAGTTGGAGACTGGAAGTTGTGGAACCGGTGCTTTGGGGTGAAGAGCTGGTCAGCAGCACTACCTGCTGGCTGTTACCCAACCGATCGGAGTCCATCTGCTGTCAGGAGGCTGGTCGGGACCATACGTTGCGTAATCACGCATCAACACATTCAGCATACTGCAGCGAATTCGGGGGGAAAGCTGGGAGACCATCGCCACAACCGGGACGCGAACCCGTGTCTCCCACTCCGCAAGCGACAACGTTAACCAGTCGACTAAAGGGTCCGACCCGTTAATCAAGGACCAACGTGTCTACTTATCTGCAGTAGACCAACAGCGCTGCCTAGTGGTGGTTAAGCTAGGCTCTCATATACCCCGGATGTTTGACTGCTGCGACAGTCGGAGAGCTACAATAAAGAGGACAAGACGTTGGGAATTGGTCTTCGGCTCAAATCACTGTTATGGATATATTAGCAGTATAGGATACATCCAGATAATATAGCGAATATATTACAGTGGCGACGAGGATGGGATTCCTTTAATGTGAGAAGGTAATCCCGGTAGTTAATAAAAGCGGACGAAGCAACGTGACGCTACAAGCTAGCTTCCAGCCAGCTAGCAAGAAAAGACTAGCTAGCCAAGCCAAGCACAAGCATGGCGCATTTCATCGGCAATATTGCTGAATACAAGGAAGGTAAAGAGGACTTCGAGTCGTACCTTGAAAGATTGGAGCAATGGATGCTCGTTAATGAAGTGGAGGACGGTAAGAAGGCCAATGTTTTCCTGTCTGTGATAGGCGCAGAAGCCTATGGCCTACTAAAGAATCTCTGCATACCAGAAAAACCGAGTAGCCTCACGTATGCAGTACTGAGCGGGAAACTAGCATCCCATTATAAACCCAAGCCACTAATCATAGCTGAACGTTTTAGATTTCAGAAAAGAAACCAACTAGAAAATGAGTCAGTGAGTGATTATGTGGTTGCTTTAAAGCACTTGTCCACACATTGTGAATTCGGTCAGCATTTAAATGAAGCACTGAGAGACCGATTTATTAGTGGTTTAAAGGTGGAGGCTATTCAGAGAAAGTTGCTCGCAGAACACAATCTGACTTTTGCAAAAGCATGTGAGCTGGCCTTATCTATGGAAATGGCGTCAAAGAACACGCTGGAGTTTGCCAGCAAACCAAGCGGAGCTGCAACTGTGAATAAGATAGACAAGAAGAGAACAAGCAAGGGTGTGTGGAGAAGCAAGTCGTCCACCAGCGAGTGGAAAAGCAAGCAACCTACCAGTGACAACTCTAGACCACAGAGAACAGAAACGCACCAACCCTGTTACCGATGTGGAGGTAACAACCATGCAGCTCAAGTATGTAGGTATAAAACCGAGACATGCCACAAGTGTTCCAAGGTAGGGCACATAGCAAGAATGTGTAAAACTAAAAATAGACAGGGACATACACAGTATGTGGCTGAAGACCACAGTCCAAGTGAGAGAGGAGATGGAAATGATGATGAACTGTTTGGTGCGTATCCGATGAATACAGTGTACTCCACGAATACAGTTGGTAATGGAAAAAAGGACATTACGGTCAGTATTAAGTTAGAAGGAAACCCTGTAGACATGCAGCTTGACACAGGAGCTGCCGTAACCCTGGTATCTGAGATAGTGTACAAGGAACATCTCTCACACCTGCCACTGAAAGAAAGTAAAGTGCGTCTGTCAACCTTTTCCGGTGAGAACATTCCCTTGATGGGCCAAGTGACTGTCAATGCGAAATATGACAACCAGAGTGGAGATTTACCTCTTGTGATTGTGAAAGGTGACAGATCAGCCCTCTTTGGCCGTAACTGGCTGGCCAATTTTAAACTAGACTGGGCAAGCATATTCTCAGTTACACCAGCAGGGGGCAGTGATAACACAGATGTAGAGGCAGTGTTACAGAGACATAAAGCAGTATTTGCTGAGGAGCCTGGCACTATTCGTGAATTTAAGGCAAATATCAAAGTGAAGCCAGATACAAAACCTGTCTTCAGAAAGGCAAGACCAGTGCCATACGCACTAAAAGACACAGTTGAAAAAGAGCTAGATAGGCTGGAAAAAGCTGGTATTATCTCAAAGATAGACCATAGTCAGTGGGCTGCCCCGATAGTAGTTGTACCCAAATCAGACAAGTCAATTCGTATCTGTGGAGACTATAAAGTCACGGTTAATCAGAGTGTGGAAGAGGAGACCTATCCACTACCGAACGCTGAGGATCTCTTCGCCACACTGGCCGGGCGCACTCTCTTTAGCAAATTAGATCTCTCACATGCCTACCAACAGCTTGAGTTAGAGAAGGACTCAGAGAAGTATTTAACAATAAATACCCACAAAGGACTGTATGTTTATCACAGACTTTCATATGGAGTGTCGAGTGCACCTTCTATGTTCCAGAATGTGATGGACCAGATACTACAAGGCTTAGAGCATGTGACCTGCTTCCTCGATGACATACTAGTCACAGGCAGAACAAGAGAGGAGCACCTGAGGAACCTAGATGAGGTTTTGAGCCGACTGGAGAGCTACGGGGTAAGAGTGAAAAGAGCAAAATGTGACTTCATGCAGGAGAAAGTAGAGTACCTGGGGCATCTTATAGATAAAGAGGGACTTCACCCCACTGAGACAAAGGTTGCCGCCATCGTAAATGCACCCCAGCCCACAAACGTCACAGAGCTACGGTCATTCCTAGGACTGTTAAACTATTATGGCCGTTTCATGAAAGATCTGTCGACCGTATTGCAGCCACTACACCAACTCCTGAAGAAGGAAGTCGAATGGAAATGGACACCAGAGTGTGCAGCAGCATTCAAGGCTGCCAAAGAACAGTTAGTGAAAAGCTCAGTAGTAGTACACTACGACACGCAGAAACCACTGAGATTAGCTTGTGACGCATCCCCTTATGGGATAGGTGCGGTAATGTCACACATAATGGAAAATGGGGGCGAGAAACCAATCGCCTTTGCGTCACGTACGTTGACAGAGGCAGAGAGTAAATATAGTCAGATAGAGAAGGAGGCGTTGGCCATAATATTTGGCGTGACCAAATTTCATAAATATCTCTATGGCCGCAAATTCAGTTTAATAACTGACCACAAACCCCTCCTTGCCATCTTAGGACCCAAGTCAGAAATCCCTACACTAGCCGCTTTGCGTATGCAGAGATGGGCACTGAGGCTTATGGCTTATGACTACAGTATAGAGTACAGAACGTCAGTGGACAATGCAAATGCGGATGCGTTATCTAGACTGCCGGGGAAAGAAAAGGACAAAACAGCGGAGGAGAACAGCATTTTTTATTTCTCATTAGTAGATGAGCTACCCGTGCAGGCTACAGAGATTGCACAGAGCACTCTCAAGGACCCAGTCCTATGCAAGGTACTGGAACTGACCCGGTCTGGATGGCCGAGTTACATCAACGATGACACACTGAAACCGTACTTCAACCGAAGGAATGAACTGTCTGTGGAACAAGGATGCATTCTGTGGGGAATTCGAATTATCATCCCACCAGCACACAAAGAACGACTACTGTACGACCTACACCAAGGGCACCCCGGAGGATGCAGGATGAAAAGTTTGGCGAGGGGCTATTTATGGTGGCCTCAGTTGGACAGTGATATCGAACGTGCAGTGCAGCAATGTGATGCTTGTCAGAGTGTGAGGAAACTACCAGCAGTAGCACCACTACACTGCTGGCAGTGGCCTACGAGAGTGTGGCAGAGGCTACATATTGACTTTGCAGAGAAGGATCAGCAACATTTCCCAGTGTTAGTAGACAGTCATTCAAAATGGCTTGAGGTGATCCCCATGGCAACAACTACCGTTGCCAAAACGATCGAAGTGCTGCGGAGCATCTTTTTGTCCTACGGTCTTCCTGAGGAGATCGTCTCGGACAACGGTCCACAATTCACCTCGCTGGAGTACAAAACATTCCTGAAAAGCAACGGCATTAAGCAGACCTTGGTGCCAGCTTACCATCCGGCTTCTAATGGTGCCGCAGAGAGAGCAGTCCAGACGGTGAAAGCTTCACTTCTGAAACAGCTGCTCAATGAGAAGAAACAAAACGTCACTATTACAGTGAAACACAGGCTCGCCAACTTCCTGTTGTCATACAGGACCACACCACACAGCGTTACAGGTTGCACACCAGCAGAACTGTTCCTCAAACGTCAGCCTAGGACCAGGTTCAGCCTGCTGAAGCCAGACCTCGCTCGAGTGGTGGGGGACAAACAACAAAAGCAGAAGGACTATCATGACCAACCCGCCTCGAAGCTGAGACATCTGTCAGAGGGGGACTCAGTACTGATCCGAAACTTTCGTGGAGGAAAGGAGAGGTGGACGAAAGGGACAGTGGAAAAGAGACTCGGACCAGTCACCTACCTGGTGTGGAATGGAGTGAACCGACGTTCAGTCCACATTGACCATCTACTGTTCGACCGACCCTCCAGTCCTCCTGAGGCATTTCAGTTTCAGGATTACCAGATGGGTATCAGCAACACCTACTCTGCAGTTGCGGATTTGGGGGGGGAAAGGCACACCTGGAGCCATAGGTGCTAGCCCGTACTCACCTGAAGATACACCCGTTCCAAGGATGCAGGCTCCGGAGAAGCTTGCAACACCCTTACGAGGTTCGGTGGGCAAGGCCGTGTCGCCTCCTCACCGAGCATCCACTTCCCCTGAGGTGGTTGAGCGCCGATACCCTCAGAGAGAGAGGGCACCTCCAAAACGACTGTCTTTGTAAGATCAGCCGAGTTCCTGAATAAAAGAGTTCCTGAGAGACTAAATTGTTCAACTCCTGTTCAAAAAAAAAAAAGTGAAAAAGAGTTCCTGAGACTGATATGTAAATGGGCAAATGTGGGTCGAAGTGGGTTGTGTAACCAGTAATGACCAAGTAAAAGATGCTGAAAGTAATTTGCCATATCAGCATGTTTTAGAGTGATAATATTTTATTAGGGGAACTTCATAGTTTAAGGGGGAGGAGTGTAGTAGACCAACAGCGCTGCCTAGTGGTGGTTAAGCTAGGCTCTCATATACCCCGGATGTTTGACTGCTGCGACAGTCGGAGAGCTACAATAAAGAGGACAAGACGTTGGGAATTGGTCTTCGGCTCAAATCACTGTTATGGATATATTAGCAGTATAGGATACATCCAGATAATATAGCGAATATATTACACTATCCATGCACGTTACAATACTATGTTGGGAGGTGGGGCGTCCGGCTTACGTGGGAGTCTATTCCATTGCCTACCGACACGGGGATCGCCGGTTCGAATCCCCGTGTTACCTCCGGCTTGGTCGGACTCGGGCGCCGTGTCTGCGGGTGGGAAGCCGGATGTGGGTGTGTGTCCTGGTAGCTGCACTAGTAGCGCCTTCTCTGGTCAGTCGGGGCGCCTGTTCGGAGGGGAGGGGGAACTGGGGGGAATAGCGTGATCCTCCAATGCGCTACGTCTCCCTGGCGAAACTCCTCACTGTCAGGAGAAAAGAAGCGGCTGGCGAGTCCACATGTATCACTGGAGACGCGTTAGTCTGCAGCCCTCCCGGATCGGCAGAGGGGGTGGAGCAGCGACCGGGACGGCGTGGAAGAGTAGGGTAATTGGCCTGATACAATTGGGGAGAAAAAGGGGGGGAAATAACTATGCTGGGAGGTGTAATATTCTCTAGAACAGTGTTTCTCAACCGAGGGTGCGCGGACCCCTAGTGGTCCGTGGTGTAATTGCAAGGGGTCCGTGAAAATAAAATATCTTTCAAAAAAGATCCTATGACATTTATAGAAATAGGATTATTTTACTCAAATGTGACTGAGACCTTTATCTACCTAAACTATAAAGGGTAACAGGACTTTTTTCTCTAATTACATCTGTTTCACAAGTGTAATTTATTGTATTTTAATAAGAGATCTCGCTCCCGTTTGCATTGTTAAAAGTTACTGCATAGAAATTCTGTTGTTACATATATCTGAAATTTACTGCATAAGAATTATGTTTTGTTAACTATATCTAAGTTACAACTGAAAGCTCTTATTTTTGCCCCAAAGAGTGAATAAATGCTATAATGCAATTTAAAATGCAGTTTCTACTGTTTCTATCAAATTGCAACCCCCCTCCCCCAAGATCAGGTGGAGGGGTCCTCAGCAAAAATACACAGGGGGTCCAGGACCCCAAAAAGGTTGAGAACCACTGCTCTAGAATATAATAGCCCGTTTGGCTATAAGGTTGATGCGATACATGCACTCCTATTGGCTGTTAATTTAGCTGCAAGCTGATTGGTCCATCTGATGCATGAGGGCGCAGGGGAACCACATAATCGTCAGGCTATGTTTAGCACGCAGACGAGTCGCTACCGCGGAGCTGGCTGCTGTGTGATTGTAACCGTCGCCGTTGAAATAAAGACACTGAACTATAAAGTCGTCATCGGATCCCTCCATATAGACAGAAAGTCAGACAGGAGGTGGACATGCTGGAGGTGGCAATGCTTTCACTGAAAGATGTCCGAGCTGAAACACCGAAGCCTGCTGTCAATAGCAGGTAGGTCAATCTAGCTGTAACCACTGGCGGATGAACCATAACGTTATGCAGTAAATAAAACAAAAACGCCCTGGGTCACACAGCCGACCAGGTTGCATGCTTCCGGTGAACGAACTAGTGTGATGCACAGCACGTCTGAGATGTCAATATGATGTCCATGAATGCTTGCTATGCATAGTTTGTTTAAAGCACGTTGTGTAACCAACGTTTGGGATACCAGGGTCCAAAAAACCGTGGCGTACACAGGTTGATGTTGGATATTCAGACATTCAGCCGGGTTCATCCTCAATCACTTTTGAGTGAGATCATCAATAGATAGTGGGCGTATTCAGGAATCTGACAGAAAAAAAAAAGATTCTGACAGTACAGAAATGATTCAGTGCTGTTCTCCATTTCAGTGGCGGTTTATGAAAATGGGCTGTTTTGTCCTTGGCTGTAACCCTGTAAAATGCATACCAGAAAGCTGAACCAGTTCATCTCGACACGATGTTTATTGGGAGAAACGTTTCATAACTCATCTAAAGGACCTCTTCAGTCTCAACTGACTGCAGTATCCTTACCTTTATGCACAATACGGTGGCCATGATAATTAACTAGAGTTTCAGTGGTCAGGGAATAGTTGCAATCACATCATTGTAAGATGGTGACAGATGTATTCTTAGCCCCCCCCCCCCCCCGCTTCAGGGATGGTCGTTCACTCTTCACAAAGATGGCCTCTTTGACTCCCCAAACCAGCATTCCTCCCTATCAATCCTTGAAACAGTGGCCACTGGTCTGTAGATGGGTGTAGACTGCAGAGTCCTGGCCTGATGCATTAGCGCCTCTGTGTTGTCCCATCCTCTTGGCCAGCATCTGTTTATTTCCCAGATATACAAGTCACAACAATCCTCCCGGCACTTAACAGTGTACACTATATTGCTTTGTTTGTGCTGGGGGACCCGATCCTTGGGGTGGACCATTTCTGGCGCAGTGTGTTTGGGGGTTTGAAAGCAACTGAGATGCGGTGTTTGGAAAATATGTGTCTCAACTGTTCTGACACTTCCGCCACATACAGAATCACCACTCGTTTACGCTTAAGAAGATCTTTTCCCTGTCCTCCCTTCAATCAGCTGGTGCACTGTTTGGGCATCATCCTAATTTTGACAAATGCCCAGTTAGGATAACCACACTTAACCAGGGCCTGTTTAATATGGGATTTCTCCCCTTCCCCGGCTACTGTGTCGGTAGGGACATTGTCAGTTTGGTGGTACAGCACCCAGATGACTCCTAGTTTGTGCTCCAGTGGATGATGAGTCAAACCTTAAGTACTGATCAGTAGATGTTGGTTTACAGTAAACATCAACAATCAAATGTCCCCTGTCACCACTTGCAATTTCACAATCTAGGAAGGATAACCTGTCATTTTTCACATCCGCCCTTATGCTGGTTTAAACAGGGAGTGAAACATGCCATCTACATGAAGAGGGAACGACCATTCCCGAACCGAGGTGGGGGCTTAATAACCCGTTGATGCACAACATGGGTCAAAAGTGACCCATGTTGTGCATTTATGTTCTATATCTTTGCCATAAATGAATTTCATCATTCAGTATTCCAGGTATTCCTCAATCAACTTGTTTTTGATCATCATACAGCCTTCTTTTATTTTTTCCTTTCTTACTTTTTGTATCACTACCCTTCTAATGCACAACATGGGTCAAAAATGACCCATATAAATGTTCTATTTTATTTCATGTATGGCTGAGTGTTTCTATGATATATCTTTGAAATACATGTATTTTATCATTTACTATTTGAAGTATTCAGTAAATATCTTATTTTTTGTTTAGCGCACATCATCATTTTTATTTTTCCGTTCTTTATGAACAAGCACAGCTTTTGTATTTCTACATCAAGTTTACACACATGGGTCAGAAACAACCCACATGTATAGCATTTGGTGAGGAACTGTGAAATTTGTTTGTTTGAGTTGTGAGGAACTGTGAAATTTGTTTGTTGGAGTTGTGGGTGTGTCTGGGAATCAAGCTCTCCTACATGAAGCTGGAGTTTTGGGTGTGTCTGGGAATCAAGCTCTCCTACATGAAGAAGACTCCTCTGATGATATAGAAGACTCATCTGATGAGTCCTCTGAAGAGGAAACTCAGACCCAGTCCAATAGATTGAGTAAAAACAGATCTTGTTGGAATGAGAATCCCCTCACTCATGGCAGAACAAGAAGCCATAACATTCAGAGGTGCTGCCCAGGACCGATACCTGGATCAACAGCTGTTTCACCGAAAGTTGCCCGGGATATGTTCATGAGTGACAACATCATTGAGGAGGTTCTAAAATGCACCAACTTAGTGGGACGAAGTGCAGCCACAGCAAAAAGGAAAGAGTGGAGAAGCATTGATAAAGAAAAATTCATGGCCTTCATTGGTTTGACCCTCCTTGCAGGTGGGAAGAAGAGCTGGGATGTGGCCTTGTGGGAGCTGTTTGTGGATCCGCTGCAAAATCTAATTTACAAGGCCACCATGGGGCTCAGGAGATATGAGGATATCCACTGTTTCATACGGTTTGACGACAAGAGGACCAGAGCTCTGCAACTGGAAACAGACCACATGGCGGCATTTAGGTACGTGTGGGACTGTTTCCTGGACAAATGCAGAAGACGGTTCATCTCCAGTGACTGTGTCACCATAGATGAGCAGCTTGTGCCATTCTGAGGCAGATGCAAGTACCTGCAATACATGCCCAGCAAGCCTGTGAAATATGGGATAAAAATATTTTGGATGTGCGATGCAAGGGTACCTTATGCAATAGATGGAATTGTCTATACAGGCAGACAGCCAGGAGAGGAGGTTCAGAGGAACCTTGGAGATAATGTCGTCCAACAATAGTGCAGTGGAATCAGACAGACAGGTACAATAGAGAAATTAATGTATACGTTTTAGCACAATACCTCTATAATTTTTTCAATCCTTCATAATGTGTATTTTATTTTTTTATTTGATTTCTCTATAAGCAAAACAGTAGCATATAATAAAATGCAATGCAATACAATGCAACAGATTATGGTGTTAGAATTTAGAGAATTCTATGTCGAGTAAATTTACAATCTTTTTTCCCCTTCTCATAGGTCGCAACATCACAATGGACAACTTCTTCACCGGTGTCCCTCTGGCTGAGAAGCTCCTAGAGAAGAACCTGACCATTGTTGGGACTCTTCGCCAAAACAAGCGGAACATACCACCTATCATGAAGCCATCCAAATCACGGGAGATTCATAGCTCAGAATTTGGATTCAATGGCAACATGACCATGGTGAGCTCTGTGCAGAAGAAGGGAAAGGTTGTTGTCCTCCTGAGCACCATGCATGATGACAAAGCAGTGTATGACAGCAGTCAGAAGAAGAAACCAGAAGTGATCCGGTACTACAACAAAACAAAAGGAGTGGACACAATGGATCAGATGGTTAGCACCTACTCATGTAAGCGGAGAACATGGAGGTGGCCCATGGTGTTCTGGTACAATATGCTGGATGTTGCCACCCTCAATGCCTACACCAACTTCACTGCACAACACCCTGATTATATGGGTGGTGTGAACCATGCACGCCGGCTATTCATCAAGGAACTGGGCAAAGAGCTTGTCATGCCACATATGAAGAGGCGCATGGAGGGCATGCCCAAACTCCAAAAGCATATTATTGAAGCAATGGGAAGATGTGGGTTATAAAAACAAAACACAGCCAGCACCCAGCCACAGGAGGACATCAGACAGGAGGGCCAAAGGAAGAGGAAGAGGTACGCGATTTGCCCAGTTTCCAAAGACAGAAAAGCCTGCAGCTGGTGTTCCCAGTGCACCAGGTCTGTGTGCAAGGAACACAAACATGTAGTGGTCATTTGTGAGGCATGTAAAAATTGAGATGGCAGTTTGTGCTCTAGTAATGTGATCAGTTGTGTTATATTTTGTTTGGTGACATTTCACCAGTTTACAGTAGTTACACTATAGATACAGTACAGTTCAATAGCCGTGTTATCTGTTATCAGAGGTATGTGTATGTGAGACAAAATGACAAATAAACATGTTGCAAATATTAAATGTATGAGTGTGTGTCCCCACTCACTGCTAAAGTAATTATTATAGTATTAAGTAATTTAATTTTAAATACACTTGGATGAATGGGTCATTTTTGACCCATGTGTGTAAACTTGACGTAGTAATACAAAAACTATTTTTGTTCATAAAGTATGAAAGGAAAAATGGAAATAATGATCTGTGGTAATCAAAAGCAAAATATTTAAAGAATACTTGGAATATTCAATCATAAAATAAATTTATTTCAAAAGATAGAGCAAAGAAACACTCAGCCAGCATGAAATAACATGGGAAATGAATGTGGGTCATTTTTGACCCATGTTGTGCATCAGAAGGGGTGTGCATGTTGTGCATCAAATTAAGAGTACATCTGCCGCCATTTTAGAACGCTGTGATTGCAACTATTCCCCAGTCCTGTGTGAATGACACTCATGGCCATTGTAACTGTAGTTAATGGTCACAGCAATTTACATATGAAACTGATCGTTGGTTTCGATTGTTATGCCACTGTATTGTTAATAAGTACCTGATGTCAGTTGAGACTGAAGAAGTCACTTAGATGAGTGATGAAACGTTTCTCCCAGTAAACGCTGTGTCCAGATGAACTGATTCAACTTTCTGGTATTTCCTTACCTGGATTATCGAGCATGCATTAAGACCTGCAAAAAAACTCAATCTTACATCCAGGAGCACACAGTAGTGGCCTGCCTTTTTTCTTCTTCTGTCCTGCGGCTCCTCAGTCTCCAAATGTATTTATCTTTTACTGTTGTATCTCTTGAACTCAGCCAAGCCAACCAACCATGTGACATCACAGCTTATAGTACAGCAAGATGGTGGTGTCGTCATGAAAGATAAAACAGGGCTTCCGTGTTTATTTTATATACTTATATTTGTCATGTTTGTTATATGGCGGCACGGTGGCACAGTGGTTAGTGCGGTCGCCTCACAGCTCAAACCCAGGACCGGGTTTGAGCCCCGGGGTAGTCCAACCTTGGTGGGTCATCCCAGGTCGTGCTCTGTTTGGAGTTTGCATGTTCTCCCCGTGTCTGTGTGGGTTTCCTCTGGGGGCTCCGGTTTCCCCCCACAGTCCAAAGACATGTAGTTCAGGTGAATTGGCCATACTAAATGGTCCCTAGGTTTGAATGTGTGTGTGTGTGTGTGTGTGTGTGTGTGTGTGTGTGTGTGTGTGTGTGTGTGCCCTGTGATGGCCTGGCGGCCTGTCCAGGGTGTCTCTCCACTTGCCACCCGATGACTGCTGGAATAGTCTCCAGCATCCCCACGACCCTGAGAGCAGGATAAGCGGTTCAGATAATGGATGGATGGATGTTTGTTATATATCTGTTGATTAAATGGGAAATACATTCAGTAAATCATGTTAATTGACATGTTGATTGATTGTCGCGATGTCCACTTTAAGTGCATATCTTTATTCCAATCTATTTTTTCTAATCTGTTTATTTCAGGTCTGTAAAAATAATTATTGACAAGAAGGGTTGTGGAAAAAAAATTGGGCACATTTAATAATATAGTATAATGAATTAGTTATGATTTGCCTCTGAAATGTTGCCAGTGATTGATTATTGGGTATGGAAAATCATGATCGCCTGATTTAATTTTACATCATTCTTGCAATTGCCCTGGTGTGTTTTTGTATGTTTTGTATGAAACACATGCTTAGATTGGGAAAAAAAATAAAATAAAATAAAAATTATGGGCAGTTTCTTTTCACCAAACACTGTTCTTTACCATGAAAATATTTCTTGCATGTTTAACCGCCACATTCCTTCAAAGAAGAAAAAAAAGAAAAACTGCACACCACTGTGAATGCCACTCGTCTTTGATATTTTATTTATTATGTGCAGCTATGTATAATATGGGTGACATTTATTTCCATTGTAATTAAAAAAGACACCAACATGGGAAAAGAAACAGAACATAGAAATGTAGGAGTGGCAATAATTATCTTTTCACACAAAAATGCCACCTTCACCTTTCCCCGACTCATCAAGCCTCATTTTAAGACACCAACGGAGCTTCTGCCTTAAGATATAAAAACACATCATGCTTATTCACCTACACTATAAAAAAAGCAGAACTGGAGCGAGCCGTGGATATTTGCAGGGGATCAGCACGTTACAATGAAATAAATTGGTGATCAGTTGCAGCTGGAAAAGCGCTATAAGAAATGAAACTTGATTGATTGATTGATTGATTGATTGGTTGGTTGATCCGTTTGCTATACTTTAGAAAATTGTATTGATGAATCAATTGGCAATCATTGTTGAAGAAGCAACAGATTTACTTCCTGCTCCTTATTTGAGGGTATGTGATGGAGTTTTCCTAGTTAACAATTCATTTATGTTTACATTCAAGGTTTCTCCCCAAACCCCATTTTTTTGTGGATTCAATGTCTAACAAACTTGCTGAATGCATTTCCTATCTTGCAAAGCCTTTTTTGGGGATGTTTTAGAAGTTGCATTGTTTATATTAGCTTGTGCACTGCTTCTCCTTTTCTTGTTTATTGGTGGATAGTAGACGTTACCGCCATCGATTGTCGAATTGTGTGAAACTCAAAACAATGAAACATCCCCTCTCTGCAGCTATACTTCCACCGAGGGAGACGCTCACCAATATTTATGTGATTTATTTCTTTGTCCTTTTATTTTCTCCATTTTATATTACACTCAGGGCAGCACGGTGGCACACTGGTTAGTGCGGTCACCTCACAGCAAGAAGTTCCCTGGGTTCGAGCCCCGGGGTAGTCCAACCTTGGGGGTCATCCCAGGTCGTCCTCTGTGTGGAGTTTGCATGTTCTCCCCGTGTCTGTGTGGATTTCCTCCGGGTGCTCTGGTTTCCTCCCACAGTCCAAAGACACGTAGGCCAGGTGAACTGGCCATACTAAATTGTCCCTAGGTGTGTGTGTGTGTGTGTGTGTGTGTGTGTGTGTGTGTGTGTGTGTGTGTGTGTGTGTGTGTGTGTGTGTGTGTGTGTGTGTGTGTGTGTGTGTGTGTGTGTGTGTGTGTGTGGGGGGCTCTGTGATGGATTGGCAGCCTGTCTAGGGTGTATCCCCGCCTGCCACCCAATGACTGCTGGGATAAGCTCCAGCAACCCCGCGACCCTGAGCAGGATAAGCAGTTTGGATAATGGATGGGTATTACACTCAGGGATACATTTCCTTGCTTTCATTGCGGCTCCTTTCACTTCCTCTGGTTGACATTTGTTTATCAATCAAACTTTATTATGAGATGATAAACCATCATCGGCAGTCACTCAGGGTCGAGTATGACCGTCCTCTCCTCTGGATCCCTCTGGGTCCTCAGGTGGACATAGAGGTCGATCCTGGAGCCGCATAATGGGAGGACACCTGTGCGGAACAAATTTTTAACTTAGCGTGGCTGATGTGCTTGTAGCTACCACATGGTCTTTGGCAGGAGGTGGCCAGGGTCCAATGGCATGGAAAACCAAGACTATTGGGGACCACTCTCTGTTGCAGCCTTAAACTGCCTTCACTGCCGTTATGACCTGGAGACATCTTCCACCAGTTCTGCCGTTGAGGTCTTTGTTGGATCACACTTGGTCTGGAACCTCCCCCTTGACCTATCCCCCTTGGGTGACCCTACCAGGAACCAAGCTCCGTACGGCATAGCTCTTGGGATCATTGGTACGAGATGACAAACTCGCAACACTAACAGTCAAAAGAACAGCATGTATTTCAACTATTTGCCTCAAGGTCTTATTTGGGACACCGCGGTGGATGGTGGTTGGAAATGTCCTTACCACAGTGGTGTCTTTCAGACACAGTGAGTGCGTTGTCAGGAGGGTAGGACGGCAAAGGAGGATGATTCATGGTTTGAAAAATGTGAGTAATGGTTTTCAAGAACAGGCAAAAGAACACCATCCACCTCTCCCTTTCTTCCTTTTTTTCCCTTTTACCAAAAAGATCTGGTGGTTAAGTACACACCTCAAAATAAAAATAAAACATATGTACTTTACTACTCAAAAAAACACAATCCAAAAATATAGCTTGGAGATACTGTGAAATATCATTTAGCTATTAGACTTGTATAGAAAGGAAACCACTGTGACTAACACTGAATAGATGTGATGAATGCAGAACAGCTTTGGGAACCTGCTGTATGGTTAATGTAGGGGGGGGGTTGTGGCAAGGTGGATCTCTGCAATGGAGTGCTTTGTGATGTTGAACTCCCCAGCTCTCAAGGTGCATGCTGCTCTGGAACACATGTCCTTTACGTCGTAAATAACCAAAGACATTAGCATGAAAAACAGATGGAAAGAAAGTGCCAGAGGCAGGCATTCATCCAAACAGCTGTTTAGAGGCATCTGGCTAATGGCAGCCATACATCAACAGGAGTTATGTATAGCCTATATGACTTTCACTGGAAGTCAAATCCTTATAAATAGTTCTTCTGAGGTTCCCCGGTGTTGTGTGATCTATAATAACCTTTGCTGAATATTGTATACAACAAAATATGTTGAAATGGCTAACTGGCTGGCATCGGAGGACATTATTAAGCCTCTGTCACCCCCGGTCTCTTCCCTTTGTCCCAAAATGTCAACTCGTACACTTAGTTCAGAGAAAGTTCCCCATAGTTTTAGCGCTTGAAATTCATCCGAAAAGGCAGTTTGTGATGTTGGAGACCTACAGTGAGAGCTTGTGCTAATTTTAATATTTCAGTCATAAGCCTGTCCGATGAAGAATGTCAAGTCAGTGTCTTGAAATAGAATCTAATAATGTTGGATGTCTTCAAGGATTTTGCATGGACAGAGCGACCTGCCTTGAGCGTCTTCTGGCATCCAGTGGGCTGCTGCCGGTCCAGTATCTGTCTTTTTTTAAACCTCTTCAGAGCATATCCAAACAAGCTCATCGTAGATAGAAATTGCAAGCCACATTCTTATTTTTTATTCTTTTTTTTATAATGACTACATTTGTATAGTTGACATTTTTTCTACTATTATTCAATAAATGTTGGATAATAATGATTAATTATATCTATAACAGCAATTATGTGTATAATAATGATGAATCTGCCACCTTTCTTCGACTCAATAGTACATTTTATGCATATTAGCTTCAGCGTAAAACCTCTGAAAGTCTTCTGTGTCGGTCTCTCTTCCTGTCTCTGATTCTCTGGGAGGGCCCACTCACTGCCGTTCGCCTTCATCTCTGACTTTATTCTCTCGCTTTTTCATTTTCAGTCAGTCCCTCCTGACAAAACCAGCGGTGAAGGTTCAGTTAAAAGTAAAAACCAGTCGGCTGCTCTTTCTCCCTCTTTTTCCATTGTGCAACTATTGAATACTATATTATATAATTACCATTGCACGGGGAACCAAACCAATAAATTGTGCAAGAGAACAATGACACAACTTCATTTCCAAAATACACTGAGCGCACAAAATGTCGCCTCCACCTGCGCTCTGTAAAAGTCGTATCAAACAAGTTTACCTATTAAGTCCACATCATTGAGGATGGACAGGTGTAGGTCCTTGAGAAGCATCCGGAAACCGAGTGTACAGCAGTGTCACTCAATATAGTGCTGTTAGGGCTCCCCCCCTCTCTGTCTCTCTCTTGCTTCCTCTCGCTTGCTCTCATTCCCTCTCTCTCTCCCTAGCTCGCTCCCTCTCTCTCTATTGCTTTCTCTCTGTCTCTCTCCCTCCCTCTCGCTTGCTCTCTTTCTCCTTCCCTCTCTCTCCCTCCCTCTCGCTCTCCCTCTCTCTCTCTCTTTCTCTCCCTCCCTGCTTCTCCCTCTCTCTCTCTCGCTCTGTCTCCCCCCCCCCCCCCCTCTCTCTCTCTCTCTCTCTCTCTCGCTCTCTCTCTCTCTCTCTCTCTCTCTCTCTCTCTCTCTCTCTCTCTCTCTCTCTCTCTCTCTCTCTCTCTCTCTCTCTCTCTCTCTCTCTCTCTCTCTCCTTCTCTCTCTCTCTCTCTCTCTCTCTCTCTCTCTCTCTCTCTCGCCCTTCCTCCTCTCAAGGAGTTCTTCAACTGCAGCAGAACAAAAGTCGCGATAACAATGAGTGAGTCGATCCAGCCTGTCTCCTTCTGTCATCCATACAACTGGATTTGCATTGCATATGTCGGTGTGTTCAAGCATCAAACACATACACACACACACACACACACACACACACACACACAGAGGAAGAGAAAAAACACAGAACAATAAGGATTATAAGAAAAAAAGGCAGCGTGATGGACAGAGAGGCATTGGCAGGCAGTGAGTGAGGGAGAGAGCGATGCACAATATCAGCGCGAGAGAGAAAATAATGAGAGACAGAGAAGTGCAGAATGTGTGAAAAGAGCAAGCGAGCAAGAGAGAAATAGAGCAGGAGGAGGGAAATCCCCCCAAAAAAGTTAAAGTAGCTGCAGGAAGGAGAGGAAGACGGAGTGATGAATAAAGCAATAAATGGAGGGGGAAACAGAGTGCTAGTGTAAAGCCCATCGCAAGTGCGAGAGGGGGACAGAGCGAGAGAGAGAGATGGAGAGAGATAGAGATTGAAGGAGAGAGTGAGAGAGAGAGGTTGTGTGTGTGTGAGTGAGAGAGACTAATGAAAGGGTGCACATGCCCAGAGTGTCACTGACACAGCAGGCTAGCACTGTGGTAAGGACCAGCTGAGCAACTGGCTGTGAATAACCGTGTGTGTGTCAGAGAGGGAGAAACGGAGAGAGAGAGAGAGAGAAGGGGAGAGAGATTTAATTTTCAAAAGCGCACTTACTTAGTTTACATTCCAGTTCAACAGCTGATATTCAAATTTATGCGTCTTTTTGTGATCCAGCTCATAAAACGGAAAAGTTTCAGAAAATGCACCTGGCAGGGTCAACGTCTAACATGCATATTTGCACATATTTGCACACACGTGTAGATTCACACGTTTTTCAGTTGTTTGTCGAGCTTGTAAACCTGACCAGCCTGTCTTGCTGACCGTTTGTTGTTGCCACCTGGCCGACGAGCTGAAGAAGAGCAACTTCAGAGAAAATAGATAAGTGAGGTCGATTATTGAATGGTCAGAACTCGCTGATATTTGAGATGTGAATTTGTTTTTTTTTTTACGATGTTCCAAAAAAATGCCAGCGCTGGTTCAACTCATGGAAATTGCACGGTGAACAGTTGCCATGGTAACTCGAGACTCAGCCGCAGTGATATGCAGTCTTACTGCAGAACTTCCCATAGAACTTAAAATAAATAGCCTGGCAGAGCTTTATGTGATGCCTCTGGCCATGCAATGCTCTTGAAACATCATTCACACACACCCAGGACCGACCCAGTACAGCCAAAGTGTTACGCCGTATGCTACCGCAGATGACATATCATTGTAGTTGTCAAAAGGTGAGCAGGACTCATTTGTTTTGCCAACTCATATATTCTCAGGATGCCCAGGGGTTAAAACTGCTAACTTTTTTTAGTTGCAAGCCCATCTCTTTAACCTCTAGCCCACAACGGGGTTTATTTTTATTTATTCTTATTCATAGGAAGGTCAATTATGTATGGCGGCACGGTGATGCGGTGTTTAGCGTGGTCGCCTCACAGCAAGAAGGTCCTGGGTTCGAACCCTGGGGTAGTCCAACCATTAGTGCATGGAGTTTGCATGTTCTCCCCGTGTCTGTGTGGGTTTCCTCCGGGTGCTCGAGTTTCCTCCCCAAAGTGCAAAGACATGTAGGTCAGGTGAATTGGCCATGCTAAATTGTCTCTAGGTGTGGGTGTGTGTCGGCCCTGTGATGGCCTGGCGGCCTGTCCAGGGTGTCTCCCCGCCTGCCACCCAATGACTGCTGGGATAGGCTCCAGCATCCGCGACCACGACTGGGATAAGCGGCTTGGCTAATGGATGGATGGATGTAGGTCAGTTATGCAAATATGTTGAGACAGGAGGGGACATGAGTCGAACACAGGTAGTTCAAAAATGTAAAGAGATAGTCATCAGAAATTGCACGTGTCCTATTGAGCATATAAATGGATCACCAGTACAATGTTATGATATAGTAGCTTGTTGGTTTTCCTGCTTGACATGAGTATGGGTCTTTCTGGCATAGGCCATGCATGGAGCAGAAGTCAGTTCCTCACAAGTCAATATATCTGGGGTTAAACACATCAATTTGATATTGCTGTGTTCAAATGTAGGCCTAAATGTGATCCTGGTCATCACATTTGACCAAGGGAATATAGGATGCCTCAATTTTGCCAGAGCTAAATGTGTTTTGAAGATTAAGACAGGGACAGACTCCTGTGTCATGCTGTGGCACCGTAAGTGGGTATAATCGTATGAAGATTCTAAGGGCGCCAGACTAGAGGGGGCACCCTTCTAGTTGTTCCCCTTATCCCACTCGAATACCCAATGGCATATGGCCAGATCTTGTCAAAGACCTCTCTGGTTCGCGATCCACAGGAAGGAGAGATCCACAGGAAAGAGCCCACAGGTTCAATCTGGGCTATGGTGGCATCACGTTCCTTTTTGTTAAGAGCATTTTATATGTAAATTTGTCAAACTAAGGAGATGGGTCCCTTGCTGGAGAAGCTGTTGATGGGGGGGTTGTTGGGCAAGCTGGTAGCATGGGAGGAAGGTAGAGGAAGGGGTTTAATGTTTAGAGACGTCAGGAAAATAATAAAAATAATTATTTGATTAATTGAATAAATAATGGGCGCTCAGTCATATTCTTTATAGAGGCTCAAAATCCCTGGCGGCACCCCTGCTGTCATGTTATGCGGGTTAATCTGTGAATAGCTAGTTAACCTTATGGGGCCAGACAAGGCATTAGTGCAAATCATAGCTGTCAATTATGGGAAACAAACAGGCAGCACTATGACAGCATATCGACAGGACACTGAAACCCAGTTCCTTGAATATACAGTAGGCTTTGTTGTCTCCTCGTATGAGAAACCAAGAGGCGAGTTTGTTCTCACATCATCAATCATGCGTCCCTGACCCCACCGCCCTCTCCCAATTCGCATCTGTCTTTCAGTGGAGTTATCGATGCTGAAGTCGCTGTCTGAGTCAATCAGCTTGACTTTGATATTTCCACAATTACAGTGTCTTTCAGCAGCATAATGAGTCAGCGCCAGGCCCCAATGCAAGGTGGTCAAAGCGCCCCCCCCCCATCATAATCACACATAACAGCATGTCAATGATGAATGAAAGAAGTGAAAGCACGCAGCAACAGCGAAAGGCGCTTCACATTTGATGTCTGAATGAAACGATTAGGAAAGCAGACTGCCGTGCTACAGGAGACAAAATAGCAAGGCGAAGATAGTGATAGTCCAGCCTACTTAACAAAATCTGGTGTCAGAGTACCATCCGATAGGAAAACATAATGGCACCTTGACACATATGAAAACATTATCGCTGATGGCACTCCCGCACATAGACAGCATTATTTATGTCTACGCATAGGCCTTGTAAGCACAAAACACAAGTGTGTAGGTGTATTATTAGTAAAATAATAAGTTCTACTTACATCAATGGGCACTTTTTGATGTGTGAAGTTGTCCGTTCTATGTGACGAAGAAGGACAGGATTAGGAACGAGTATATTAGAGGGACAGCTCAGGTTGGACGGTTTGGAGACAAAGCAAGAGAGGCAATATTGAGATGGTTTGGACATTTGTGGAGGAGAGATGCTGGGTATATTGGGAGAAGGATGCTGAATATGGAGCTGCCAGGGAAGAGGAAAAGAGGAAGGCCAAAGAGGAGGTTTAAGGATGTGGTGAGAGAGGACATGCAGGTGGCTGGCGAGACAGAGGAAGATGCAGAGGACAGGAAGAGATGGAAATGGATGATCCACTGTGGTGACCCCTAATGGGAGCAGCTGAAAGTAAAAGTAGAAGTAGAAGTAGTAGTAGTAGTAGTAGTAGTAGTAGTAGTAGTAGTAGAGAATTCATATATGCTACTGCATAGTCAGGAATCAGAAACATTTATTTGTCGTTTCATTTCATGTACTTGCATACATGAAATGAAACGAAATCTCGTTTCCTGCAGCCCACAGCAGTGCAACACAAAGACAAAAACGCATATCCAAACTACAAGAACACATCTATTCATCCATTATCCAAACTGCTTATCCTACTTAGGGCTGTGGGAAGCTGGAGCCAATCCCAGCAGTCGCTGGGCGGCAGGAAGGGAGACACCCTGGACAGGCTGCCAGTCCATCAGAGGGCCTACAGGAACACATATTCAATTCAATTCAATGTATTGTCATTAAAAACAATGTGCAGACACATGGTAAAAACGAAATAATGGCTGTGGCTTCTCCAAACAGTGCAAGACAGACATAGACAAACACAGCAAATATAGTATAAGATATATACAAAAGAAGGCTCCAGCATCCTGCGACCCTGGGAGCAGGATTAACAATCGGATAATGGATGGATGGATTTACTAAAAGGTAAATACAAGAAGAAAAAAAGAGTGCTAGTATAAACATATTTACAGACATTCAGTGGGTAGCCAGGTTCAGGTGGGTAAAGGCTCGGGGGAAAGAAGCTGTTTTTGAGCCTGGTAGTGTAGGATATGAGGCTCCTGTAATGCCTCCCAGAGTGCAGGGGGGAGAACAGTCCATGGTTGGGGTGGGTGGGATCTCTGCTGATGCTGAGACCCCTTCGAAGGCAGTGTTTGTGATAAATTTATTTTATGGCTGGGAGCTGGGTACCGGTGATATGCTGGGCCGCCTTGACGATCCGCTGCAGAGCTTTCTGGTCTACTGAGGTGCAGTTGCCGTACCACATTGAGATGCAGATGGTCAGGATGCTCTCTATGATGCAGCGGTAGAAGTTTGTGAGAACATTGGGGGATAGACAGGTGCTCCTCAGCCTCCTCAGGAAATGCTGGCGTTGTTGGGCCTTTTTCACAAGGGCCTGGGTGTTAGATGTCCAGGAAAGGTCCTCACTGATGTGGACTCCAAGGAACTTAAAGCTGGAGACACGCTCCACTTCCACCCCATTGATGTGTATGGGGGAGTGGCTGCAGCTTCTAGACCACCTGAAGTCCACATTCAACTCCTTCATTCTCCGCACATTGAGGACAAGTTTGTTGGTGGTACACCATAACGTGAGGTGCTGAATCTTGTCCCTATATCCCAACTACCAAAAAAAACCAGAAACTACAAGAACTACAAAAACACATATATCCAACATATACCCCTCCAATAAATAAATAAATAAATATCACCCCAAGAGAGTGAATGGCAGGATGACTGTCGGAACTGCCAGTCTGCAGTTATGCAGATATAATTATAATAGTAATAATAATAGTACACAGTAGTATGCACGTCCATAATAATGCACTGGCACATTTTGCACATTTCTGAACATACTGTATGCCATAGACTCGGTGCTCGAGATCTTTGATGCGATAGTGGCAAGACAAAGAGGGGTCCGTGCATGTGGGCTCCGATGCAGCTTCATTTCCTTCATATTTAATCATTTCACCACTGGTCTCTTTGAGAAGTTGCTTTCCCCTCCTCCTTCTCTTTGCTTCCTCCCATCCTCCCCCTCCTCTCTTGGAACACTTTGTGTTTCTACACCTATCCTTATTTTTTTCCACTAAAAAAGGAACCTTTTAAATATGAACTCGAGTTGAATTCGTTGCCTAAATTGGCTCAATAACTTGCAGTATTATTTGCAGAGACTTGAAAGGGTCCACTTGTAGATAAAATACCAAATTCATACCATCCTTGAGCATCTCAGGACAGTTCTCTTTTCATATGAATGTTCGAATACATTATGACTGATTAGTATAAATTCCTTTCTGGCCTCAAAGAAGATATAAAACGTATCCAGTGCAGTGCTGATACCCTCCAACTTCAATCCAAGAAACAAAACAATATGCAAAGCTACAAAGGTGTGTATATATATATATATATATATATATATATATTAGGGCTTTCGATTGATTGAAAACATCAACTAATTGCACAATTTAATTGTTTTTTTTCTTCTTAAGACTGAAGCTTGTAATAATGGATATTTATATATAAAATCATGGAATTACTGTATAATCGACACAAAGAAAGTATATTGAAATACAAATACTATTTTTTATTGCATATTTTTAACACTGAGCACATATTTTCTCCTGTGAACTACTGATTTCTGATAAAACCATCAAGGCCATCAAAATGTACTTTCAGTTTGAAAGTTTCTTGCATGCACTAACAGGAATAATAACAAAACCCAGGCCAATATGTTAAAGTCGCAGTTGAATTTCAAAACCATAAAGGCCATTAAAATTTGATGGGAGCTTAGAAGGCAATAATTTCCCCTTTTGTGCTAAAATAAATTATCATTAACAGCAAACAGTCTGTTCCATGTTAAGTGACAGTTGAATTTAAAGTTTTGTGAATTCACAACGTTCATTAAATGTTCATTACATGTTCATAATGGCTCATCAAAGAACCCCATATGTGCCCCAGTGGCACAGCATAGTAGAACGTCTAATGTTCTCCACGAGGGGATGAGGGCTGGGAACAAATAAAGTCTACGTTTGTGAGAAAGCCGAGACGAACGCTTCGCACTGTAACAGCCCAGCGAGCAGAAGAGTGGGGGGGGGGGAAGACAGCTGTCTATGTGCCGACAAGCAGGAGGGAGAGCACACAATGGCGATGATATTCACTGTACTTAACGACTGTAATTGACCAAGACGCAGCGTATGTTGCGACAATTTTATTCATGGGACCAAATGGCAACATTCGAATCCCCCGTGTTACCCCCGGCTTGGTCAGGATCCCTACAGACATAATTGGCCATGTCTGTGGGTGGGAAGCCGGATGTGGGTATGTGTCCTGGTCACTGCACTAGCGCCCCCTCTGGTCAGTCAGGGTGCCTGTTCAGGTGGGGGGAATCACTTGTTTGCAGTCATGTGATTCTGATGACGCGCGAGATTCAGATGGAGGGCAGGAAGTGAAAAGCAGAATGGATTAGAATCAGGGGCGTGGCCATGGCCTCCATTGGTCAGAGCACGGCCCCCCCGCCCCGCCCCCGTCCCGAGTGGGTAAAAAAAAACGCCTGCACAGAAACAGTCAAATGGAAGTTAAAATACATGCATTATTATTATTAGCCTATTATTATTAAGTTAAAGGGGCTATCATAATCTTCGAAAGTAGTTTTAAAATAGTAGTTTTGACAAGTGCCACCCTAATTAAATAGCTGGCCCCAGCTGCCCCCCTCCCAGTAAAAAAGTCCTGGCTACGCCCCTGGATGAGATGGAGCTAGTTTAGACAATATTATGAGAGAAAGGTATAAACAGAGAGTAAAATATTGTAACGATTTGGGGGGGGGGGGGCAGTCCGGGAGACCGTCACCACAGCCGGGACGCAAACCCGTGTCTCCAAATGGGCACTTACTGGTAATATGCATGTGGCAGGATCTGATATCGCCATGTTGGTGTTATTCAGGGAGCATTGGGGTGGCACAGTGACCCAGTGGTCAGCACTGTCGCCTCACAGCAAGAAGGTCCTGGGTTTAAACCCTGGTGTTGTCCAGCCTTGGGGGGTCATCCCAGGTTGTCCTCTGTGTGGAGTTTGCATGTGCTCACCGTGTCTGCGGTGGGTTTTCTCTGGGTGCTCCGGTTTCCCCCACCATCAAAAAAGACATGCATGTTTGGGTTTGTACTCCCGTCTGTGCCCCTGACCGAGGCGTGGCAAGACGACCTGGAGTCGGTCCCCATGTGCTGCATGGTTGCTGCCCACTGCTCCTAGCTAAACAGCTAGCATGTGTCAAATGCAGAGATGAATTTCTCCACGGGGATTAATAAAGTATATCAAAATCAAAAATGTCCCACAACATCATAATGAATGTTGTTCCAGGACCATAATTGCAATGGACACATCATGCTGAGCCTTTGCAACATGGGAAAAGAGTGGAAAAATACCAAAGCTAACCTAACATAACCTCAACTCCAACATAACCCCAACCTTAACCTAAAACATACCTTACCCTAACCTTAACCGATGCAAACCTTACCCTAACCAATCGCTAACCCACGCTAACCCACAAACTAATCCCACAACTGTCTTTTTCCGCGAGCCACAAAGGCATGACATCACAACAATGAGATTAGTCAGTTGCAATGATGGTCCTGGAGCAACATTAATTATGACGTCGTAGGAACAACACCAACATGGCAATATCAGACACACCATGCTTATGTAACAGCCTTGCAGAGCCACCACAGGAAGTAAACAAAGCACAGCAGCATTAACGGCATTAATTTTTAAAGCATTAAATATTTCAAATTAATCCAAAAAAAATAACACGTTAATTTTGACAGTGCCAATACACATATACAGTTGATGTGAAATTAAGAAGGGAGACGATATACTGTTTAGTTTCTGGGCACTTGTGCATCTCAGTAGAGTAGATTTTCAAACCAGTCTTTGCACATTGTGGGGTCTGACAACTGAGCAGAATTTGAATAATGAGTAATTAAGGTGAGCCATTGCCATAGCGGAGCAAGCTCATGGTAGGATGTCCTAGAATGACCACTCTACAGGGATTAAATCTTCATGACTGTTGAAATGAAATGAGTTGTCTTGCTGTCAGTGTATTGTGGTCTGTACATGATTATGGAGGAAGAGCTTCTCTGCTCCTTTGTCATTATTTCTCAAACACTGAATCGGCAAGGCTATCAAAGTACGACTTATATCTACATGAGTTG
Organism: Lampris incognitus; assembly: GCF_029633865.1. Classification (NCBI taxonomy): domain Eukaryota; kingdom Metazoa; phylum Chordata; class Actinopteri; order Lampriformes; family Lampridae; genus Lampris; species Lampris incognitus. The sequence continues at coordinate 44,602,020 of NC_079211.1, read as the reverse complement.
AATTAGAATTGCTCAGTGCAAATATGTTGCTGTAATAGGTTTTAGTAAAAAGAGCCATCTCCTCCAGTAGCAAATTTTGGGCAAAAGAAATTGTTAATAGTGAAGAACAGGGGGTGTGAGAGGTGAAACAGAGGGAGGAAGGAGTTGAGGGGAAGAGAGAATGATGAGTTGAGGGTAAAGAAAAGGGTGAGGGCGGACAGATGTCTGGAAACAATGCAGTGGGGATGATGAAACGGAGAGAGGGGGGGGATTGAAGAGTTGGGGAGATGTTCAGGGATGTTTTCATTATCTTTTCATTCCTTTCCCGCTGATTGAATCCAATTTTCTTGCTTTCAATTAATTAAACTCTGTGGATAAGACCCCGTGATGCATTCTGAATATGCAAACATATCCTGATTATGAGTTACCCTGAATCCACCTCTCTCTTCCTTTTCGTTCTCCACATTACATCTCTCTCTCTCCTTCCTCCTCAGTCCTCACTACCCTTATTGTCAGGCAAGCGATAACTATGCTCCCTTTCCCCTCCCCTTGCCTCTTCTGAATTAATTTAATTTACTTTTCATTTCTGCCTTACAAATTCTATTGTGTTATTTTCTTTGTTGACATTTTCATGTCCCCTTTAATTTTGTTTTAAAAAACAACAACAGGCTTGGCCTTCGTGATGTTTGCTGTACCGCAGCCTCTGAACTCCTCCTCCTTTGTGCTTTTTCTGTTCACCGGTGTCCCTACCCACCCGGTCCATTCCAATGTATATGTACCTCACTCACCCTCTCCGTTTTCTCCTTCCCTCCTTACCTCCATCTTTTTTCTCTCCTCTACCTCTCCTTAACCTCTCCATCACCTTCCTCCAATCCCCACCCCACAGTTTTCCTAATCCTCCTATCTTACTCTTCCTCCCCTCTATCAAATCATCCTCCTTTACCGTTTCCCTCCTCTCTTCCGTTACTGCTGTGTCCTGCACTCTAATCGCTCCGTATCTTTTCAATCCATTAAAGGATACAACTGCAGATGTAACTACAAGCCTTTATTGCTTGTGTATTTCAGTCTTTCTCTTACCATTTAGTTTAGGGATTGGAGTTAAAGCAGTTTTAACGTGATCAACTTCCATAAGGTCAAAATAGGGCAATTGTGTTGAACAACAAAAATTATGATAATTAATTAAGCGAAATATGACTTACAAAGTTTATTGGCTAGGGCATGAAGAGAGTACTCTTTCCCCTTAATAAGCTTAAGTACAGTTTAACAAGTACAGTTTAAGTAATAGTTAAGTTTAGGGCTACGGTTAGGGAGTGGTTAGGTTAAGAGTTAGGGTTAAGGTAAGGTAGTGGTTACTGAACACTCACATTGTATTAACAAAGGAATTCAGTTGTCTATCTTCGTCTAATTGGGTGGTTTCTGAGAGAACGTGTCTGGAGGACGCGTCAGTTCTGCATTTGCCCGGCAGAACAACAATCATGTCCTCCTTCGATGAACAGGAGGGTTCCAGTATCAAAAACACGTGAGTCATTTTCAGAGACTTACAAAATTCAACCCATGTTCTCGTTTATGTAGGACGACCAGCCTCGTCACTTCTCTGTATTTGTGTTTCTCGCTGACCCTGATCAAGCTCAGGGTGCCCAGAGGCAGGAGCTGTTCGCGCTGTTTTCACCTATGTGAACAAATTGTGCACTGATATGATAAAAACAAGTGCAGGGAGGGCTAGAACTGCCTGCCTGGATTATTTGTTAGGTTCATTAGCAGTCAGAATTAGTCAGAATAACTACATAATCAGAAAGGCTATGATGTGTTGCAGGAGTTGCCAAGTGTGACTCGGGAGGCTTGCATTTGTATTTTCTGAGTTAAACTCTATGCATGCTGACCTGCTGCTGATCTTATTTTTGACTGAATCAACTGTCCTCTGAGTCACTTCAGGTTTGCTTGAGTTCCAATATTACAAACAACAATTAGATTTCACACCAACAGCTCCCTCTTTACCTTACTCCTTCCTCCACTCTCCTCCAAAAACATATTTGCAAAGGAGATCAGAGGCGCAAAATGGTGCTATACTGATAAGTTGCAAAACAGATTTTTTGACAATGACCCTGTGTCAGTGTGAACAGGTCTGTAGGTATCTGCAGGGCATCACCAACTACAGGAACCCCCCCACACACACACCCACACACACACACACTGCAGAGAACCATCAACTGGCTGAAAACCTGAATGTGATTTAATGCAGGACTGATAATCCCACTTTCACACCTCTCACCCTCTCTGGCCACATCACACAACCAACTGCACCCCCTGCCAGCCCCTCACTTCTTCCCCACTGACCCACCACCTGCACTCAGGGTCTGTGAAGAGGATGTGACTCAGCTCTTCCAGAGACAGAAGACCAGGAAGGCACCAGGCCCAGAGGGTGTCTCCTTTCTACCTGAAAGTCTGTGCTGACCAGCTGGCCCCCATCTTCACGCTGATCTCCAACTGATCAATGGAGCTGTGTGAAATTCCCTCCTACTTCCAAAGTGCCACCATCATCCTGGTCCCCAAGAAACCCTGTATCTCAGGATTAAATGACTACAGGCCTGCCGCCCTGATATCTGTGGTCATTAAATCGTTTGAGAGACTAGTGTTGGCCCACCTGAAGGAAATCACATGCCCACTGCTGGACCCCCTGCAGATTGCCTACCGGGTAAACGGGTCAGTTGATGATGCAGTCAACATGGGATTGCACTACACCTTCCAATACATCAACTCCCTGGGGATACCGGTCAATGATATTTTTACTGTCCTTCTCAGTTATTTGAGGTTCTGTTCAGTTAGATTGCCAAACCACACCAGTATGCTTCCAGTAAGGATGCTTTCTATGGTAGTCTGATAGAAATTGACCAGGATTTCTGTAGATAGTCTGTATTTTTAAGACTTCTCAGAAAGTATAGTCTCTGTTGTGCCTTCTTAATGACACAACTGGTGTTTAGAGACCAGGAGTGGGAGTCTGAGATCTGAATGCCTATATCAGTTCCAGGTTCTCAGCCCTTGTCCATGAATGTCTTCTTCCAGTAGTCCATTTCTCATCATTTCATCCTGGTTCCCCAACACCTGACGCGGACCTTGTTAACCCGAGTGATGTCCGAGCCGGTATGACTCCATTCATGTTACTCTCACTCATGTCTGAGATAGTTGGCTTTTATAGCGTAAGGAGTCTAAGGGATTGGGAAAAGGAATCGGGAACAACACCAGAGAGTCAACGCATCAGCTTCTGGTTGATAGAGCAGTCACTCAAGACTCGAAGACCAGACAGACCAACCTGAGCACAGCCTGGATTGACTACATGAAAGCCTACGATTTAATGTTCCACACCTGGTTACTGGAGTGTTTGGCACTCTACAAAGCCAACAAGACACTAATTGCCTTCATCAAGAACTCAATATGGCAGTGGAAAACAACACTGGAGGCCAACTCAAATACACTAACACTGGTAATCATCAAATGTGATGCACTGTCTGCACTGCTGTTCTGCATAGGCCTGAACCCCCTCAGTCAGATCATCACAAAGGGTGGATATGGATACAGGTTCAGAAGTGGTCTTACCATCAGCCATCTCCTATACATGGATGACATCAAGTTGTATGCCAGGAATGAGTGAGACATTGACTCACTCATCCACCTCACCAGGATCTACAGCGATGACATTGGGATGTCATTCGGACTGGACAAGTACGGTCGAATGCTGGCAAAAAGAGGAAGGGGGTGAGCACTGAAGGGGCTGTTGAATTACCAGATGGCAGGATATCAGACATACAGGACAGTTACAAGTACCTGGGTATTCCCCAGGCAAATGGAAACTACAAGGAGGCAGCAAGGAGGTCAGCTACAGCCAAATACCTCCAGAGAGTGAGGCAGGTCCTGAGGAGCCAGCTCAATGGGAAGAATAAGATCCAAGCCATCAACACATATGCCCCACCGGCCATCAGATACCCAGATGGAATAATAAGCTGGCCAAAGGAGGAGGTAAAGGCCACAGATATCAGGACACGGAAACACCTCACAATGCACGGAGGTTTCCACCCAGACATCCAGCAGCCTGAGACTGTACGATAACCGAGAAGATGGGGGCCAAGGGTTAGTGAGTGTTAGGGCCACTATCCAGGATGAAATAAGGAACCTCCATGAGTGCATCAGAAAGACCCCCCCCCCCCAGGATGAACTGCTGAGTGAGTACCTCAGGCAGCAGCTCTGATTCTGATTCCTTCTTCTCTAGTCCAGCCCATTTATCACCAGTTCATTGTGGTAAAGTGGGGGGAAAAAATCACATCATAGCTGCAGGGCTCATATGAATAAGTCAGCACAGCTCTTGCCACTCAGGGTGGCTGAGATTGGGATATTGGGAAGTGAATTTACAAACAAACACACACACACACGCACACACACACTTGCATGCTCTCTGTAGCAAAGAAAATTGATTCAGCATTAAATGTACTAACACAGACCCACATAAACAGAAACACACTAGAAAAACTCGTTTCTGGATGCACACACACTCAAAAACTCACACATGCCAGGTTCAGAACACACAATGACCATTATGGGTGGCTATCCATTGTGGATGCCTTAAAGTCCATCTGCACACAAGCGTGTGCACACACATAACATACATACACAGCGCAGTACCATGGAAATGTATTTGCCCCCCCCTTACTAATTTTCTCTGTTTTTTGCATATTTGTCACATTTAATTGTTTCAGATCATCAAAAGTAATTACCCGCTTAGTTACTCAATCAACCAATTAACCAAATTTAATTGATCATTGGATTCAATGAGAGAAGACACAGCAGGCTTTCTTACTGCCAGCCCTGTTGAATCAATGTGAAGGTCTCAACAAGCAGCACACCGTGCGACCTTGCAAAGAAATTATGGAAGAGATGAGGAAAAAAAAAAGGGTTAGATGTATTAGTCTTGAAAGGGTTACAAAGCCTAATATTACTAAGTATCTGGCTCTCCAGTGGACCACAGTGAGCCATTGTGTCCAAATGGAGAAAACTTGGAACAGTGGTGAATCTTCCCAGGAGCAACCAGCCTACCAAAATCCCTCCATGGGCGCAGTGATGAATCATCCAGGAAGTCAAAAACAAAAAAAAAAACAACAAAAGAAAAGGGACAACGTTTCAAGAACTGCTGGCCTTTCTAGCCTCAGGTAAGGTCATCATTCATGATTAGACAATAAGAAGAGACTGGGCAAAAGTGGAATTGATGGGACAGTTGCAAGGTGCAAACAACTGCTTAGAGAAGAATTAGTGCTCATCTCACATCTGCAAAAAGCACATTGATAACCCTCAAGACTTTTGGGATTATTTTCTGTGGATGAGTTAAGAGGAACTTTTTGGAAGACTTTTTTTGTTATGTCTGGCATAAAGCATACACAGCATTTCACCACAAGAACATCGTACCAACAGTCCAACATGCAGGTAGTTTTGTGATGGTGTGGGGATGCTTTGCTGCCTCAGGGCCTGGGAGACTTGCCATCATTGAAGGAACCATGAATTCGGCTGTCTACCAGAAAATTCTGAAGGAAAAGGTCCTGTCACCAGTCTGTGATCTGAAGCTGAAGTGTAATTGGGTTACGCAGCAGGACAATTATCCAAAACACAAGAGTAAGTCCACCTCAGAATGGCTCAAAAGAAACAAAATGAAGGTTTTGGAGTGGCCTAGTCAAAGTCCTCATTTGAACCCATCAAGATGTTGTGGCAGGACCTTAAACGAGCAGGTCATGCTGGAAAACCTTCAATTGTTGCTGAATTACAACAATTCTGCAGAGAAAAGTGGGCCCAAAATACCTCCACAGTGATGTGAACAACTGAGCTCGAATTGTAGGAAGTGTTTGGTTGCAGTTGTTGCTCCTAAAGGTGGCACAACAGCTTAGGTTAAAGCTGAAATTAATAAAATTATTATTTTTATAGAAATCATAATATGTTGTTAAAATGGGTTAACAGCTGCTGATGGATAAGTTGTCACATTGATCGTTATTCTGTGATAAAAAGCAATGGAAACCAAACTTTTTAAATAAATCACGTCACAGGATAACTTCTTCAGTGGCAAATTATTTTTTTGGCAACTCATTTTTCTGTTGGATAACTTTCATCAGCATTGTCCTGCACACACGGAGCTTGTCACTGGCTTAAAATCCGATCATGGAAATGCAACTGAACAACCTTTTAAATCCACTGCTAAATTTCAGAATGACACATCAAGGTTATATAATCAATCAACATGAATATTCATCAAGGAAGTTAAGCCTTGGGAGGAAACAAAAGTTTCTGCGGAGCGCAGACAACATTTAATGGCCTGGAATATTTAGCTAGGCCAAATCAAGCCTAATATGTACTGGCTGCACTAACATCACGTGGCTTTCCTTTTGGCGTCACGCTGTTCAGTCTAAGCATTTCTAAATTATGACTATTAGATAAATGCTGAGCCCCCCCTCAGCACATACACACAGCCAAAGATGTCATATGCTTTTACTCCAAATTGGAAATTAATCACACTGTAGGTACTTGACCTTGTTGTGTCAGCCAAAAACTTTGTCCGGTAGGAACACACACATATCCACACACTACATGGGGAGAATTTGTCAGAATTGATTTGGGGAGCTGGTAACTTTTGGCTTGATTCAGTTGTCATCGCCGCTGGTATATTGGGCTTACTCTAAAGAGGAAATCTGATTCCTGCTCATTCAGCCATGAGGTGTTGCATTCATCTTACTGTGAACAACACGGAGAGAAAAGCAGTGCAAAGGGACAGCTTGTGGCTGTGTCTCTGTGGGAGTGAAGAGGCTAGGGTTTATTGGAGGCTGAGCATTTCTCTGTGTGTGTGTGTGTGTGTGTGTGTGTGTGTGTGTGTGTGTGTGTGTGTGTGTGTGTGTGTGTGTGTGTGTGTGTGTGTGTGCCCATAGACACATGCATGAGCCACGTGTGTGTCCACTGCTCCTGCTAGTTGGGATGGGTCAAATGCAGAGGACATGTTCTGGATATGTGTGAAATGTACTTGGCAAATTAAATAGTTCTACCTCTCTGCCTTCATAATCAGACTCAGAATCAACTTTATTGACCAAGTGTACATGCACAGAAGGAATTTGACTGTAGTGCACAGCAGCTTCTATAGCACTTGCAGACATCACTCACACAGAAAAAGAAAAAAGAAAAAAAGAAATAAATGGAGCAACAACATGACATTTGAGGCAAGCATGTATGCACAACAGGTATGTCACTGCTATACAGTTTTCTTATGGTTGAGCAATCAACAACCTATGCCCATATTTTATACCACCAGCAGAGTGACCCGCCGTTGCCCGGGGAAAATGTTATCACCAAAATACCAGCACGATCTGATCTTTACGATATAATTGATGATGAAATATAGGATACTTTATGATATGATACTCGTGATAAACGAATGTCGAATAAACAAATCTTATTAACAAAAATTATCAAATGTCATAATTTTCAATCCATTCATCAAGCATCTTTGTCCCTGTGTGTATTAATCACTGCAAATCTGCCGCTAACGCCGCACATCGCCACAAAATACACTTAATTTTGCAAATAAATAATTTTTCTTTTTGCTTGGTTTCTGAAATATTTTTTGAACTGTGCAGTCCTTGGAAAGTGCTGATTCTAAAGATACCTTTCTTTTTGTTGTACAGTGAGTATTTCTGGAGTTTAAAGTGAACATACAAATATACACTCTTGCTTTATATATTGCTTACTATATTGTCCATACACTATACCATACACCATACCACAACTCCACAACCCATCATGCCCATATACAATGTTATATATTTCCACTATATCAATCATAAAGACATACATGTTAGGTTTAATTCTCTTGTCTGTGCCCCTGACCAAGGCATGGCAAGACAAACTGGAGTTGGTCCCCAGATGTTGCATGGCGGCTGTCCTCTGCTACTTGCTACACAGCTAGGATGGGTTAAATGCAGAGTATCTTGAAATAAAAAGAAAAATCAAAAATATTAATTCATTCATTCATTCATCTTCAGCCGCTTCTCCGGGGTCGGATCATGGTGGCAGCAAGCTAAGTAGGGCACTCCAGATGTCCCTCTCCCCAGCAACACCCTCCAACTGCTCCTGGGGGATCCCAAGACGTTCCCAGGCCAGATTGGACATGTAGTTCCTCCAGTGAGTTCTGGGTCTACCTCGGGGTCTCCTCCCAGTTGGACGTGCACAGAAAACCTCCAAAGGAAGGTGCCCAGGAGGCATCCTGATCAGATGCCCGAACCATCTCAACTGGCTCCTTTCCACGCGGAGGAGCAGCGGCTCTACTCCGAGCTCCCTCCGGATGTCTGAGCTCCTCACCCTATCTCTAAGGCTGACCCCAGAAACCCTACAGAGGAAACTCATTTCAGCCGCTTGTAGCCGCGATCTCACCCTTTCAGTCACTACCCAAAGCTCATGACCATAGGTGAGGGTTGGAACGAAAACTGACTGGTAAATTGAGAGTTTTGCCTCCTGGCTCAGATCCTTCTTCACCACAACAGTCCGGTAAAAATGTCCGCATTACTGCTGATGCTGCATCAATCCGCCTGTCAGTCTCCCGTTCCATCCTACCCTCAGGCGTGAACAAGACCCCGAGATACTTGAACCCTTTCACTTGAAGCAAAAACTCATCCCCAACCTGGAGAGAGCAATCCACCATTTTCCGGTAGAGAACCCTGGCCTCAGACTTAGAGGTGCTGACTCTCATCCCGCCCATTTCTCACTCAGCTGCAAACCGCCCCAGTGCATGCTGGACATCATGTTCTGATGAAGCCAACAAAACCACATCATCTGCAAAGAGCAGAGCTGCAATTCTGAGGTTCCCAAAACAGACACACTCCTCACCTTGGCTGTGCCTTGAGATCCTGTCCATGAATATCACAAACAGAATCGGAGTCAAGGTACAACCTTGGCAGACTCCGACACACACCAAAAACATGTTTGACTTTGTGCTGAGAACGCAAATATAGCTCTCACTTTGGTTATACAAGGACGGGATGGCTTGTAGCAACTGCCCCAGTACCCCATACTCCCACAGTACCCCCCACAGCGTGCCCCAGGGTACATGGTCGTAAGCCTTCTCCAAGTCCAAAAACACATGTAGACTGACTGTTCAAACTCCCATGCCTCCCTCAACACTTCTGCTGGTAATAAGTAAATATTATATTTATACAAAAGGAAACATGAACAGGTAACCAGAGCACTTAGTCATTTAGAATCTGTTGGCTATTTAGGCCTTATCTTAACAGATATGCAAATAAAAGCAAAAGTAATATACTATATGCAATTAAAGATGAGTCACAGATGGCAGCATAACTATAAAATAGCACTGTATTCATTTCATATTTTGTTTACTTTCTTTTTTATAGCGTATCATTCACAGTGTTTGGAAGTATATTACACACTTCTCAAAGCAACTGCTTCTTTTTTCTTTTTTTCTTTTTTTGGTATTTTATTAGATGCGACAGTGGAGGCAGACAATTAATGTGTGGGGGGAGAGAGAGAGAGGACTTGCAACAAAGCTTGCCAGCTGGATTCAAACTGGCCACATTGCAAACATTTGGTATGCACTGTAACCATTCGGCTACTGAGGGTCCCCAGCAATTGCTTCTTTTACTGCATATTTCATGTGTACAGACCTCCTACTGATTTTCACTGACAGCTGAAAGGTTATTGATTAGTCGAGATTGCATTACAGTCAAGTAAGGAGTGTGTCACAGTTGATAACTGTCGACTGTCACCAGCAGCTCTTTGAGAGGGAAGGTACCAGTTCAGAGCAATGCATGAGTGCACTTACGTGTGCCTGTGCAGGCATGTGTGTTCCCTTTAGCTTCCGCGCCTTTAAAGGTTCACTTTCTTTATGGGTGTTTTTTTTTTTAACATTTAGGTTTCTGTGTGTGAGGTTGTGTATGGCACACACCTGGATGTGTTCTTGTGATGTACTGAATGTATGAATGTGTAAACCCTCCAGGGTGAAGATTTCTCATCGCTGCTCTGCAGCTTTATGATGACACAATATTCTCACGAGATTCTTCAAACTGTGGGTGCGGAGTTTAAAAAGCCATATTAAGTGTGTGTCATTGTGTCGTGTGTACACACACACACACACACACACACACACACATATTGAATTTGCTCAATGTTTTAAGTAGTACAAACTCGAATGCGCCAATTTTGGCGGGTGTGGTGCCTTCTGCAAGAGTATATCCCTGACATCCTAATACTATAATCCATATTTCTCTGGGCAGTGCTTGCTTCTGGCTCGGTGGTTGTAGCAGGGTGGGCAGTGGGGGGGTAGAAGACCATAAGTTGAAGGTTGGTCTCCACTCCATTTTATTTATTTATTTTTTAACTTGGATATTTATAAAGTGACTAGTGAATATATTGATGCTTTTTTTGTGTTAAAATTGTGCAACTTCCAGGTGTGTAGTTTCTCAATAACATCAATTTTCATCCGCCGTCTGTAAATAGCTGCCACACCTGCCTGAACCCAAAGAGAAGAGAGCACATGCCAGGTATTTGATCAGCACTGTTGTCAGCATTTAGAAAAGTGAGCCCAGTTTTATTGGCAACACTTTACATTGAGTGCAGTTGTGGAGTAAGCAGTTGTTTGATCAGCAGCAATGCGAGACTCTAATGACAGAGTGCCACGGTGTCCAGCAACTATCTCTGTGTTCCTATGGTGTAGGTGCAAGAAGAAAGGGTTGGATGTGGCTTGAGTGGGGAGAGTGGTGCACAGGATGGAGAGTGACATGATGCTCCGATTAAAGAGAGAGTGTCACTCCTGCTTCAGAGAACAGGGAGGGGAAGCAGTCAGAGATGGGGTCAGACCAACACCAGGCTGCTCCAATCCAAGAAAGCTAAGCTGGAGCGGACTGTCGGGGTGGAACGCAGCGTTGAAAGACAGCAGGAGCTGGACCATGACCTACAGCGAATAGCAAGGGAGCCAAGATCATAGCGGCCTATATGGGGCTTTCACATCATTGTGATGAGCATAAAAAAATAAAAATAAAATTGTGCATGCTTCGGCAATTGTTTTGACTGTTTTGTTTTTTTGTTTGTTTTTTTAACTAGCTTTCACCCTGTGCTGATGACTGTGATTTAAAATTGGTTGAACTTGTTGAACGCATGAGGTGCAGACCTTTGAGAGTGCAGTCAGTGACTGTACACTAGCTGATTGTACTGGTTTAAGCCGCCAATCAAAATGGAAGAGACGTTAATAGCTTGCACATCTACATTTCCAGAATTGCATAACAACAAAATAAGGTCACACAGAGGCCACAAAAAAAAGAAGATTTTGCTAGGCAAAAAGTAAGCCTTAATGGAGCTGCCATGATTGTGGCAAACACGTTATTTGAATGGGTATATAGTAAATGATTTAGCTACTGCTGGGGGAGCACACAGGATTTAATTCTTCCGCAGTGTTCTGGAATGCTTAAACACTGTGCTGTGTGCATAAAGGGAAATACTTTTTTTTTTCTGCAAAAATGTGAGTTCCCTAATAGAAAGCATTGCCAGGGGGCGTCCGGGTAGTGTAGCGGTCTATTCCGTTGCCTACCAACACAGTGGTCGCCGGTTTGAATCCTTGTGTTACTTGATTGAGCATCCCTACAGACACAATTGGCCATGTCTGCGGGTAGGAAGCCGGATGTGGGTATGTTTCCTGGTCGCTGCACTAGTGCCTCCTCTGGTCGGGGCGCCTGTTCATGGGGGGTAGGAGGGGGAAAAGATGTGATCCTCCCACGTGTTACGTCCCCCCGACGAAACACATCTCTGTCAGGTGAAAAGAAGCAGCTGGCGACTCCACATGTATTGCAGGAGGCATGTGGTAGTCTGCAGCCCTCCCCGGATCGGCAGAGGGGGTGAAGCAGAACCCGGGAAGGCTCGGAAGAGTGGTGTAATTGGCCAGATATAACTTAGGAGAAAAAGAGGGGAAAAAATCTTAAGAAAAACATACAATTTAAAAAAAATTATTACCAGGTGACAGTCGCCCTGTCAACCAGTGCACCAGGTTTTTCAATTCAAGTGCCTGTAAGCAGTGTAAGGGTGAATAAAAACAAGGCAGACCACAGCACTGTGGATTGGTGTGGGGGATAATAAGAGTATATTTTGAACCTGGTTTATCATTGTGAATGAAGCTGACTATGAGTCTGTTAAAAAATAATTTTATAGGTTTATTTTGAGGCAAGGCCCTCATTTGTAAGAGATCAATGGGCAAACACATTGGTTCTCAATTGCAGGTTCCAACCCTTCTCTTCCAGTGCTCTGTTTAAAGTGGCTGTACCTTTCACCACCACCACCATCATTTTCATTTTTTTTTTTTTGCACTGCTGTCGTAAAGTCAACCAGATCACATCCTGTTTATTAGCAACCTGGCTACTGCCCAAAACAAGAAACAACTGTAAGAATCCCAATTTGAACTAGAAGCCCGATCTCAGCGCTATGATAAAGGCAGAGTAAAACATTCGGTAGTACAAGTAGGCATGTTGTATTACTTAACTGAGCCAATAGAAAGAATGCCAGCTGAATGTCAGTTTGGAACCCTCTCAAGTCCCAGGTGTTGTATCGAACTCTGTTTCCCCGTCGAGATCTGTTTCCCCCAAGCCAGAGTTCCATACCTGAAACGCTGAACGCTGATTAACCTTAACCTAACCTCAACCTAACCCTAAGCTTAACCTAACACTTACCTTAACCTAAGTGTAACCGATAGCTAACCTGTTTCCATGCGAAAGCTTTCATCTGGTTAAGGGGAAATAGATCTGGATGGGTAAACAGATTTTGATGCAACACGAGGAATGCTCTCCATCGAGTGAATGCCCATCCGAAGTTCACTCTTGTTTTACCTCTGTAAAACCCTCTTCGCCTTCTTTGCCGCCTCTGTCAACATTTTTTCCCCCCTCTCTCGCTGGGTAGAGTTTCCACTGTCACTTTGATTGTTCCACTGTCCACCATTCCCACTACTGGGATAGCTACTGATAGCTACCAGAAAACAAACAAATAAATAAATAAATATCCTCTTACTATTTCGGTTGCGCAATGGTTGATGTACTTCCTTTGTGCTGTAAATTGAGCCTTCATTTTCCCATGAGATCGTACCCTGTGTCAGGCAGTATTTGGTTCCCTGTAAGCCTGAAAGAGAGGCTTATAGGGAACCAGTTTAAACGCTGATGGTGTCATTATTCTATAGCCATTACACTGTGCAATCAATATTTACTTCATAATGATAAGTTAAGGCAAAAGAAGTACTGCCACTTTAATAATTGGGGGACTGTTGAATTTATGCACTGGGACAGTAAGCACAATTAAAATGTATGATTTTAATGCTATTTTTATTCATATAATAATTCACATACACTTGGAAGAACATTTCACGAGGCTTAAGAAGGCAAAGTTGGGTCAGAGAAATGGCCCAATTAAAAACTTTTTGGATTATACATTCATCGACAATATGGTAAAGCACCTCCACATAATATCATCACAGAGGTCATATGCCTAACTTATTACATTCGCATTCAGTGTCATGCTAATGTAAGAAAGAAAAACTGCTTAAAGTCCAGCTGCACTGTTTGTGCAATTTACTCACATGGCATCAGTGTGAGGAAAAACATCAAGAGAAGAGAAAGAATATGGATAAAGCTCTTTACAAGTGTAACATGAATGATTTAGTGGACTGAACCCTAAAAACTGTTTTTTTTGGTGGGGGGGGGTTTGTTTTTTGTTTTTGAAGATACATTCAACCATACTGGCTGAAATTATGAAGGTTAGTTCATTGCTATGATAGGCACCATAAACTTTGAATAAATAATAAAAAAAAATCCTCCATCATAAACTCTGCCAAAATATTCCAAAACAGCCACTGCCCTTCAATATATGTGAACATATCACATCACAATGATACAATTGCCAAAAATGTCAAAGTGGATTATTTTTCCTTTCAATTTAAAAAAAAAAAGATAATGTAAATCTGGGTTGAAGGCTTAGGCTGAAGAAATGTTTCTGATCAGGGCCTGTAACCTCTGAAGTCCCCTGCCTGACATCATAAGCGCTCTGGGTGTCTAGAAAAGTGCTTTATAAATGTAATGATTATCACTATTATCACTATTATTATTATTATTATTATCAGGCTCAATAACTCTAGAACCTCATTTAAACTGATATTGAAACATACAGTTTAGGCTTGCTTTTGTTAAAAAATGAAATATCCTGGACTCTCATTTTAAGTACAAGCTAAAAACGTTTGATCAATAATTTTCAGTGTTCTGATAGTTCAAAAAAATTGAGAACAATAGCACTTATCATGTATGCTACCATCAATTTCATAATTTTTCTGCTACTGTGTGTTGGGGGTATTTGCTTTATCCACGCTATTTAACGCCAGTTGCTGTATCATAACATCACAGTACATTTATTTCTGGCATCATAATTGTTTACTAAGTCCATCCCAAACCCATTCTATGGCTATCACTTGGTAGCTGGACAGTGTGTAGCCAGCAGTGGGACTCCTTTACATAGAGCGTAAACAATATAACCACAACCTCCAACAGCTTGTTCATGCTCAAGGACATTTTCTATTACTTTGGTTCACTGAATGTAGGACATATACCACTAGAAAGGAATACTAATAGAAAGGAATATATTCAGTTCCATTTTGACTATGTATGTCAATCTGTGGTATTACCCATTTAGTATACAGTATAACAAATCAACAGTATTGCTCAATGGGTATTATGGAAAGATGTGCAAGCAGCATGTCCTCCAGTCCCTGCTGCTCGTAGCCAGTGATCCTCCTTCTCCCACTCAGCATTGCCTTGATATTCTGATGCAGGAGAACAGGGTCACAGAAGTTATATGCCCCTTGAGTGTTTCCATAAAACAAGTCCAGGATTTAGTTTTCTCAGCTTTTGAATTTTTAAAAGCAGAAGATGGCTGAGAGCTAGCCTGGATCCGGCCCCACCACCTCAAAAGCAAAATTCCTGAGACAGACCCTGATTTAAATCAGTGGTTGATGCTTTGATTGGCTCTGCATTGCTGGGGTCTGTGGTCTTGCAACAAGGCGCTGAGTGGATGACATCATGCAGTGTGATGGGGTCGGCTGAAGACCGGTGTAAACAACAGGAACAATGGTGTGTGAAATCTTCTGCGGTTAGTAGACTGGTAAAGAGCCTGCAGCCACCGGCTCAATACCGCGGCTAAAGACAATTGCTTTCACTTTTGCATGCCGTAGGTTACCATCCTTTACAAAGACGCTTAGCCCACCTCCTCTACTTTTAACGATTTCCTTTCCTCCATCAGCCTGCTCTAATTGGAAGCCTTCTGGCCTGGTTGTGCAGCTTGTTGTTCTGCCCTGTAGTCGTGTTTCAGTGATGTACGTCCCCATCATGTCTGGCAAGGATAAGTGCTAATCAATTGACAATAAGCAAAAGACGGTATTGCTCAGGGATCAAAGTCCCATCCAAGTGAAAATGTTTGTTGTAGCTGGTGGCACCAAACTCGAATTAGAATTTCTTAGCCATCTTCATGTGCCTCAGCAGCTCCACTTCCTTTGATGAAAGCTTAAAAATGTACCCCGAAAATAACAGCACATATTTGTAGAGTGTAATTGCAGAGTTGCTCCACCTGCTAAGAGGCCATTCAGCAGCACTGCATTAGCTTCATTGCTATATACACATATATATATATGTTTTTTTTTTGTACTAAACACTTCTTATTCTGTGTTGACATTAATCAATATGCACAATTTGTCCTTTTATGTCATACAATAGATGGAAACACTGGTCAGACTGGGCAACTTTCTGTTGCACGGAGCAAGGCTTGTGAAGCTGAAACTGGGTTTTAGGTCACTGTGTATTGTTGGAGTTCTGCATCGGTCTGTGTTTATATGCTGCAGCCGACATTTAAGCATGCTATTCGACAACGTAGAATGTCTAAAATGTCTAAAATTGATTTTTCGTATCTGTAAATTTGAATAGCTTAAATTATTGATAGTAAGTTACTTGTTACAGTCAACAATAATGATTGCCTTTTGATCATCATAATACTTTCATTGAATTTCACCTGTCACACATTGGATAGACAGACATTGCAGCTGTATCCGAGTATTAACAAAACCACCAAACCTGCACCTCTCTACCACCTTTACCCTCTTTTGTTTTTATTTGTGTCTGCATATGCATGGATTGGCTTATAAATGGTTTGATATACGATGATTGATGTGTGATTTTTCATGTGGTACACTGCACAACTAAAATCCTCATACCCATACTAAGTTGATTCTGTTTGAAAACCACCATGTATGTTTGCAATAAAAACGTACAATTTGAATTGGCACTCAGTCTTTGATTAATGAAACGTTTATATCATGGAAATGGAACCCAACTGTGGTATCTGATGTGTGTGTCACACTGATGTCATGGTCCACTTCTCCACTTATAGTCTACCCACTTCAGTGCCCCCTTCATGTCGCAAGACATCATCATTTACAAATTAAGCTCTGACTATTACCCTACATATTGTAGGTAAGGTGGGTTAGCTCTCCTGTGTTGTGCCATTCTCTTGGCTAGCATCTGTTTAGTTTCCCCAATGTATAAGTCACAGCATTCCCCTTGCCATTTAACAGTGTACACTATATTGCTCTGTTTGTGCCAGGGGATCCAATCCTTGGGGTGGACCAACTTCTGGCACAGCGTGTTTTGGGCTTTGAAAGCAACTGAGACGCGGAGTTTGGAAAATACGCATCTCAACTGTTCTGACATTCCCACCACATACTGAATCACCACTGGTTTACGCTTAGGCAGCTATTGTCCTTCTCCTCTCATCGATTGGCTGGTGCACTGTTTGGGCATCTTCCTGGCTTTAACAAACACCCAGTTAGGATAACCACACTTAACCAAGGCCTGTTTAATGTGGGATTTTTTCCCCTTCCCCGGCCGTTGTGTCGGTGGGGACATTGTCAGTTCAGTGGTACGGTGTCGAAGCATACAATAGTACACATGGCCATTGAAACTCTAGTTAATGGTCATACCCATATTAGCATATGAAACTGGTCGTTGGTTTTGGTCATCATCCAACTGTATTTCTTATAAGGGTTGGGACACCTGCATTCAAATTAGAGTGGAGGTCACGTAGATGAGTGAGGAAACATATGTGTCAATAAACGTTTTATCCAGATGAACTGAGTCAACTTTCTTTGATTTTCTTACCTGGATTATTGAGCATGCATAAAGATACAACGTTTATGTCATATATTACGATATCCAAAATCCCAGATGATATCTAGTCTTATATTACAATATTAATATAATATTGATGTATTGTCCAGTCCACTAGGTTACTAGGAATGTCTTCACCATTTGTCCCAGCGGGGAGCAGGGTAGGTGCTCTGGGTGTTGGGTAATGATTGAAAGGGCTCCACTGATCAAAGCAGCGAGGCCTTTTTTTAGCCCCAGGGTGAGCGTACAGTGTGTTCGGGTGCTTGTCCTCTCCCTTGATACTGGTATGCTTTGTGGTGGTCCTGCTGGTCATGTGAGCGTGAGCCAAATGTTCTGTGAGGAAAGGAGGTTTATTGCAAACATTGTTGTCTGAGGACAAATAAGGTTCAGATTGGTAAGAATTAATGCCAAGTTTTTGCTCTGGTTCACGCTCTGTGTCCTTTAGGTCTAGCCCCAAGCTGGGCCCAGGACTCATCAAGGACAATGACCGGAGTGGGGGGGGCAGGATCAATAGCAGGACAGGGAGTAGTGGCATCAGGCTCTCAGGCACAGGTTGTGTTGGTTTGTGCCGGGCTGAAAGTAAGTGTGCCCATTAACTTCTCAGCTTCCTTGATCTGGGTGTCCAGTAATATAAAGTTCTTTAATGGTCTTTCTTTTATTTACTTAGTTGTTTTTTATTTGGAATCACATATTAAGAGCATTTTTGCATAATCATATTTAATTAGACATTTTTACAAAGTGATCCATCTTTTCTGCATTGTACAGAGTAATTATAGAACACAAAAATAGAACATGGGATGTTTTACCATTTGAGATAAAAGAAAAGAAAGAAAAAGTACAAAAACCATACTTACATAAACAAATTCAAACAAAAGATGGATGTTCTGGGGAAATATACGATTTCCACTGCTCCGAAATTTCCTCAAATTTAGTTTCATCAAGCTCCATGGAGAAGGTGATTATTTCCATCAAAAAATATTAAAACATTATATAATACCAGTCTTCTATAGATGGGGTGTCTGGCTAAAGCCATTTCTTTGTAAATGCTTTTCTAGCAGCTACACTCAGCATTCTAAATAGGTAACTTGTATTAATGTTTGTGGGTGTTAAATGTAATAGACCAAAGAGGAGTTCATCCCATTTAAAAATAATTTTTGCCCCAAATATTGTTACTAATTCTATATAAATCTTACGCCAAAGGGTATTTATTTTTTTGGGCAGGCCCAATACAAGTGGTAGTAATTGGCTTCCTGGGAGCTATAAATTCTCCAGTAGCTGGAAGAGTCTGGGTGGTGAGATGTCTGAACAGGTGTGATAAAATATCTATGAAGGCTCTTCCAGCCAAACACTCTCCATGAGGTTGAGTTTGTTATCATACATTGAGATTCGCAATATTTTGTCCAAACTTCCTCTGGAATTGAACTGTTAGTATCCCTTCCCCATTTTTGTTTTATGTAGGTGGTGCTTGCTATCTTAATCTCCTGAAGTCCCCTGCATAGCCTAGAGATTACATTAAGCCCTGAATCCATCCTATAGACCAGGGGTCGGGAACCTTTTTGACTGGGAGAGCCATAAAAGCCAAATATTTCTAAATATATTTCATTGAGAGCCATATAGTATTTTTAACGTATAATACATTAAATATGTCTTACTTTTAATGCGACTTCTGGTGCTGCATGGTTTTGCTGATGGCCTTGTAGTCTGGTTCATACGTGGTGAGGTTGAGCTTCATGCAGGCGTTGAGGCTTCCATCAGTTAAACGTGAGCGTAGGTTGGTCTTAATGTTCCTCATATGCGAGAAAGACTGTTCACATGCATATGTAGAGCCAAACATGGTCAATACGGCAATACTCACACGCTGCATTGTGTGGTATGTCACAGGAAGCTCGTTCCAAGTTTTAAGAATCAGCTGGTCTTCAGGTTGAAGATTTTTAATTTCTGTCCACTTGTGTTCCCTCGCCAGCTCTGTTCGCTGTCGCGCAAGACTTTCCAACTCTCCATTAAGTGACTTGAACTTACTCATCCACATGTCTGATGCCTTCAGGTCAGCAACTTCCAGCTCAAAGTCTCCGATAGAGACCCCGGGGATGCATGTCAGGTCGATTTTGTCCACTGCACACTCATGTGGATGAGTGATGAACTTGAAAAGACCAGTGCGCGCACGAAATTCTCCAAAACGTGCTTTGAATGACTGCAGGAGATTGAACGTAAAGCCAGCTAGCTGCTGGAGATCCAGATGTTGAGTGGAGTCACTTGCTAAGCATGCATCTCTAAATTGTTGCAGTCTTTCAAAGTGCAGAAGACGACCTGTTTCAATGTC
Organism: Lampris incognitus; assembly: GCF_029633865.1. NCBI lineage: Eukaryota > Metazoa > Chordata > Actinopteri > Lampriformes > Lampridae > Lampris > Lampris incognitus. Next base: position 44,582,460 of record NC_079211.1, on the reverse strand, counting down.
CCTGAGAAAGACTTCCAGCTTGCTTTCAAATGCAAACACTGCTTGTTGAAGGGATGAGATTGTATTTCCAATACCTTGCATTTTCACATTGAGCTGGTTCAGATGGCCAGTTATGTCCACGAGATAGTGAAACTGCAGGAGCCAGTCAGTGTTGTCTGGCTCAGGATGCTTGACGCCTTTCATTTCAAGAAAAGTCCGGATTTCACTCAGGCAAGCTGCAAAACGGCTGAGCACCTTCCCCCTTGACAACCAACGCACGTTGCTGTGTAAAAGCAGACCGGGATAATGATTCCCAACTTCTTCTAACAGAGCTTTAAACTGGCGATCATTTAAAGCACGGGCAACAATAAAGTTGACCACTCGAATGACCAGAGACATCACCTCGCCAAGCTCCTGGCCACACGTCTGAGCGCAAAGCGCCTCCTGGTGCAGGATGCAATGAAAACTTAGGATGGCTCTCTTTTCATGTTCACGGAGAAGCGCTACAAATCCTTTGTTCTTCCCCAACATACAGGGTGCACCATCAGTACAGACAGAAATAAGTTTATCCATCGGTAGTTTTTTTTCTTTAGCAAACTCCATGAAAGACATGAATAAATCCTCTCCTCTTGTCCCTTTCATTGGCAAAACAGCCAAGCTTTCCTCACGCAGTGTGTCACCTGCAGCATACCTGGCAATGATACTGCACTGAGATAGATGGCTAACGTCTGTTGACTCATCTAACGCGAGAGAAAAGTATGTCCCGGCGTTTATGTCCTTAATTTGTGTTTCCTCGACTTGATTTGCCATCATGATGCTACGATCGTGCACAGTTCTTGCTGACAGGGGCATGTCTTTTATTCGTTTGATTATCTTGTCTTTATTTGGGAAGTCATCAAACAGTTCATTGGCCACATCAAGCATGAATGTTTTGGCATACTCGCCATCTGTGAATGACTTTCCATTCCTTACTATTGCCAAAGCCCCCGCAAAGCTAGCGGAATTCCCGTCACCTTGCTTGGTCCACACACGTAGTTGCTGCTGACTCGTCTGCACTCTCCGCTGTAGCTCCTCGCATGCCCTTTTCCTGCTGTCCCCCGCTGGATATTTCGATGCAAATGAAGCATGGTGTGTATCGAAGTGCCGCTTTATATTTGACCGTTTCATCGATGCAATTTTATCATTGCATATTAGACATACCGCAGATCCTGCTCTCTCCACAAATGCAAATTCCTCTGTCCACGCAGCCTGGAATGCACGGTAATCATCGTCTTTTTTTCTTTTCGCCATCTTTTCCGTTACAAGGGTTGAAGCGGATAAACTAGTTGGCTATCTGATAAAATTGATTTCTTCACCTTTACAATGACCCGGACATGCTCGCGAGCCATTGGTTCCCGACCCGACCCACGGGTGACCCGTGACCCGTGAAATTTATCTTCAAAACTAATTTCTGTTTACTTTAAAATGACACAGTATTATTAAGAAATATCACAAGTATTTTAAAATCAGTTCCAAACTGATTTTTTTGAAAAAAAAAATAATTTTCAACTCAAAATTGTCTCGGAGCCATATGCCGTCACCGGAAGAGCCATATATGGCTCGCGAGCCATAGGTTCCCGACCGCTGCTATAGACACTAACAAAAACTTTCAATAGATTATTTTTGAATGCCTTTTGACTCTCTAACATAAAACCGTTAATGTGATGGCTTAGCTGAAGAAATCTATAAAAGTTACTATTATTTTAATCCGTGTAGTCTTTTCAACATCTCAAAGTTGCTCAGCATCCCCTGCTTCAAAAAGGTACAGTATGAGCAGAGGCTCTGATTAGCCCATCCTTTCCTCACATCTAATTTGTTTGGGGTAAAGTCAAGATCGTGAAAGCACCATTTCAGAACTATTCTCTTCAAACCAACCATTATTCGTGATAGTATTTAGCCATGTTTTCAGCGATAAGTTAGATGCTTGCAGAGATAAGTCCTCCCTTGTTCTTCGCCAGCTGAAGAGTTTTAAATCTTATCCTTGTTTGTTTGTTTGTTTTTTTCCCTTGCCAAATGTACCACAATATTAATTGATGTAGATCAGTTATTTCAGTTGAAAGAGTTTGAAGCAAATATAATACCCTAGGGAAGATATTAATTTTTACTGACTGCTTGTGACTCAAAACTTAATATTGGAATTTGATTCCATCTTTTTATGTCCTCTTTTATTTCATGATTTAACAGATTAAAGTTTAAGACATACAATTTTGTCAATTCTTTTGGGATGTTTTCTCCTAGATGTCTCATGATCCAACTCCCAATTTAGTTGGATTTTAGAGCTTATGATCTGGCTAGGCCTGAAATAGAAACTTAATATTTGAGTCTTTGGAATATTCAATTTATAACCTCAGACAGAACCAGCATTATCTAAGATTGACAATAATGTCAAAATTGAGCTCTCTGGGTTCGACAAGTAAATTAAAATGTTGTCTGCAAATAGAGAAATGTTTTTGTTCTTGACCTTGCATTTTTATACCTGTAATATTTTGCCCATAGATCCCCTGACTTCAATAAATATTGCAAATAGTAACGGACTTGTTGGGCAGCCCTGTCTTGTCCCTCTTTCAATGCTTGAAGAATTTGATATGGGTCCATTTATTTTTATTCTCGCCCTTAGGTTATTGTGATGATGATATTTATAGGCAATGCCACATGATGTATGCACAAGCAAATACACTCTCACGCAAGTTTGGTACGTGTTCAGTTAGTGTGAAGATGTCTCTGTTCAGAGCATATTGTCCACCACTTTATACTGCAAACCTGTGGTCAAACTACAAAAAAGCAAGCTTACAGATGCTTTGAGTAGCTTTTAATGATGCAATGAGAATACTACTAAAAAGTCCAAGCTGGTGTAGTCCAAGTGAAATGTTTGTGGCTGCAGGAGTCAATACATTTCAGGCTCTTCTAAGAAATCTCATGTATGAATTCATTTGCCCGCTCAACGACTCTGATGACGTAATCATCAAGGGTTTAACTAATATAAGATTCAGTGCCACATGCTACCAGTCCCAGCAGTGGGACCACTGGTATAGTTGCCTTCATATAAGACACTAATTTGTTCAATTTATGTTATTTTATTGTGTTTACGCTGTATATTGTTCATCTTTTACCAATTTGTCTTTGTATGTTGTGGACCCTGAGTCTGCAATACAGTTTTGAATTGAATTGTATTGAATATTACATAGTGCTTGAATTGTTTTAAATAAAAGTCTGATGAAATCCAAATTTCTGTAGTACATTATATAAAATCTCCCAAATGACCCAATCAAAAACTTTTTCTGCACCAAGACTCAATAGTACTGCCTGGAGTTTAGATATGTTCAATTACATGTAATGTTCAGCAGATGTTGTCTTGTGTCTGCCTTTGCTGAATAAAACCTGTCTGATATAGATTTGTTATTTGGGGGGAGGATTTTTTTTTCAATTCTTTTTGCCAGGATGTGGGTGAAGATATAATGTGGAAGCTATTGGCCGATAGCCGATAGCTTCCACATTCAAGTTTATCTTTACCCTCTTCTGGTATTAAGGAGCTCGCCGCCTTCCTCCAAGATAGCGGGGGGGGGGGGGGGGGGGTAAGTTATACCAGTTTTGAGCACGAGGTTATGTGTGACCTTCATTGTAGAGATCAACAGATCTGTCATTTCCTTGTACCACTGCGATCGAAAACATCCGGTCCTGCTATTTTATTGGGTTTAAATTTTATATTGCCGTTTTGATTTCATGATCCGTAATTTCACTAATTGGAGGCTTATTTTGTTCATCCCTCACTCTTCTGGTAGTTTTAACGGGTCTGAAAAGGCTTCCATCTCCGCTTCATCTAATTCATCTATCTGTGTGTATAGTGTTTTTTTTTTTAATAAAATGTCTCAAATGATTGTTGTATATATTTTAATTTGCAATGTATGGGATTTTTTGTAGGGTCCTTTATTTTATATCTGTGTTTTCTGGTGTCTTTGTTTAAGAAAGAACAGCTTTTTGTTGTCGTTTGAGTAGATTTAATTTAATTATTTTTCCTGTGTATTTCTATTTTTCTCTTTTTTGTGTGTGTTTGGCTGGACACTGTCATATGCTTGTTTGTTGTACAGCTTTGGTTTTACGATCTATACACAGCATAGCATTTTCTTTACGCGTAGGGTCAAGGGGATAGGTGAGCTGCCCATGGGTGTACCCTTCATCGCCTATCTTTGTTATATACACCAGGTTAGGAGTGAGTGCCACCCTCTGTATTTCTTAGTCTAGAATAATTTTTGCACTACTTTAGGAGGTCACTTTTTATGATTTCTTTACTTGGGCACCACTCTTAGTTCCCTTGTTCGCTGTGACGTTCACAATATTTATAATAATTATTTTTGCATTTTCGGCATCTTGGTTTTTGTGTTGCAACACGCATTCTCGCTGCATAATGTTAGGCCCTATACGTCCCCTAGGCTAAATGGTCGTAATACCCCCTAAGAACAGCTTTACACGCATCCCAAAGCATCGGTGGTGCCACTTCCCCGTTATCATTTTGATCAAAGTAGTCTTTTAAATACATCCTTATTTGCTGGCTCATATGATTTAGAATCCCTGTGTTTAACCTCCAGATAATGCCCTTCTTTTCAGAACCTAATGTTACATCCATAGATATTGGGGTATGATCTGACAAGTCCCCAATATTAGAATTTATCACCCTATAATGGTCTTTAATTGTCTTTCTGTATGTCTTTTGGAGCAGCTGACAGTCACAGGACATTTTATCAGATCCAGATATAATCCAAATTTTTGAGGGAAAATTATGTCGGTCTCTCAAGTAGCAGGCCGTGACTGACACGGGCAAGATTATGCCTAAGTCTTTGGAGAGATAGGACCTGGTGAAATTATGTTTTGGAGCACTAGCTAGCTACCTTGGGCAACAACAAGCAGGTGCTAGCTAGCAGCAGAATCCGCTAGCGATACAAACGCAGGGATCAGCGTTGGTGAGCAAAGCTGGGAAAGCCCAGTCTGAGTGTCAGTTAGCCACATTCGAGCGGCAGTAGAATCCATTCATCAACTGAACAATAATAGACTGTACTTGCAAAAAGCCAGCGAGGAAGTATAAACAAAACCATCAATTGCAGCCACGGCTGATGGTTGAGTCCAGACAATTGTTGCCACATACAGTGCCAACGCTACGGAGTCGGAGACTTCAGTGCGATCAAGTCCATGCAACAATCGATGATCGAATAAAATCCATAAAATATCACAGGTAAACCATAAAATCAATTGAAAGTTGTTAAAGTTGTTAAAGTTGTTAAAGTTGGTCGGCGGTGGTGTAGCGGTCTAAGCGTCGGCTTAGTGTCGATGCAGTTGCCCACTGGGGACCGGGGTTCGCGCCCCGGTCTTGTCAGATCCGACTATGGCCGGACTCGATGAAGCAGCGATAATTGGCAGCGCCGTCTTCGGGAGGGGGGCGGAGTCGGCTTGTGTTCGTCACATGATTGCGCCTCTGGGTGTGTCGGGGAAAAAGCAGTGGTTCGGCCTGGATTCACCTCATCACGGAAGTGGGGAGGTGTCTCCTTCGAGACTCCCGGCCAGAGAGGTGCAGTACGAGGGCGGGTGTTTGAACTAAAGTAGGGATCGATTGGCCACTAAATTGGGAGAAAAAATGGAAAAAAAATCAGAAATAAATTTTAGAGAAAGAAAAAAGTTGTTAAAGTTGAGCGATCGGGTGGCGTGATGGTCTATTACGTTGCCTACCAACACAGGGCTCGCCAGTTCAAATCCCCGTGTTACCTCCGGCTTTGTCGGGCGTTAAAACAGACACAATTGGGCGTGTCTGCGTGTGGGAAGCCGAATGTGGGTATGTGTCCTGGTCGCTGCACTAGCGCCTCCTCTGGTCAGTCGGGTATCCCCACCCTCATAAACAGCACAGTTGCAGAACATCCGAAACCAACGATCAGTTTCATATGCATATTGCCATGACCATTGCCTAGCGCTACAATAACCATGTGCAATATTCACAGAGGATTAGGGAGTAGTTGCAATCACAGCATTGTAAGACGGCAACAGATGTACTCTTAGTCCTCACCCCACCCCCAGTTCAGGGATTGTCGTTACCTCTTTACATAGATGGCCTCGTTGACTCTCCGTTCAAACCAGCGTTCCTCCCTATCAAGGATGTGCACCTCCTCATCCTTGAAAGAGTGGCCTCTGGCTTGTAGATGGGTGTAGACTGTGGCGTCCTGGCCTGACGTGTTAGCAATTCTCTGTTGTGCCATCCTCTTGGCCGGTTTCTGTTTAGTTTCACCGATGTATAAGTCAAGGCAATCCTCCCGGCACTTAACAGTGTACACTATGTTGCTCTGTTTGTGCCGGGAGACCCGATCCTTGGGGTGGGCCAATTTCTGGCTTAACGTGTTTTCGGGTTTGAAAGCAACTGAGACGCCGTGTTTGGAAAATGTGCATCTCAAATATTCTGAGTTTCCCGCCACATACGGAATAAACACTGGCTGTGGTCCCTCACCTTCCTTTGATCGGCTGGTGCACTGTTTGGTTGTCTTCCTGGCTTTGACAAACGCCCAGTTAGGATAACCACACTTAACCTGGGCCTGTTTAATGTGGGATTATATTTTGAAATGTCTGATTCAGTTTTGATTGTCTCTTTCCATGGCATAATTTAACTCTTGACTTAAGCAACCAGGTCTCCTGGGGGAAAAAAAGTAGAATTCTTATAATATTAATCTTAAATCATCCAACCTAAAAGAACAATATACTAGTGTGAATGCTGATGCGTCTTCATCATCATTTATTGGAATGACATATTCAGTCAGTCTGGCCTATTTGAAGATAGTGTGTTGAAAACAATACTTGGAAACCTCACAAATGGTAATGGTAAAATATATTTTCCATCGTTAGTCGCTGAGGCTCTGGATGGAAAACTTTGGTTTGAGTTCCATTTTAACTTTTAATTCAAGTTGTCTTTACCGGTGTCTTCAGGTGGAATGAACGGGGATGGGGGGGATCAGATGGCTGATAATTATTACTTGAGAACAGAAATGCCAGTCTTTTACTCCAGCTCCCCTGGTTATTTTTTTCCCTCGGAAATTGCCTTGTCTTTTAAGTCCAAGGGGGATTTTAGTCCTAAATTCATTTACATGTATTGGTTTTCACAGTTATTGATTAGTGCAGGTGGCATCTTGAGTATAAGAGCTTTAGGTGGTGGAGTACATCTTTAGACGTGTCTCCTGGTTGCACGGATATGGTGGTGTTGTTTTGTTGTTTGTGAACTACCAGAGCACGATCTCAGAGCATTATAAAGGAGGTAATGGTGTGTGACACCTTTTCAAAGGCTAATCCTCAGATCACATGCTCCACCCAGTAAATGATTTAACAATCCATTCAACAGATTGAATAGCCACATATGCTGTTAAAACCAAATTACAGTAGAACCCACTTACAGTAAAGGTTCCCAAATCAAATCCATGCGACCTGTGAAGACCATTTTTGGTCCCGGCCCACCAAACATTTTTTGCAAAAAAATAAGCAATACATTCTTGTTACCTATAAAGAGCGAGACACTTAAAAATCGTCTTTATTATTGTTCAACAATGCAGTGATGTGAGACAAGGAATTACAAAGCTTCAAAAATTTTTGATGCTTTGAAATTAAATTCAGATATTTTAACATAACCCCCCCCCTAAAATGCGCAGGTTTTTGTTTTTGTTTTTTTCTGTCTCCATACAAAATGTGTTTACTCTGTGCATCCCACGGGTCACAACCCGTTGTATTAAAACCAATGCAACAGGCAACAGTTGTACAAATGATGTATAATGTTCCTCCCATAAGAAAGTGGGTACAGTACAAGATAGTACACTGTAAAAATAATCTTCTGGTTTAATTTAAAAAGAATCAATAATCACCCTTTCGATCATTGATCATTGAAGTTTTGCACACTCTAGTTGAGATTACTCAGAAAAGGGCTTGTATTAGGTTGCCTTACTTTTTAAGTCAAACCAGCATATTATTTTTTTACAGTGTAGAGGGAATGAAAGGACAGTTTATCAATCACAGTCCTTTGCTGTTGGCCACTGCAGAGCTCCACTGGTGCAGCAGAGGTATAGCCTGTAACAACCTGCCAGAAGCCACCTATGGTTTAACAATTGACATTATCGTGCTGCCCCACAATGTGACCTGAGTGTGACCCTCGTTCACGTCCAATGTTTGATCTACAGTAAATCACATGACGGCTGATGTGCTAACCTTGACAAGACATGATATGGCTCAACGTTACCACTTCCTCAGCCACTTCTAGCAAAGCAAATAACCTTCACTTGCATAAAAGCAATCTGAAAATTCGACTGTAGCCATGCTAGGTGCACTGAATATAAAACAGTGCTGCTGCAGCGGGGGGGGGGGTCTTTCACATCCATTCTTTGAGTATGATCTCTAGCACTTGAGTCACCACGTAAGACATGTCCCTGGAAGACCTAATCTGTAAATATCTGCATTCTTCACTGTACTGAGTATGGCTTTATCGCTCTCTCGTTTTCCCTTTCTGTCTCTTGCTCAGCTTGTTTACCCTAAGGGTGGGCAATGGAGTGCAGAGCATGATGGGTGGGGGGGGGCGGGTGTTGATGGAAGTGAGCATCTTGAGAAAGAAGTGTTTTTGGGAGAAGCTGAGGGTCAAAGACGGTGGAGGGGGAATAGGGGATACTCCTTAAAACCAGATTGTACTTTTTCGCCCCCCATTTTTCTCCCCAATTGTACCCAGCCAATTACCCAACTCTCCTGAGCCATCACGGTCACTGCTCCACCCCCTCTGCCAATCCGGGGAGGTCTGCAGACTACCACATGTCTCCTCTGATACATGTGGAGTCGCCAACCGCTTCTTTTAACTGGACAATAAGGAGTTTCGCCAGGGGGACATAGCGCGTTGGAGGATCACACTATTCTGCCCAGTTCCCCCTCCTCCCCGAACAGGCGCCCCTACCGACCAGAGGAGGCGCTAGTGCAGCGACCAGGACACCTACCCACATCCTGCTTCCCACCCGAAGACACGGCCAATTGTGTCTGTAGGGATGCCAGACCAAGCCGGAGGTAACACGGGGATTCGAACCGGCGATCCCCGTGTTGAATGGCAATGGAATAGACCGCTACACCACCCGGATGCCCCAGATTGTACTTTTGAATTATTTTTCTTTAATACACATATCAGTCCTCTTCCGCCGTGGGAGAAGACAAATGTCCGTATTACGAAAAAAATAGTTAAAAACTCTAATTTGTTTTTAGGATTCTGTACATATTCTTGAAAACGGTTGAGGAAATGTTACTCTGCTTGGCTAACGGGTAAAAATTATTAACAGCTGGCTTCAGGGTAGGTGTATTACCCTTCTTCTGAGAGGAGCTGCTAATGATGCCGGTAGATATCCAGCAATTGAGCTACGTTTGGCTCAACTCGCCATTCAACGCAACTTCAAATTCCACAGAGAGACGTGAAAAGAGGTATTCATGAGGTTTTTTCCCCTGACTCTTTGTAAGTAGGACACATAGTGAAAACCCCAGAAACTGAACCATCCCTTTAATCACTGGGTAAACTACTCTTAACTGCTGCTGCTTCTAGTCTACACCTGCCAAGATGGTTTACAAGGGGAAACGACCACCCCCTTCATGGGGTAGCCAACCAGCATTGATTTTTTTTTTTAGGTAAAAATTGGTCATTATCAGACATAAATGTCAGCTGTATTTAGATGTTAAAATAACCAACCTACAGTATTTGGTCAGTTCAGAGGTTCATGAGACGGTAACAGGGATATTGACCTATGAAAACAAGACATATATTTTATAACTTAGCAAAACACATAGCTGGTTTACATTTTTTACCAAAGTAGTAATGGAGAAAAGCCAGCGGCATCTTGTTATCCCCCACCCATGATAGGTTGATAAGCTCCCATAATCAGTTTAGCAAAGCACTATAAACCCTTTGCTCATGTAATATGAGAATCTTGTTAGCCTAAAAGGATTTTTTAATACTCTCTATTACCAGTGTGGTGCGAGGCAGGCTAAGCATGTCTCTGGGATGGCATTCAAGAGGCTCTACCAAAATGAGCTGACAAACTCACTGCAAAACTGCTGAACCGTGAACAGTGCGCCACACTGGCCTATCTGTTTGCCCTGCTTGCAGTTTGCCTTTTCTGATTATCTGAAGTGTGGCATTGTGGTGCAGCGGTTAGCGCAGTCACCTCACAGGAAGAAGGTCCTGGGTTTGAGCCCTGGGGTAGTCCAACGTTGGGGGTCATCCCAGGTCATCCTTCTGCCGCCCAATGTCTGGTGGGACAGGCTCCAGCATCCCCATGACCCTGAGAGCAGGATAAGCAGTTTGGATAATGGATGGATGCAGCGGTGGCTAACCATGTGCCATGGAGAGCCATGTAGTATATGCAGGTTTTCATTCCGGTTGAGGATGTTTATCAACTCTACATTTCCTGTCAACGATTTGACACTGAATGGCAGAACAATGTGCTTGGAAGGCTTGGTATTTCCACATGTCACTGCATATACTATGTCATGGCCAAATGACTGCAGAAGGCACTGCACTCTCTGGGATGCATGATCAGGATCATTTGAGCCTGTGAGTAGAGAGTACAGGAAGATAATGAGCGACTCTGGAATGGTAGGACATTCTGCTTCTGGTTTGACTTCAGGCGGCCAGGTTTGAGGAACATCTTGACTTTTAATGTCTGCTCTCAATTTGATGGCTGCTTTGGCTATAACATCTTGTGCACTGACACTTTTCAGGGTCTGCAGCTCCCTTTTGAGAGACTGATTTTCTTTGGCAAGTTCCCTCATGGACAAGTTATCGGGATAGAGGAGGAATTTTCCTTTCTCATCAGGGAATATCTGCAAGGCTCCAGCAAACTCACTCTCCAGGTTTCGCCTTATGTGCTTCTTGGTTGATTCCTTGACTTGGGCAATGCCTTGGGAGTTCATTGAAGCTACCAGTCTAGAAGAGAGATCAGTCATTGTCATCACTTGAGGATTGCCAAAAAGCTCCATACTGATGAAGAGGAACAGCTCATTGTATGCCTTATTCACAGCAGCTTCATACTGGGCTGCAGCATCATCATCTTCATTGCTGGCAACCTCTGCTTTGGAAACCTCTTCTTTGGTGTAAAGTCTATAGCATGACCTGTGGTAGTGCCCTTCAGCTGCTACAAGGTCTCTACTCACAATGGCAAGGATTCTGCTGTCCCTTTTCTTTTTGGCTGCACTCCTGATCTTTGCATCAGCTCGCAGTTCTCGACAATGCACCAGTACTTCTCTCGTATTCTGTCTCTTGGAATATTTGCTGTTTTTCTGACAAAATATGCACTCTGCATCATAAGTCCTAGATGTACTTGGAGCATGTCGAGCTACTCTCTTAGATTGTTTCTCTTCAGCAGAGACACAACTTTTCTTTTCTTTTGCAAGGAGGCCATCAAGAATTTGCTTCATAGTGAAGATACTGCGACACTTTCTGTGGTAGTAGATTGCTGGAATCTGTCCCTCAGGAATGTCTTTTGCCAGTTTCAAAACTAGTGCATGATTTCGTATCTGAGCTGCCCTGAGCAGAGTTCTCCATGAGTCGACACTTTGTAGTGAAACCAGCTTATCTGTGTCATCAGAACAGTGGATAATGCACTCCACCCGTGGGCGCTTTGGTATTGGGTAAAAACTTGCTTGTTCACCAGTGGCCATATTCAGTCAGTTTTCACCTGCCACATACAAACAAATACATGTAACTTAGGTGTATGAACACTACTAAAACAAAGTTTACTTTGCTTCACCAGCGTCATATTACCATTATTTATCTTACATAGCCACAAATAGATACATTACCTAGTTGCTATGCAACAGCTGTATTTTGTCCACATGAGGCCGCTAAAATCAACACAAGATGAAAGTTCCTCGTAGCCACTTTAACTAAGCATATTAACATATACATTAAAAGAACATGCTAACATTATGGGAAATTAGCTTACAATCTTCTCCAGAGTGAGACAAGAAGATAGATACCAGTTTCCTCTATATGTGTTTAGTAGAAAGCTATCTGGCTGCACGTTAGCCTAGCTTAGCACAATGAATGGAAGTACACAGTACTGGTTATCCTTGGTTGTTGGCCAACTAACAACTGTCCCAGAGTTTAAGCTAGGCTAATCAGTACCAGGGGTGTTGAAATGCTATATTTGTAAAAATCTGGGCAAATACACAATCGTGAGAGGCACAGAAACAGGTTTCCTGAAAGAAAAATGAAATAGCTGCTCATTTGGAAAGGTTATCATGTATTATTTTACTTCTGTTAGTGTACTAAATAAAATGGCACCAGTGAAGTTGTGTCACCTTGGGTGATATCGATATCTGGTCTGACCCATGGACTAACTGGCTTTGGTCTAGTTAGTTTCTTAGTAATAATGCCCTTCTAATTTAAGGTTCACAATCACCTCACACAATGAAATAGTATGGGTATATTATACATTTCCTGAATCTTTACAGTCCTGTGAGTATTCCAGTTTTTGTGTTTTGTGTCCCTGATATTCCTAGATGCCACAGGGCTAAAAGAAAGTATATAGTTTAGGCGAACATTGCAGAAAGATGTGTGTTATTGACGGGTTGAAGAGCTCAGGTGACCTCTATATTTGTGAGAAATATCCACAACAGGGCTTGAATGAAAGCTAAGAAGGTCCCCTTTAAAATGATACCAAAGAGAATATTATAGAACATTGAAAAATGTCCTGACCATGAGGCTAAACCAGGATATGCACCAGCGTCTAAAATGCAATTTAGTTTAGCGGGTGGTTAACTTCATGAGCTGATAACTGTGATACAGCTGCCACTCAGGAATGGTTATCATACCAAAATATCATCTACAGACATGGATCCTTTCAAAAATTATAAGTAAGTTTTGCCACCTTGAGTGTACCGAAATAGGAAATTTTGGGCTCTGGCCTATGGACTAATGGCACATGGTTAGCCACCCCTGGACAGACGGATGGATGGATATATTTGCCAGTACTTTTAGTTAGATCCCCACCTTGTGGTTGACTCTTAGTACTACAGTATGATGAACAAACAAACAAACAAACCAATGAACTGATGGAGACATCCATCCACCCCCCAAGTTTCATTTGGGTACTTTCAGTTAGATCCCCGCCTTGTGGTTGACTCTTAGTACTACAGTATGATGAACAAACAAACAAACAAACCAATGAACCGATGGAGACACCCATCCACCCCCCCCAGATTTAATTTTGGTTGGACACCAGTAGTTGCGTACAAATGTCCATAATGCTTCAGAAGTGCTATGGGAGTGACATAATAAAGAGACCAGCAGTTCCATAAGGAGGGGCTAGAGAGGAGAAGTTATATTTCTTCACTAAGTAAAGATTTACTGTTGAATAAGAGGAACCAGAAAACGGGTAGTAGTAATAAAACAAGTGCTAAGTCAGACTGTTGTCTCTCCATACATCAGTCTGATGACATTTGACCAGATGTACACATTATGACCTTTACTATTTTGGCTGGAGACTTTCCCTAGAAGGCTTGGCACCACTGGCCCGTCTCCAACAATCCATTTGTCTGATTTTATGAGACACTGCTTACGCCATTGAAGTACCGGCCTGTGGGGAGGAGCAGAGCAGAGGAGAGCCTAGTGGGTGCGGAGGTGTAGTGAAAAGGAGAGCAACAGGTATGAAAGGGGGTTGGACAACATGAGGAGAGAAATCAGAGAGGGGAGGAAAAAGAGGAGAAAGTAGTTGTAGGACAGAATTCATTGTCTTTCCTGAAGTGTGTTGTTGTGATGCCGCAGATAATGCATTTTGTCCTCTCTCTCTGTTGCTCCATCTCTCCATTTCTCTCTCTCCCTCTACCTGAGTCTCCCCCCAACTTTCCACCCTCTGTCTCCGTCTCATGATGATCGATAGCCCGTCATTCCTCGGCGGCGGCTCGGCTCCACCTCCCATGTTACTGCTCCCATAATGTCCTCTGTTGCTCAATCGTACACTCAAGGTACGGGGGGGGGGGGGGGCAGAGAGTGAGGAACTCACAGAGAAAGGGAGAAATGATAAGATTGAGCAAAAAAAAAAAAAAAAAAAGAGAGAGAGAGAGATTCGCAAAAGAAGAGAAAGGAGGAAAGAGGAAAAGAACTAATAAGTGGCAGAAGAATCAGAAGAGAAACAGAAGACTTTGGAGGATGGGAGAAAACCCGGGGCGACGACTTGTCACTGAGAGAGAGGGAGGGGGAAAGAAGAGGGGTTATTCAAAGAATAGTAAGTGAGAGAAAGAGAGAAACAATTTGCTCTATAATGGTTGTCCCTTGGGTGAAACTTTGGAGATAGAAACTCATTCAGAGACTCTCTGGAATTCAATTTACCAGCTTGATGACTTCAAAAGCCTCTCAAATGACGGTGTGTGTGTGTGTGTGTGTGTGTGTGTGTGTGTGTGTACGTGCAGTAATAGCTAGCAAACCTAGAGGTGTGAGTGGCTACATAGGCTGTACACATCACATTAAGGACGCAAATACATAAAGCATGCAGGGAGTTGTAAACCTTTTCAAGTGCCGTAACCTTTTCACTCTGTGCCAACGAGGAATAGGAAAAAAAAATAGAAGTTGCTGTGGCATAAATCAAAACTGCAGCCCTCAGCTAAAAGACCAGATGGCATTTATGCTACCAGAGGTCTGGTTGTTTTTCCCATCACCCCTGTCAATGAGGATCGGCTAGGTCAGCGACTGCAGCCCTGAAGCCAGTCCAATTACAAGTGTTAGAAAAGGAATAAATGCACAATATGCCCAAACTACTTAACATGTTTGTGCACCTATCCATACTTTTTTCCTTTTTTTGGGGGGGGGGGTTTGAGATAGCTTATTGATCCCCATAGGGAAATTATGCTCTGCATTTAACCCATCCTAACTGCGCAGTACCCAGGGACCAACTCCAGTTCATCTTGCCATGCCCCGGTCAAGGGCACAGACAGGCGTATTAACCCCAACATGCATGTATTTTGCATGTCTTACTACTGCTATTACTACTACTTCTGGCTGCTCCCGTTAGGGGGCAGCACAGCGGGTCATCCATTTCCATTTCTTCCTGTCCTTTGCATTTTCCTGTCACACCAGCCGCCTGCATGTCCTCTCTCACCACATCCATAAACCTCCTCTTTGGCCTTCCTCTTTTCCTCTTCCCTGGCAGCTCCATATTCAGCATCCTTCTCCCAATATACCCAGCATCTCTCCTCCACACATGTCCAAGCCATCTCAATCTTGCCTCTCTTGCTTTGTCTCAAAACCGTTCAACCTGGGCTGTCCCTCTAATAAACTCGTTCCTAATCCTGTCCTTCTTTGTCACTCCCAATGAAAATCTTAGCATCTTCAACTCTGCCACCTCCAGCTCCTCCTCCTGTCTTTTCGTCAGCGCCACTGTCTCCAAACCATATAACATAGCTGGTCTCACAACCATCTTGTAAACCTTCCCTTGTACTCTTGCTGGTACCCTTCTGTCATGCTCTTCTCCACCCACTCCACCCTGCCTTTTGCATGTCTTAAATTCCCTAATTTATTTTATTTTATCATTTTATTCATTTTTCTGTTCTGGATCAGCACCCAGTGATATAGCATTGACACTGAGAACTGAAAAATGAGCCATTCTTCTGGAAAAGGGCCCTTGAATGCATTACTAGTCTGAGTGTCATTCATGCACTGTAAATTGACAGAGTCCCCACTGACACAAACTGAGCACTGCACACAGTTTCACACAAACACTAACACAGGTACACACATAAACCCACTGATCGGTATCCCAGTGCATATGGACACATTTACACAGATGCAGAATGGATGTCAAATAGTCTCATCTTTTACAAAGTTTCTAGTTTTTATTGCCTTATGGCCTGAAATTAAACCCATCAAAGGATAAATTATTTCATTTTGATTTGAAGATGGACAACCCATCATCAAATTATTGGCCACAAACTATTTAAAATTAAATTGACTTGTGTAATACACAATCGGTGGCTCTAAATATTTAAAGGAAGACTGCACTCAAAAACAGGAGGCTCGGCAACTACAGCACCGCACAATCACATAGACGGTGGTGATGTGCTTGATCAAACTTACTCCATGTACATGGATAAGTCATTCTGTTAGCACCGCCTAAGGATAATGTATCATTGGTTAGCACTGTTGCCTCACAGCAAGAAAGTCTTCTAGGAGCTAACACATGATCTTTTGGATCTTAATGTTGAAAAGTTAAAGAACCCCTCCGGTGAAAATCAAGTTTTTAACCTTGTTAACATGTCCATGTGGTGTTAGGGTAAGGTTACAAGACATATCAGGAGCAAAATAGCAGTCACCGCCATGGCTGCGCACATCTGCTTTGAAACTGCGGTGTACCAAGGGCAGTCTCCAAAGAACAGATTCAGACAGGCAGTATTTCCTACGTCACAAACCTAAGGAACCAATTCCGTTAATGGACGTTATGGTGATTTACTTATCATTACGTGAACCTGCTTCGGCGACGCTAGCCAGTTGTAGTTCCCCGTAATTTTGCTAGCGGTGAGTTTCACCAATTTCAAAACATCGGCAGAGACGTGTCTTGTTTTCGGCTGCAAATTTACAAAAGCTGGAGCGGTGAGCCTTCATTCATCACCAAAGGATCCGAACACCCGAGAGAAATGGCTGCAGTTTATTTGGAAAAATGGCAACGTCCCAGCCAAACCTTCAGAGAAAACGTGGGTTTGCAGTGGCCATTTTCAAGAGCTCTGATTTGAAAATGTTTCACAAAAGCAGATGGATTTTTACACCAAACTTAAATGGAAACCCCGCGCGGCGCCATCCATTTATCCCGGGGACACTGCGAGTACGAGCCGAAATGTTGGTCAACAGATAAGTTTCTTTTCCTTTCTCTTTGACCACATATTGTCTATGGTGTTCAAGGCGTTTCTTCCTAATGGCACATCTATAGGTGCTTACAAGGTAGATGACTCAGAGCTGGCGAGCGGAACCGAGGTTTATCTAATATTAGCAACACGTGATCAGCTGATTGATAGTGTAGTAAAGCTTAAGGCTTATCTATTATCTATTATCTATCTGTGGCAAGTCTGTTGCCATGAGGGGGTTTGGGCTGAGAGACAGGCAAATATCATCGGTCACCGATATATTTATTATGACACATACATACAGGGGCGGCAAGGTGGTGCAGTGGTTAGCGCGGTCACCTCACAACAAAAAGGTCCTGGGTTCGACCCCCGAGATACTCAAACCTTGGGGGGGAGAGGTCGTCCTCTCTGTGGAGTTTGCATGTTCTCCCCGTGTATGCGTGGGTTTCCTCCGGGTGCTCCGGTTTCCTCCCACAGGCCAAAGAAATGTAGGCCAGGTGAGTCGGTCATACTAAATTGCTCCTAGATATGAAGGTGTGTGTGTGATGGCCTGGCGGCCTGTCCAGGGTGTCTCTCTGCCTGCCGCCCAATGACTGCTGGGATAGGCTCCAACAGCCCCTCGAACAGGATAAGCGGTTCAGATAATGGATGGACAGACAGACACAAGGAGTAATTCAAGATCAAATTCCACTTTATTATCATGTGTATTGGAATACAATGAAAGTGTTGTGCTCTGGCTCTCTCTGCCTTAACACAAAGGACACAAGGACACACCAAAGAAAAAGAAAAAAAGAGACAACACTACAGACCTACATAGACTATGTGCTCAATGAATTCACACATTATATACAAAATATATAGTACACGATAACACAACAATGTAAGGTGCATATGGGTGTGTCAGCTGCTCAGCATCCTGACTGCCTCTGGAAAGAAGCTATTGTTGAGATGGATGATGTGTGACTTGGTGCTCTTGTAATGTTTTTTAGATAGAGGAAGCGGGAACAGAACATGAGCGGGGTGGCTGGTGTCTTTAATGAGGTTTTGGGCCTTCCTGTTGCAGTGAGCGGTGTAAGTAATATAAAGTTGCGGTAGTTCTCTGCCAATGAGTTCTCCTGCTGTATTTACGGTAGTCCTTTGAAACGGTCTGCAGCCCTGAGTAGTCAGGCTGCTGGTTGACAAACCACGCTGTGATACAGCCTGTCAAGACACTCCCGATGGTATTGTGATAAAAGTTCATTAGTTTTTTGGTATTGAAAATGCAGACTCTGTTGTGCCTTCTTGAGGATGCAATTGGTGGTGAGAGGTGTGGACACAGCTGGCCACATATCTGGCCAGAAGATAGCGCTTTCCCATTCTTTCCCTGGTGCAACTTGCGCCCCTTCCTCCCTTCCCAGGCTTCGCTTCCTCGCAGTGACAGCCAACCGGTGGCAGCTCTGCTCGGCGTGTTGTGCTGTCCACACGCAGCCATGACAAACGCGGTCAGGGCACTCCCTCGATCCCAGGCCCCACGGCCCAGCACTCTCCGGTTTTCCCTCCGTCTGTCTCTCCGTCTGCGCCAGCCTGCCGTCTCTCTCATCTGTCTGTCTCGGTCGTCTGGTACATTCGCCTCCGCCCAGTGTGGCAGTGGTGGTGAGGCTCCGCTTGCCATGCAGGCCCAAGAGAGCGATCCGGTGGCTCCAGAATCACGCCAGCTTGCCGCCTCCTCCCCCGCTGCTGCGAATAAGCCACAGCGACCCTCTCATATTTGCTCTTCTTCTTCTTCAGAATCGACTTCCAGTTTGAACATGTAGCTATGGCTGAATTACTTACTACTTGCCATTGTGTAGTATACAGTACCAAGCAAGACAGAAAACAAACAAGGTTTTGATGAGCAGAGTCGACGGTGGACAGATATATATCGTAGCGAATTCGGGGGCAGCTGGGAACCGCCACAGCCGGGACGCGAACCCGTGTCTCCTTCACCACGGGCGACCAGTTAACCGGTCAGACCCGTTAGCCAAGGGCTACCGAGCCTATTCGTCCGTGATCGTTACAATATATATGCACTGCAGGTGAGCGGCGGAGGGGTGGGGGAAATTTGAATTGAGGGTGGGGATAAAGTGCACACTCATAGATTTTGGATTTTTTTTTTTAAACAAGGATTTGATGTAATTTTCGGGATTTTAACAAGATAGTTGATCTCATTTTGCAGGGAAAAAACACAGACAATTTAACACATCAGGCAGATAATTTTAGATGTCTTAAAACATGATTGGAGAGGGACTTTGATATAGGAGAAGAATATATCAAGGTTTCAAAGCTATTTAACTCATGGAATACAGTACAAGCAATGGCAGGAAGTGGATCAGAAATGGCGGCGCTAGGACCGTGTTAGCTCGACCTGCAAGAAGCTCATCAGAGGAAGTTACCAGGAGGCCAACTGCCTCTTTGAATCAAATGCAGGGCAGCATCTGCACATTTCTAAAATGTGGAATAAAGGCACACTCACAGACAGCAGGAGTGATGGAGGTGCTGCAGGACCCCGGTGGCTGAGGTTAAAGCTGTATAATAATGATTTGATAATGGTTGTTGGGGTTAAAGAAGAAAAAAATAAGACTCGCTGTTGAAAAGAAAACATACAGACAGGGCTCTACTTCCTGGGTCATAGCGGAGTTGAGGGTGCTGGGCTAGTTCACGGTGCAAGTTGATCTGAGGTGTGGCCAACACTTCTTGTGTATTTCGGGAACAAGTTGCACTGGTGGAAACCATGTGCAACGGAGGTGCAGTTGTAAAAGGGTTGGATTAGAAAGAATAAATAATCAGTTAGGGGTTGCGGGGGCTGTCTTATCAATATATCATATATAAAATAAGCTCCATACAGCCAATCACGCCAGCCGTATAATTAAAACGGCGAATGTCCATCTGATCACAGTGACTTGTGTTTGCCCAGTGATGCTAACCTGGAAACAAGCAGCCCAAATCATGACAAGGAATCACGTGATGTTTGACCAGTTGCAAGTGAGGGTGTATTAGAGGAGACAGAAATATGTTACCTGAAAAAGAAATACACTCCCCCAAAACACTCATGGCCTACGTGGCTGATTAGGATTGATGACTGATCTCTGAGATCCTTACCCTGACCTTAACCACACCAACCATATACCTTAACTTAACCATCTCCAACATTTACATAATACCTGCAACATTTGTACTCTTAACAGTCCTAAAATGTCACTACATTGTTGACATGCATCATGGGCATGTGACAAAATGTTGCCAGTCAACAGTTCAGAAAACACAAAATGTTGTGTTTATCAGAATGTGACTGTTATTTCCCATAGCCTCCTGACCATCTGTGTCCCGTCCTTATACTATAAGAGGTATTGGTAACACTTTTTGATAATGATCAATGTAAGTCATTTATAAGACAGGTAATGATGAACAAATACAAACAAAACATTAATACACCTTTGCAAATGATTAGCTAATACTAAGTTAACGTATCACAAATATATTGTAAGTCATCTGCAAATGATTTGTTAACTGAAAAAATGAAGAAAAAAAATCATTAACAAAAACAAACACAGAGTTGGAGAACAAAATAATTGGAATATTGGAAAGGTGGAACAATTAGATTAATCAAACTTAATAAAATAAACAAAATTAACATTTATTTTCTTTGTGCATCATTTGTTGATGCACAAATATGAGCTCATACCCAACATTTAGAGAGGGCCTGGAGAACCCATAAGGAGATTGTGTGGAGGCTAAGGGGTAACCTTACAGCAGAATTACTGGTAGACCACCTGGTAGTAATTGGATGGCATGACTGGCTTGCAAAAGAACATCATAATGGATCCCTAGGCTGACTCATTCATGACATTGGTAAACTGTATAGATAAGTAATGTCCGGGTATATCCAGTTGTATGCTTTTAAATTTGTTTAATTTTGCAACATGTGAATGTTTTTGTTACTTCACTGGCGCAATAAATCTCTTGTCACTTTCAAGCATCGTTTAACCGTAGATTGTTTTCCAATTGAATAGCCTACAACAAGCATTGCGACTGCATAGTAATATATATATATATATATATATATATATATATATATATATATATATATATATATATATGTGTGTGTGTGTGTGTGTGTGTGTGTGTGTGTGTGTGTGTGTGTGTGTGTCTTTGAGCAATATGGAATACATATGTGTGAATGAGAGGGAGGATAGTGTAATGCTGAGGATGCAAGGAGTAGAGGTGAGGAAAACATATGAGTTTAAATACTTGGGGTCAACTGTCCAAAGTAACAGGGGGTGCAGGAGAGAGGTGAAGAAGAGAGTGCAGGCAGGGTGGAGTGGGTGGAGAAGAGTGTCAGGAGTGATTTGCGACAGAAGGGTACCAGCAAGAGTTAAAGGGAAGGTTTACAAGATGGTTGTGAGGCCAGCTATGTTATATGGTTTGGAGACAGTGGCACTGACGAAAAGACAGGCGGTGGAGCTGGAGATGGCAGAGTTGAAGATGCTAAGATTTTCACTGGGAGTGATGAAGAAGGACAATATTAGGAATGATTATGTTAGAGGAGCAGCTCAGGTTGGATGGTTTGGAGACAAAGCAAGAGAGGCAAGATTGAGAGGGCTTGGACATATGTGGAGGAGAGATGCTGGGTAAACTGCGAGAAGGATGCTGCTGCCAGGGAAGAGGAAAAGAGGAAGGCCAAAGAGGAGGTTTATGGATGTGGTGAGAGAGGACATGCAGGTGGCTGGTGTGACAGAGGAAGACGCAAAGGACAGGAAGAGATGGAAACGGATGATCTGCTGTGGCGACCCCTAACGGGACTGGGGGCAATGGCGTGATCCTCCCACACGTTATGTCCTCCTGGTGAAACTCCTCACTCTCAGGTGAAAAGAAGTGGCTGGCGACTCCATATGCATCGGTAGAGGCATGTGGTAGTCTGGAGCCCTCCTCGGATCGGCAGAGGGGGTGGGGCAGCGACCTGGGGACGGCTCGAAAGAGTGGGGTAGTTGGCCAAAAAATGTGATTGAAGAGGGAAAAGGGGGGGGGGATTAAAAAAAACGGATTATTTTAAATCGAATTTTTAATTTATTTTGCCATTAGGCCAAAATTTATATTGCAATTTTTTTAATCAAAAAAGCATGTAAAAAAACAAAAAAAAACAACAAGATTTATTGAATTGCTCTGTGTGCCTGTGTTAATGGCCTCGCTTATCACCGTGGGCACACATGTCATAGGTTGTCCACCCCCGTCTTAAACATTCATGCTTGATGAATAGTTTACACCTTTGAATAGGGGGATGCAAAAACACTTGTAATTGGCTTATAAATGAACCAGTAATACATCTGTACATCATTTATAACTGATGAAAAAGAGGCTTCATTCATGATATAATCAACGAAATATTAGGTCAACATTTACTAATAATTTATTCATGAAGATTTCATAATTAACTAGTCATGTGTCGATGACGTACAATATTTTCGTGATAAGTTAAAAGCATGAATTAACATAATTCATTATAATCATTTTAAATGCTCTATAAAATATATCAACAAATTACTAAGTAATCATTTAATGATTTGTTCAAGAATATTTCATCGTTTTAGTAATCATTGGTAGATGTCTTACAACATACCTGTGATTTGTTAACTTAGCATTGGCTATCATTTACAAGGGTATAATGTTTTGTTCATTTTTTCTTCATCATATACTAATATCTTATACTTGACTTGATAATGAGCAATATTATAAAGCATTACTGAGTAATTTTCAGGGAAATAGAAAGCCTTGGAATGTGCAGCCGTCTGCAGGTCCCTGTCACTTCAACGAAGGGAACGTCCCACCCACAGCACCGTCTCCAAAAACTTGGTTTAGCACAATGACTCAGAGGACACCGAGTCATCTAAGAACTTATACATGTGCACCGTGACATTCTGAATGAGAGCTATAATCCTCAGAACAGGTCAGAGCATATTTATATGGCCACACACCTAGCCTTCTAACATATATGTAATACCTACAGTCATTTCATGCATTTCTTCTGACTGCTGGTTTTTGCTAAAATGTGTTGGCCAACTGCAGTGGCGTCGTGATCTACTGAGTGGACCCCAACGCAGGCATGGTCTGAAGGTAAAAGAATGAGATGAGTTTATTAGAGGAAGGGGAACTGTGGAGTGGGAGGTTTGGAGCCCCATTCAGCAAGCAGGGAGGCAGGCAAGGAGGTGAGTGGTGATCCTGGGCACAGAAGCGGAGACAGTGGTTAGCAAGGCAGGTTAAGGCAAGGTAAACAGTTAAGTCAAGACAGACATGAGGGATGGTCTCTAAATAATCAGAGCGGTCTGAAGTGTTTCACTACCAACTGTAGCTGGCACAACGATCTGGTGGTGAGTGGGTGAAGAGCTGGGGTAGCTATACTACAGGGGTTGATGAGCTCGATGGAAGACAGGTGTGGGGGTGGGGGTGGGGGCTCCACGCCAAAGCAGAAATACAGGGAGACAGGGAAAACTGTGGCATGGACCCAGTAGCCGTGACAAGTGGCGTTGTGTTGTATGTATCATATATTAAGTAAGTGGCTGTGGTTGAGGCCTGGGACACATGGAATACTATTTTCTGCCTTGATTTGTCTCAGATACTTTATTTACTTTGCCTTTATTAGTTACTTTTAGGCAAAGGCCCATGTGGAAATCAACTTGTCATATCCAAGTTAAAAATTACAGCCAAAATCATATTACATATCATGAATATCAACGTTCACATTATTCAGTAATGACTAAAAAGATGAAACCAGCTACATGGTACCTATTAACTACTAGTATGAAACCAGCTACATGGTACCTATTAACTACTAGTATTTCCAGGACGTATCATGCATTTTCCTAATTCCCCCCACACAGCCTTTTGCAAGAGCAAAAGCAGTTTAGAATACTATTGGACCTCTCCAAAAAAAAAAAAGAAAGAAAAGAAAAAAGTCAAACTTATTTATAGAGCACATTTACAAACAACCCACATTTACCAAAGTGTTATACAGGCCAGAGCAGTTAACTGAAACACAAATACAAGAAACACAGACATAAACAACAAGGCACAAATAAACAACACATGATCATAGACACGAACCAGAAATCAGCTATATCAAGAGGATTCAAATGCTAGTGTATACAAGTGTTTAGCCTGGACTTAAAAGAGTAGATGGAAGGGGCAGATCTGATAGGGAGGGG